>NC_136978.1:45699578-45762078 GCF_032717465.1 Coenobita brevimanus
TACCCATGCTGGAGGGGCCATCAGTGAGGGGTCAGACTAAGTGTTCCCAGGGTCTCTGCCTTGTGGATTGGCCTTGGATGGGTTAAGGCTACGGGAGTAAACCCCAAACGAAAAATCCGTGAGTGGATTCCCACAGCGGATGGAGCTCGACAGACAGAGCTCCTGTCAGACTCTTGCAACCCTGCTGAGTAGATGGTCTTCGTGAGTCTTCATGCCACCATCACAGGCTGGGACAGGCCAAGTCATGTGGTGGTAAGAACTGCACACCATCACCATCACACCAAATCCACTCATTGCACAAGCCCACTGCTATACTTACCTCCCATTTCATCCTTTCATCAAAATCAAAAGACCTATGGAGGCAGGATATGGTGACAGTGGCAGGTCACGGATGTAGCTGGAAATCGCCAGCTCGAGTCCTGCACATAAGCGGTACTGGCCCAGTGGTCACTGGCATGAGGGCATGTGAGCAGGTCGTGCTTTTGGCAGCATCCAGCGTGCATGCACAGGTGGAAACGAACACCCAATTGCTTATCCTTGGCAGGGAGGGGTTTAGGGGTTTAGAAAAGGTAACCGAAACATTTGCTGCTCCACATCATCTGGTCGGATAACCGCGTCCGTCAAGGCATCCCACATTGTGGGCGAAAGACCAAAAGAATCCAGCTGACTCTTGCTACCTGTAATATACGAACCTTGCTTGATACTGACCAAGACACATGATCATGCTGTAGAACTGCCCTTATTACCCATAAACAGAAAAGGTACAAAACTGACATTGCTGCCTTGTCTGAGACTCGCCTCTCGGGAGAGGACAACCTAACAGAAGCAGGAGAAGGGTATACATATTTCTGGTTTTGCAGTCTAAAGAAACCTAGTGCAGAATATCCAAGAAGCACCTGTGGGTATGTCAGAGAGCCTGATGTCTTGGTGCATACCACTCTCTGAAGGCCAATACTTTCTTTCTTTCTTTTTTTCAAGGAAGAGGGAACCAAAGATCAGGAGCCAGAGGATTGTTACCTCCAAGAAAATACAAAAACAAGATAACGGAGAGCCAAACTCGAGATCGGTTTAATTCAAGATCCTGGACACACTGCGTTAGAAAGACTGGAAATAGTAGGCAGTAGGAAATACAGACAGTAGAAGACAGTTCCAGAGTTGATCTGTTGCATTCAAGAAGGATTGGAAGTACTGTAACAGTTAATTCTTGCATTAGCGAGTTTGACAGAAAAGGGATGAGAGTTTGTTGCTAGACGGGTACTACGTGCCCGTCGTAGTGGTAGAGGGATGCAAGTAGACAGTTCAGAGAAACAGTGACCATTGCATTATCATTAGAAAAGTGAAAATGCTACAACAGTGCAAGGAAATGACAGAGGTTGAGGAGAGCCAGTAAGAGGAGGAGAGTTAATGAGACGGAAAGTCTTTGACTCCAGCCTGTTTAGAAGAGTTGTATGTGGGGAGCCTCCTCACACGTGAGAGTTGTACTCTACAAAGGGGGAAATAAAACCCGTGTAGTAAGTCAACATCTGCAAGCGTAAAGAAGGCACTGAATCGGTTTAGCACACCTAATGTCTTAGATGCAGATTTTATAAGAGGGATAATATGATCTCTCCAAGATAAATCCCGAAAGAATGAAATCCCAAGTATGTTTAAAAATGACGCAGAATTGAACTGATTATTGTTAAAAATTAAAGGGTCCTCTTTCAGAAGATTTTGTCTGGTTGATGAATGTAAGAACTGAGTTTATGATGCATTAAAAACAAGATTACTTTTACCCCAGTCAGAGATGTGCACTAAGTCAGACATTAGGTGTGCCACAGCCTCATCCCTTGTTTGTTGAAGTAACTGCTGAAATGGATGCTGCAGGAAGCAAATGGAAAGGTGAAGGGTGGAGTCATCAGCGTATGAGTGAATAGGGTTAAATGAACAGCTTAGAAGATCATTGATGAACAGAAAGAAGAAAGTTGGCCATAGGACAGAGCCCTGATGAACCCAGCTATTGATATCTCTAGGAAAAGAACGGTGGCCGTCTACAAAAGTAGCTACAAAACAACCAGAATGGAAGATAGAGAAGAAGGCACAGAAAGAAGGACAGAAACCGTGAGAGGGCAGTTTGGAAATTAAAGACATATTAAAGCCTCGATAGAAAACCTTTGCGATGTCAAAGCTTTCGCCAAAGTCCCAGAAGGATCCAGAAGTCTAAAGGGTAGGTGAGAAGATCGCCAGTGGAGCATCCCTGGCAGAACCTATACTGACAATCAGAAAGAAGGTTGGGATAGGAAAGCTGCATTATTATTTATTTTTGTTAAGAGTAGACTCAAAAACTTTTGAGAAAAGAGGATGTTAAAGCAACTGGGCGATAGATAAATGGCTGGGAATGGTCGCCCTTCTTTGGGACTGGCTGAATGAGAGCTAACTTCCAGCAAGAAGGAAATGTACAAGTTGATAGACAAATGCGAAAGAATTTACCTAAGCAGGGTGTAAAGCACAGTTCTTGAGGACAACAGGAGGGACCCCGTCAAATCCCTATGTCATGTCAGTATTGAGGTTAGTGATGGCAAAAAATACACCATCTGAAGAAATTTTAATGTCAGCCATGACAAAGTCTAAGGGGGGAAATGATGGAGGACCAGCACTGGAATCATCTGAAGTGGAACTGGAGGAGAAAGTTTGACCAAAGAGTTCTCCTTCATCAGTAGAAGAGCTACAGAGCCATCAGGGTGGAAAAGAGGAGGGAAGGATGATGAGGTAAAGTTGTGAGAAAGATTTTGGCAAAGTGCCAGAAGGAGCGGGAAAATTTTGAGTTGGAGAGTTCAGAGCATTTTGTATGAATGAAATTATTTTTGGCAGAGAGAGAACAGATTTGGCACGATTCCGGGCACAAACATAAATGAGATGAGATTCAGATGTTGGTTGGCTCTGGTACCTTTTGTAGGCCCTCTCCTTGTTGTGGACAGCATTAAATCAAGCGTGATTAAACCAAAGTTTTTTTTTTTGCATTAGTCGTAGGATATGAGAATGATATGTATCCTTCCATGCCCTAGAGAATATTCTCCATAAGGCCCAAGGCACACTCAGATAGCTCTCGGCCATGGAAGCAATAATAATTCCAGGGAAAATCAAAGAAGTACTGCCCGAGAACCTCCCAGTCAGCAGCCCCAAAGTGACACAAATAGCCTTCTTGGAAGGGTCCACAGGTCTTACTGGAGTGATAGGACAGGTTAAGGTGATAAGGTTTTGATCAGAGGAACCCAGTGGAGAGGAAATATTAACAGCATAAGCAGAAGGATTAGATGTAAGAGGAAAGATTAACAGCATAAGCAGAAGGATTAGATGTAAGTAAGAGGTCAAGTATGTTGGTACTCTCTCCATGGTGGTCAGGAGCACGGGTATGGTGCTGTACAAGCTGTTCTAGGTCATTAAGGACAAAAAAGATGAAGGCTTATTCATCACGTGGATCAGCGAAAGGAGAGGAGAGCCAAATATTGCAACACTCACCTGTTCCTATACCCCAACGTTTGATTCTCAGGACCCCATCAAAGATTCCTTTTATGACTCTTTGGATGCTACCATTCACTCAGTGTTAATGTCAAACTGATCCTGTTTGGAGATTATAATGCTTGATCTGGCAAGGCATAACGGGCTGCCATGGTGTTGGTAACATGAACAACAATGGCCTTAGACTGTTTTCTTTGTGTTCAGAACACAGTCTGGTCATCACCAATGCAATTTTTAAATTTAAGAATAAACACAAGGCCACATGGATGCAAGCACGATCTGGACATTGGTACGTAAGATACTATGTCATTGTAAGGCAGCAAGATCTAAGAGGAGTTCTGATAATCCAAGCTATGAGAGGTGCTGAGTAATCAACAGATCATATCCGTAGTCACCAAACTGCAACTCGTCATGCACCCACAAATATGCCCCAGATCAACCAGCAAGAAGCTAAACTGTAGTAGTATAAAGGATGCAGCAACTTGTAACATCTTCTGCAGCACCGTTACAGGCAACCTCTCCCAATGCCCACCACCTGATCCAAATAACAATGCAACAAACCTAGATGCACAGCAGCTGAATATTAAGACACTGCTCCAAAACATCGCATTAGAAACCCTAGGCTTCTCCACTCGTCGTCATAAAGACTGGTTTGATGAAAATGCTGAGGGCATATATGACCTTCTTGCAATGAAGAATAGAGCACATAACAGCTGGTTGGCTCATTCTAGCTCCTTAACCCTAAACATTGAATTCCAGAATCTCAGATGTGAAACCCAGAGAAAACTTCATGACACAGAAAACAAATGGTGGGCTGAGCAAGCAAAAGAGTTGCTAAGACTGGGTGATATTTACAACCAACATGGGTTCTACAAGTCCATTAAAACCATCTATGGGCCAGCCAAACACAACATAAACGCTGTTCAATCAGCCGAAGGAGATCTCCTGAAACACAAGCAAGCAAGCCTAGAAAGATGGGGGCAACACTTCCACACCTTCCTGAATCGAAGAAACTTGGTGGAGCACAATATCCTTGATAACATCCCAAATGCTCCATAAGCAGCAGATCTTGATGTCCCACCTACACTTGCAGCAAGTGTTCAGGCCATCCGATCTCAAAAAAACAACACAAGCCCTGGCCCTGATGGCATACCGTCTAAACTGATCAAAGAAGATAGCCAGTTACCGCACTTCACCAATGCCTCCATAATCTCATACTGATTAACTGGAGCCAAGGAATGGCCAACTTCTGATATTGTAACCATCTACAGGAAGAAAAGGGACCACTTAAATTGTGACAACAGTAGCGGTACCTCCCTCCTTGTAAATGCTAGCGAGGTACCAGCCAAGATAGTGTTATGCAGACTGATAAAACATTTGACTAAGTCAACACTTCATGAAACACAATGTAAATTTCGGAAAGAAAGAAGTGCTTATGATATTATTGTTGTCCGACAGATACAAGAGAAATGACACGAGCAGATCCGTGACTTGTATAATTGCATTTATCAGTCTCTCAAAAGCATTTGATACTGCAAACAGAGAATTTTTATTGAATGCTCTTTCAAAATATGGGGCTTCAAAAAAATTTCTTACCATCCTAAATAGCCTGCTTGACAACATGAATGTATGTTCATAGGTGGGAACAAATCCAAGCCCATCAATGTGGAAGTGGGCATAAAGCAAGGATGTGTCCTGGCTTCTGTCATTTTCAACATCTATCTCACTGCAGTCACCCTTTAAAGTCAACAGCAGATGAACCCTGATGATGGAATAAAAATCAAGTTCCGCCTGGATGGTAACTCATTTAATCTCATACTTCTTCAAGCACAGTCAAAGACTGAAACGGCTCATTTCCTAGAGCTACATTACGCTGATGACTGTGATGTCCTTGCACTTACCCGAGAAGCCCTAAAGCAGTCTCTCATCATTATTTCCAACATTTACCATGCAAAAGGGTTCTGAATAAATGTCAGTAAAACAAAAATAATATCTCAGAGAAACAATGTAGCAGAGCAAAATGGCAAAAATGTAAAACAGGTGAAGAATTTTACCAACCTTGGAAGTGTCCTCACAGATAAACATAACACTGATGCAAAAGTCCATGCATGAATGAACCACTCCATCTGGGTATCTAAGATCCATAGTCTGAAAATATCAACTTGAGAATCGAGATGAAGGTATCAGTATATACAGCTGTATGCCTCTCTGCCCTCTTATATCGTGCTGAATCCTGGACTACTTACCAGCATCACATCAAAAAGCTTTAGTCTTTTCACATTCGAAGCTTACACCGTATCGTAGGACTCAAATGGGAGGATTAAGTCCTTCACTAACAAATTTTTCACCAGGCAAAATGAACCAGCACAGAAACCATGCTGGCTAAAAAACAGCGTCCATGGTCGGACATATTGTGTCCTGCATGTCCGACCACCGCCTTCCATACCAGGTTCAGTGTGGCCAACTCCCCACAGCACACCACAACTCAAGGGCACAGAAGAAGAGATACAAAAAGATCATATAAGGACAACTCTAAAGAGAAGCAACATCATATCAAATAATCTTGAAACCAGTGCGTCAGACAGAGAACAGTGGCAAGCCCTCAGCAGTAAAGGAACCATTCATCTCAAAGAAGCTCGGCCAGAGAAGAGCGTGGACAACGGAGACAAGACCGAAACAGGGTTCTCCCAGCATATGCCGACTTGACATGCTGACTGTGTGGCAAGTTTGCAAATCCAGAATTGGTCTACACAATCACACATGTTGGCACCAAAGACTGAGAAACACACCATCTTAGTATAGTAACCGCTGTATTCTGTAGTAAAAGGACAGCTGTAAGTAAAGTAAGTATTAGTTTATTAGTATATTACTACTATTTAATAGTATATTACTATAAGACGGAAAGTATCTGTTAACTCAGTACATATTACTAGCAGAAATTTGAAAACTTTCCTGGCAATAGTTTTCTCTGCTATCCTTGTCTTATTCTAGTAGTTTAGTCACACTTGTAGGAGCCGCATCTATTATCCTTATGTTCTTATGTGAGTGTGGTGAATGCTGTGAAATACGTGTATACTCGCGTATTAGGTAAGGTTTGAGTAATAAGAATATTCAATATAAAAAACAGTTCAACAAAGCAAATACAGATAATACGTGGTATTCAGTGCCGAATTAACTGTGTGTAAATATATATATATATATATATATATATATATATATATATATATATATATATATATATATATATATATATATATATATATATATATATATACAGAGAGAGAGAGGGGGGGGAGAAATCAAACCCCCCTGTGGTATTAGCGTTTAGGTAACAAAAGAAAATAATATTAATGAATCAAAAACAAAAACTGGTTAACATTAATTGGTATGTTTTTTTCTGTGTGTCTCGGGAGCTTAATTACCAGTGAAATAAAATGGCCGTGTGAGCAGGTCTGGCCAACTGTAATATATATAAGAAAAAGAAAAACTGAAATTAATTGTTGTCTGTTTTTACACTCCTCCTGGTGGCATAATTACAGGGTTTGTCTGATGGCCTGTGTTTTATGATTTGCTGCAAATAAATACAAATAAATGAATAAGTAAATAACATAAGTGAACTTTACTGAACACAGAAAATACTATGAACGTTATGAATCAGTGGAGAAAACACAACCAATAATAATAAGAAACTGAGTACAAATCCAACGATTAAATTAAATCACAGGATAATAATAATAATAATAGAGTTGTAGTTGTAAAAGGTAGTAGGTGTATGGTTACCATCGTCCCGGGAGGAACTACCACCATGGGAGTGACGTGGTGCCAAGCTACCGTAGCTTTCCCTGCACAACACTCGTAGGCGGGGAACTCAACCACATTTACCAAGTAGTCAAAGCCCGGGCTGAGACTACTACTCATATATATCTCCTATACACAACTTATCATCTTGGGGACAACACTTCCTCCATATTCCCTGTGCCTCGCCATGTGGAAGGATCTTGTACCGACCCTGGTGTGGCACTGACTGCCACAGGAGGGCGGCTGCTTACTTGTGGTCGATGGGTCTGCTCGACCAGACAGACCAGAGCAGAACCGGTAACATATGTGATGGTTGTAATAAACCGATTACAAAGCTTAGTAAATCTCAGCATCTTTGAAAAAAATGTATAATAATATAATTCCCGGTAAACTATTTTCACACGTGTGATTACAGTTTTTGTCAATTGCCGTTGGAGTAGCAGTGCCTACAAAAAGAAAAGAAAAAAAATAATAACCCCTTCAGCTCCAGGACTTGAAATGCTTCATGAATTTTGCTGATAACATACCGTTTTGTTCAGCTTAGATTACCCTGGCACCAGCAGGGTAAATGAATATATACAGTACTGTATATATATATATATATATATATATATATATATATATATATATATATATATATATATATATTAATTGGTGTGTTTTTTATACCTGTGTGCGCACTTTCATTACCAGTCGATTAAAATGGCCTTTTGGTGTAAGGATAAAAAAAAAAGGAAAAGTACTTAAACTAATTGCTGTTTGTTTTTACACATCCTGGGAGAGTAATTACCAGTTTAGTCCATGGTATATGCTTGATTACTTAGCAGGAAATTTATGCATCTATTTATCTATCAATCTATCCATTTATCTATCTACCTATGTGTAGATATAATACCATCCACTCCTTACTTGTCCCATCTAGCACATAGGGGTCCGGGGCTAGGTTAATTTATCCATCTACTTATCTATCAATCTATCGATTTATCTATCTACCTATGTGTAGATATAATACCATCCACTCCTTCCTTGTCCCATCTAGCACATAGGGGTCCGGGGCTAGGTTACTTAGTTCAGGCATTCATGGCAAGACTGATCAGTCACTCTGGCCTGAGCTGTATTATGTGAACAGTAAACTTCTACCTTCTCTCGGAGGCAGAAAGTTAGGATCAACATGTATTTGGAGCGCCTTAACCCGCTACACCACTAGGCATCCATCTGGCTACATGACTGTCAGCCAAAGCCAACGCTGCAAGTAGTGTCCTGGTTTACCCCCCCCCCAAAAAAAAAAAAAAAAAAAAAATGGTTTGTCACTCAGTGTAGAGTCACGTGAAACCTGAAGGTAGTACTACAAAAAGCAGTGTTGGAAAGAGACGCCTTCACGTGGTACACCGATATAACCCCTGCCGGCTATACAAACGTCCTTTACCTTTCCCCCTATGCACCCAATGGGGGATGTAAGACTGCAGGGGAAGGACGGTTTCAGCCTGCAGTCCACTAGGTCGTCGTCAAGATAAGGCTGGTGCCACAAAGACAACTTCATCCAGTTGGTGGAATGTGGCAGCCCCTGAGACACCTACCACAAAGAGGACAATATGCAGCCAACAGCAAAGGCCATAGAGCAAGAGGGTGCATTTGAGAGTAAAGGTGGGTGTGGTAGTAATAGAGGAGGTCACAGTATTCATTACACACGCTAAGCTACCCTGACATACACACCTTTTGACTTCCCTTACACAGAATATATACTTAAACATACTTGGGATTTCATTCTCTCAGGATTTATCTTGGAAAGATCATATTACCTCTCTTTAAAAATCTGCATCTAAGACATTAGGTGTGCTAAGCCGACTCCGTGCCTTATTTACCCCTGCACAGTTGTTGACTTTATACACAGGTTGTATTCGCCCCTGTGTGGAGTACAACTCTCATGTGTGGGAAGGCTCCCCACATGCAGCTCTTCTCAATAACGTGGAATCAAAGGTTTTTCGTCTCATTAACTCTCCTCCTCTTACTGGCTCCCTTCAACCTTTGTCTCTTCGCCGCACTATTGCATCTTTATCTCTTTTCTATCGCTACTTCCATGGTCACTGCTCCTCTGAACTGTCTGCTTGCATCTCTCCACCACTATGCTGGGCGCGTAGCACCTGTCTAGCAACAAACTCTCATCCCTTTTCTGTCCAACTCACCAATGCAAGAGTTAATCATTGCTCTCATTCCTTCATGTATGCAACAGGTCAACTCTGGAACTGTCTCCCTCTGTCTGTATTTCCTACCGCCTGTGATCTCCATTATATCAACTGCAGTGTGTCCAGGCATCTCGAAATGAATGAATCTTGAATATGGCTCTCTTTGTTTTGTTTTTGTTTTTTTTCTTTTTAGAAGGAACAGTAATGCGGCCTCCTGGTATCTGGTTCCTTCTTTCTATCATAAATATATATATATATATATATATATATATATATATATATATATATATATATATATATATATATATATATATATATATATATATATATATATTGTTACATAGCCTATGATTTCATCATCCTTTGTGTAATTTTAACACTCAGTATGCTGCATGTTTGATCACGAGCGTGTTCTGCCTCAGTCCCCCCCTTCTACCGTTATAGTAGAGTAAGTCGACATCTCTGTTATACTTTGCGGGATTGTCATCTCTTTGTCCCCATGGCTTCATTTGCGCGTCCTCATTACAAGTTGTATCAAGCTCTCCTGGCCCCTATATAATGAGCTCAGTCTCTGCATCATGGCCACTTAGATCTGCTCCTCATTTTGTTCACATCTCTGTCCTCCCCTGTACAGATATTATTATTGTGAGTGCTCAAGAAATCTCCAAACATCTAGCAGCTGTGTGTAATTTGAGTATAACTGTTGTATTTTTTCTTGTACTGTATAGCATAAGTTTAATTTGTAGGCCTAGTGAAGTTTTTGTAATTCGTGTGGGGTTCTTTATGTCAGTCATTTTTGATAATAGTTTGTATCTGTAATTATTTATCTGGCATTCACTGAGTATTATCTGGTATCTCATTTTTATCAGGGCTGACTTAGATAAATTTATTCTTGCTAATTTCGTGTTAATAGAGGCTATTGCAGTTAACCATATATTTAACCTGTTTATTTGCCATTACATTATCTTTATGAGTCCTGAATGTTTTGTTGTTAATTTAAGCATTAAACTTTAACTTGTAATTTTACCTAACTCTTTTGTTTTGAACCTGGAACTTTACGGGACAGTAGTGATTTTTAGCATTCTCACTTAAAGTGTACGTTATCTTTCTCTGTTCCGTAACATAAATTTGGCGACCTCATATCAGGATATTCAGGATATTATCATAAGGATATTGTTTGATATTTTGTGACTGTGATATATTCATGATGGCTACTATTACTACACTTGATGAAGCCAAAGATTTTTTGTCAAATGTGCAAACAGTGTGTGATATAGAAAACAGAACAAAGAATGAACTTAAGCTTGTTGCTCAACAATTGGGAATTGCAGTTCACTCTCATCATTCTAAAGATCAAATTGTTGGCATGATTAATAAAAGCTTGTTTAATGTAACTCCTCCAAATGAGCAAACGCAGATTGAATTAGCTAAGTTACAGCTAGCTCTGCAGGAGGCTCGTGCTAAAGAAGCTGAATTTCAAGCACGTGCTAAGGAGGCTGAGTCTCAGGCTAAGGAGGCGGAATCTCAGGTTCGGATTCAGGAGGCACAGATACAGGCTCAGGCACAAGTTGAACTTGCCAGGATTCAGGCAGACCATGAGTATCGCATGAAACAAGGTGGAACTGGATCATCTAGCTCTGATGATTTTGATGTGGCTAAAAATGTTAAACTTGTCCCTCCTTTTAATGAATCTGATTTAACAAAGTATTTTCAGTTGTTTGAGAGGGTAGCTACAGGTTTTAATTGGCCTAAGGAGTATTGGACAGTACTCCTTCAAACTGTTCTCACCGGTAAAGCTCAAGTAACTTATGCATCTTTGCCTCAGGATCAGTCTGATAATTATGATGTAGTTAAGAGCTTGATTCTTAAGGCCTATGAGCTTGTTCCTGAAGCCTATAGAGTAAAATTTAGGACAACTTACAAGCAAGATAAGCAATCCCATGTTGAGTATGCAAAAATCAAAGAAGATCTGTTAGAGCAGTGGTTAAATTCTAAGAATGTGGATTCTGATTTTGGTAAATTTAAGCAGATGATTTTGCTGGAGGATTTCAAAAGGTGTATTTATAAAGATGTAAGCCTATATCTTGATGAGAAAAGAATAGATAATTTGTCTGATGCTGCAGGTTTAGCTGATGAGTATGTTCTCACTCACAAGAGATATTCTAGAGAAAAAGGGAAAGCTGAGAGTAAGTATGTTGCCTCTACTCAGAGTACAGGTAACAGGAAAGAGAATAAGGATGATGTTTCTCAGGAAGTAAATACCAGCTTCACCTCTAGATTTCAGAAAAGTAAATGTACTTATTGTAGTAAGCTTGGTCATACTACGGAGAGATGTTTCAGGAGACAGCGTGATGTGAACAAAAGGAGTCTTTAAATATTCAGTCAATTGGTCTAGTGTCCACTCTTGAGAGTTCCCAGAATTCTTTAACTGAGTTAACTGAACCTGCTTTGAGGGGTAACTTAAATTCTCATGATGGAGCTCCTCTTTTGAGCAGTAATGTGGGTGACACTCTCAAGAGTTCATGTGCTAATTTCCTGTCTGATGGTTTTGTCAGTCCTCTGGACAGTAATGACAGGAAATCAGTTCAAATATATCGTGATACAGGTGCTTGCCAATCCCTTATGCTGACCAGTGTTCTAGGCTCTAATGTTAATTCCTTTGATGAAACTGTAATCTTACAAGGTGTAGGGAATAATTACTTCTCTGTCCCTCTGTGCAGAGTGAATTTAGAGTCTGGTTTTGTTAATGGTTCTGTTATGGTTGGGTTGGTTGAGACACTCCCAATGTCAGGTGTAACTTTCTTACTTGGAAATGATATTAGTGGAAGTCAAGTGTGTCCAGCTCCTCAGTTGTCTAGTGAGCCAGTGGCTGCGGCCCAGGATTGTGATGTCCCTGATGTGTTCCCTGCATGTGCTGTCACTAGGGCTAAGTCTAAAGTTACTGGTGATTTAGAGGATAATGATGATGATGATGTTATCCTAGCTGACACTTTTCTTGCTAATTTGGACCACTCACCAGATGAGGCAGTACCCCGTAGTGTTGATAATTTGTCTCGTCAAGAGTTGGTTGAGTTGCAGGTTGCTGACCCTGAGTTGAAAGGTCTAGCTAACTCTGCTTACAGTGAAGAAGAGTCAGCCGGTGCTTCTACTTGTTATTATGTAAAGTCAGGAGTACTTATGAGGAAGTGGAGACCCCCAACAGCATCAGCCGACTGTGAATGGGAGGTTGTACATCAAGTTGTCATCCCTCGTGTTTGTAGGCAGGATATCATTCGAGTGGCTCATGATTCCAGTTTGGCAGGACACCTTGGAGTGAGGAAGACTGTGGCACGCATTTTGAAACACTTCTACTGGCCAGGTATCTTCAGGGATGTTTCCTGGTATTGTAAGTCTTGTCACACCTGTCAAGTTGTGGGGAAGTGTAATCAGACCGAAAAGGTTGCACCTCTAGTTCCCATTCCTCCTTTTGAGGCGCCTTTCACCCGTGTGTTGGTGGATATTGTGGGCCCTCTTCCTAAGACTTCTTCAGGATTTTCTTATGTGTTGACCATGATTGATATGGCTACTCGTTATCCTGAAGTCATTCCACTTAGAAACATCTCAGCAAAGAACGTGGTTAAGGAAATGCTAGGGTTCTTCACAAAGTTTGGTCTGCCCAAGGAGGTACAGTCAGACCGGGGAAGTAATTTCATGTCAAACGTTTTCAAGCAGTCTCTGAAAGAGTTGGGCATCACCCAGATCACGTCTTCAGCTTACCATCCCCAGACCCAAGGAGCGTTGGAGAGATATCATCAAACACTCAAATCGATGCTCAAGAAATACTGTATGGAACATCAGAAAGACTGGGATAAAGGTCTTCCATTCGTTGTGTTTGCCGCAAGAGAATCTCCAAATGAATCACTGGGCTTCTCACCTTTTGAACTACTGTTTGGCCATGAAGTAAGAGGACCCCTTAAGTTACTCAAGGAATGCTGGCTGTCGGAGGAAGATGACGTCAACCTGCTGGAGTATGTGATGAAGTTCAAAGAACGGCTGTCCACTGCTTTACAGCTGGCGAGAGAGAATTTAGGAGCTGCTCAGGAGAAGATGAAGACTTGGTATGATAAGAAGTCCAGGTTACGCCACTTTCAGCCAGGAGATCAGGTTTTGATTCTGCTACCAGTTCATGGGCAACCTCTTCAAGCCAAGTTTAGTGGCCCTTATTTCGTGGAGAAGAAACTCAGTGATGTCAACTATGTCATCGCCACACCAGATCGTAGAAAGAGCAAGCAACTATGTCACATCAACATGCTAAAGTTATATCACAGGCGGGACGAAAATAATCCAGTCTGCACTGTAGCTGTTCCACCCGAGTCTACAAGTGAAGTTCTCCCATGCAGCATGAGCCTGAGTGATAGTTTGGGGAAGAATCCTGATATCATGAATGATCTCCAGACTAAGCTTTCTCATCTACCTCCTAAGGAAAGGCAGGAGTTTTCGGCATTACTGCAGGAGTACCCGCAAGTGTTCCGTGCTACTCCAGGAAGAACCACTGTGTTGATGCATGATGTCGATGTTGGAGACGCAAAGCCAATTAAATTGCCTCCTTACCGTGTGAACCCAGTGAAAGTTCCTCTCATCCAGAAGGAGCTTGGCTACCTGTTGGACCACAAGATGATTGAGCCCTGTCAGAGCGAGTGGAGTTCTCCTGTCACTCTAGTCCCTAAGCCAGGTGGGTCACAGAGGCTTTACATCGACTACAGACGTGTTAATCAGATAACCAAAACAGACACTTACCCTCTCCCTCGTGTGGAAGATTGCATAGACAAGATCGGAAAGGCTAGGTACATAAGTAAGTTTGATTTGTTAAAGGGATACTGGCAAGTACCTATGACTGAACGTGCTAGGGAGATCTCATGTTTTGTAACACTAGGAAAGGCTTTTGCATGTTCGGTAATGCCATATGGTATGAAAATGCACCAGCCACATTTCAGAAGCTCATGAATGTTGTAACAGAGGGTTTGGCAGGGTGTGTTGTTTATATTGATGATGTATTAATCTTCAGTGACAACTGGAAAGATCACCTATGCCATGTCAGTAAATTTCTTGACCGTTTAGTTCATGCTAATCTTGTAGCTAATTTATCAAAGTGTGAGTTTGGTCAAGCTAAAGTTCAGTACCTTGGGTATGTAATTGGTGATGGACATGTTGCACCACCAGGAGCTAAGGTTCAGGTTATAAGTGATCTTCCCAGACCTAAAAGTAGGAAAGAGCTACAAAGATTTTTGGGAATGGTAGGTTATTACAGGAGATTTGTTCTTAACTTTTCTATTCTTGTATCACCACTTACAGACCTACTGAAAAAGGGAGTTGAATTTGTCTGGACCGATAACTGTGAATCCTCTTTCAACAAACTTAAAGCTATTCTATTAAGTCAGCCAGTGCTCGCTACTCCAAATTTTGCTAAGCCTTTTAAGATGGCTGTTGATGCAAGTGATACAGGAGCTGGGGCTGTTTTGCTGCAAGAGGATGATCAGGGTATTGAACATCCTGTATCTTATTACAGTAAGAAGTTCACTCCACCTCAAAAGAACTACTCAACTATTGAGAAAGAGCTTTTGGCCTTGATTTTGGGTTTACAGCATTTTTCATTTTATTTGTGTTCTGGTTTTGACCCCATAGTCATTTATACCGATCATAACCCACTGAAATTCCTTAGTAAGTTTAAAGATAAAAATCAGAGATTGACAAGATGGAGTCTACTTCTTCAGGAGTATTCATTAGACATACAACATGTCAAGGGGAAAGAAAATGTTATTGCAGATTGCTTATCTAGACTTTAGACAGATTGTTTTAGAGTAATAAGAAATTTCCTTTGTAAATTTCTTTTTTCTTTGTGGGGAGGTGTTACATAGCCTATGATTTCATCATCCTTTGTGTAATTTTAACACTCAGTATGCTGCATGTTTGATCACGAGCGTGTTCTGCCTCAGTCCCCCCCTTCTACCGTTATAGTAGAGTAAGTCGACATCTCTGTTATACTTTGCGGGATTGTCATCTCTTTGTCCCCATGGCTTCATTTGCGCGTCCTCATTACAAGTTGTATCAAGCTCTCCTGGCCCCTATATAATGAGCTCAGTCTCTGCATCATGGCCACTTAGATCTGCTCCTCATTTTGTTCACATCTCTGTCCTCCCCTGTACAGATATTATTATTGTGAGTGCTCAAGAAATCTCCAAACATCTAGCAGCTGTGTGTAATTTGAGTATAACTGTAGTATTTTTTCTTGTACTGTATAGCATAAGTTTAATTTGTAGGCCTAGTGAAGTTTTTGTAATTCGTGTGGGGTTCTTTATGTCAGTCATTTTTGATAATAGTTTGTATCTGTAATTATTTATCTGGTATTCACTGAGTATTATCTGGTATCTCATTTTTATCAGGGCTGACTTAGATAAATTTATTCTTGCTAATTTCGTGTTAATAGAGGCTATTGCAGTTAACCATATATTTAACCTGTTTATTTGCCATTACATTATCTTTATGAGTCCTGAATGTTTTGTTGTTAATTTAAGCATTAAACTTTAACTTGTAATTTTACCTAACTCTTTTGTTTTGAACCTGGAACTTTACGGGACAGTAGTGATTTTTAGCATTCTCACTTAAAGTGTACGTTATCTTTCTCTGTTCCGTAACAATATATATAGATATATATATATATATATATATATATATATATATATATATATATATATATATATATATATATATATATATATATATATACACACACACACATTCAGTACCCTCGCGTCCAAGACGGTAATATTGTAGCCTGGAGGTCCCGTCTTGGACGAGAAATGTCTTGGACCAACACAAGACCTTTGGAAAAACTTAATATTGTCATAAAATCTTCGAACAGTGCCTCTAAAAACATTAACCTACACCTCTTTTGGCACCAAAACAAATTTCCTCACCTTGAAAGAGTGTGTTTCTGAGCTTGTTAACTCCAGCTTAGCAGCTCAGTTATTTCCAGCTTAGTAGCATAAGGTAGATGGCGGCACTCCAAGGGGTTAGCAGACGGTTTCCTAGGCACTCCAAGGGGTTAGCAGACGGTTTCCTAGGCATGGTTACGTAAGGAGAGACAGTAACTTAGCAGCAAACGCTGAGTGCAACACGCGGTAAGTGCGTCCACGATGCTCTAGTGAGAGACAAAAGCAAACTCCGCTTGCTCATCACGTGACCAGATGCCAATATTTTATTGGACAACATCGCAACCACGTCACTCTCCCGGGCGCGGGAGCTGTGTTGGACTGGGCAAGACCGTCATAGCTGTATTCTCCTCGGGTTTGGGCCGTTATGAACCGTTGGTTCCGTATTGGATGTATGCAACCGTATTACAGTAATATATATATATATATATATATATATATATATATATATATATATATATATATATATATATATATATATATATATCAAGAGAGAGAGAGAGAGAGAGAGAGAGAGAGATTAAATAAAAGAGAACATTAAGAAGTGGGAGAGGGAGATAGAACATGTAGAATGAAGGAACGATGGAAGAAGTGATAGAACTATAGCCTACTGTGAAGTAAGGAAGGCGAAACTAAACGAAAGATGGAAGGAAGGAAGGAAGGACGAAAGCAAGCAAGGATAAACAGAAGGAAGGAAAAAAGGATGGAAGGAAGGAAGGAAGGATGGAAGGAAAAAAGGAATGAGGGAAGGAAGGACTGAAGGAAAAAGGGCAGGAAGGAAGGATGAGGGATTAAAGGAATGAAGGAGGGAAGAGAGTAAGGAAAGAGGGAAGATACGTAGAAAGGGAGGAAAGAAGAAAAGATGAAAAAAGTGGAAGAAAACAAGGGAGAAACGTAGGAAGGAAAGGAAAAAAGGAAGAAGGAAGGAATCAAGGATGTAATGGACTGTTTCTTGTGTGCAGTAAGAATTAATAAGATTGGCAGAGCATTTTATACCTCACTGACAGAGAGAGAGAGAGAGAGAGAGAGAATCACTGTATATTTAATCACGTGGTCTAATACAAGCTCAGACCCACTAGGAAACTCCCCAACTCCTCATACCCTCCATTCTTCTTCTCTGCCCTGCCTCCTCCATCTCTCTTTTCCTCCTCTCTCCTTTTCTCTCCTACCTTCTTCCCTCCTCAAACCCTCTTTTCTGTCCATTACTTCCCCCTCTTCACCTCCCTCTCCCCTGTTCTTCCATACCTCTAGCTTTTTCTCCCTCTTCTCCCCCTCCTTTCTCTCCTCCTTCCTTTCCCTCTTCTCCCCCTCCTTTCCCTCCTTCTTCCACTTCCCAACCTTCTTCCTTCCATCTTTCTTTCTCTTCCTTTACTATCCTTACTACTACAATGGCCTCCTTCATCTTCCCTTCCCCTCTCTACTCTTTTCTTTCTCTCTCCCACCCTAACGTTCCTTCCTCTCTCCTCTCCCCTCCTTCTAGGTTCATTTTATTCTCGTTTCACATTCTCTCTCTCTCTCTCTTTTTTTTTTCCTCCGACCCCCCTTCTCTTCTCTTGACACTCTTTGTCTTTCCCTCTGCCTCTGACCACCAGTCTCAATTTTCTTATGCTCCGACTCTGGGCAGGGACCAAACAGCCTCATACCTAAAGGCCAATAGTTATGGTATGTGCCACACTCCCTCACATGTCACCACTTGGGCATTAACACCCACTGTCCATATTAAGTACCTGGTAGGGCTGGCTCATCCAGGACTGGTGCACCGGTGTTAGGGGAGGTGTTTGTATGACATGTCGGTGGAAGATCAGTAAAGTTTGTTGTGACCAAATGTAGCTTATCAAACCCCTCCCAGCCCCAACCTGAGACCCACCACGCGTCAGTTTACACAACAGACAACTTCTCTAACCACTCGGCATCGTGTGTGTGTCATCTTAATACCAACCAGTCTTGATTATGGCTTTGTGAGGATCAACTTTCCTTGACGAAGTTTGGCAGACTCTGAACTTTGACTTCCTTCTCATTAAGCAGTTAAAATATAAATAAATACTAAAAAAAAGGAAGTACTATAGAGTACGTTCCTTGAAGGAGAAGTATCTCAGCCTCACAGCCTTGAGTTCCTTCTTTTCAAATACTGAAAAATAAAAACAAATTAGAAAAAACGCATTATAGACTACATTATGCACTACACTATAACAGTCGCTATAGGGTACATTATTTATTCTCTGTACTGTAACCTTCACTGTAGAGTAACAGAGTACGGTACTGATGCAGTATTCTGTACCATCCAACTCGCCCACCGCATCTGGATAGTACAGGACAGTTCTGGTATACATGTTTTGAGTGAGTAATATACAAGGTTATTGGTCTTCACCTCCCCCCCCCCCTGGCTTATGTGTTTATGTCCTGAGGTGGTGGTTGCCGAGAGAGAGAGAGAGAGAGAGAGAGAGAGAGAGAGAGAGAGAGAATCCACACCGATTCTCTCCTTCTCCCAAGACCCCTTCTCCCCACTTCCTTTTCTCTCTCATTGGCTAAATTGACAGGGGTGACTCTGTTGTCTGTCTTTGTCTGGATCTGCCCTGTTTTCTCTGTCTGTCTTTATCTCTTTGAATTAGTCTCTCTCTCTCTCTCTCTCTCTCTCTCTCTCTCTCTCCAAGGGGTACAAAAAATCACAAAGCTCTCCAACAAACCTTTCCTCTTTGCTGTTTTCTTTCCTTCTTTCTTCTTCCCCTTGACTGAAGTCTGGCAGAGTCACTTTAATTTTTGTTTTAATTCTTGCTATGCGATTTTGTCAAAGGATTTCTGTTTAGAATTTCGTATGCTTGAATGAATTGTGAATGACAAATAGATAGATATATAAGTAGATGGGTAGGTAGACAGACTGACAGAGGGATGGATAGACAAACACCGACAGATATATGCAGATATATGAGAGAGAGAGAGAGAGAGAGAGAGAGAGAGAGAGAGAGAAAGAGAGAGGTTGGGGGGAGAAGGTGACCGGGCATGTTCACTATATTTACAACAATGAAACAAGCAACCAAGAGAGAGAGAGAGAGAGAGAGAATATTTTCCATCTGTAAGTTGCTAATACCAACTGAGAAGATTCAGATGAAAATACACAACTGTATTGTCCTAAAGACTCAAATGATTCAGCTCACGACAGGCAATGGGTAATAGTCAAGCATGGCTAATGCATTAACTCACTGATAGTTGAAAATTGGTTTAAAATAACCTTCTTTCTCAGGAATGAAAACACTACGGAATTACAGGCACAGTCAATGGTTTAGTTACATCCAGCTCTATCATATCAGCTGTAAGTCTATCCGCAACAGTCCTGACTTAAGGAAATCTGAATGTAGTGATATAAACTGGCAGAGCACCTACACTTGTGATAGAAATTAAATTAGTCCTTCCCATCAGTTCTCTTGGCAGAGTAACAGTATGAATGTAATAATGGAGAGCTGTTGTCTTATGTTCAGGATAATCCAATCATCAACGTATGTCTCAGTTATGCTGGGAGAGTTTTGTGACCGAGAAGACAAGGGTAACAATAGCTGATGCCTCCTGGCACACAGTTACAGTCAAAGGATATACTGTACCACAAAATGAAATACCGATCATCGTTGTTTGACAGGTATTATAGTCTGTTTTTACCTGATGGAACTGGGCAACTCAAAATTGAGTACAGTTTTTAAGTAATTGCTGCATCAGATACAATTAGCTATAGTTACCAGGCAACAACAAGTCCTTAGCTACAAGTCAAACTGACACTCCAACCTGATTGCAACCAAATTTTAACTGAGCTGAAAGTGGTTACAGATCATCTTCAGATTAGAGCAAATGCACTACTGTACTGCTGAGTACAAAAATATATGTTCTCTGTCATTGGTAGAGTAAAGGGCTGACTCAAAAATGACACCATTCATGCAAGACGACTCTAACACAGGGTTGTTGCATTCATATCTTCCGTTGCACCAAAACACAAATCAAGATTCTCATGATTCTGTGCAGCTGTAAATGTGCGCATCATTTACAACAGCACTACACGTCTCAGTAAGTGTTACAAATCACTGAGGAAAGAAAGTGGGTTATGCAGAGAAGAGTCAGAGCCTGTAAGCTCAATGAGGGAGGTGACAGACCGCTTGTCACAGTTTCTGAATGAGAAGCGAGCCATCATCTGTAGTCATCACTTACAGCATCAATGAGTGTGAACATGGGTTGATCTGGTGGTACTTTATCTATAGCTGATCTGAAGAGACCATAAAAAAGATGCCATTCTAATCAGATAAGGATCACAAAAATATTCTTAGCTATCGTGTTGAAACCCACTACCATGTTGGTGGGTAAATGAAATATTGGCTTTATTGTATTCCTATATAATGATAAAAACTCTATGTCACTAGTTGGTCTGTATTGGCTTGCAGTCACTGAATCACTGAAAACACCAGTTAACTGCATTGCTAGAAGGGTATATGTTGTGGCAGTAGGCAATAATGCAGTTTGAAAGACAACTTTTTTTGTTTTCCAGAAGATGGGTAGATAGGTATATATTATAAAGCAACTTTTCAATTCAGGATCAGGGACTAGGTAAAATACTGGCTCAAGACTGCAGCACATGGTGAGCTGCCATCAATAACATGACCGACACAAACTGGCATGGTCAATGGTCCCTATACCAAGGCATAATATGTTTTAAAAATTTTGTTAAAGTATTTGGATTTTCTGAACTGGCTATTGCCTACAACAGTTTGACACTGCCAAAAAATAATACCCTGAACTTACAGGAGAACTACACAATCTAGCCATGAAAATCATACAAAAAATATCAGCCATGATGAATCAGTACACTGCCATCTTTACTGAGGCAACCCATTCCTCAAGTAGTCACACCTCAGGGTCAAAGTACAGGACTTAGACCATAATGGTACCTGTATAACTGCTTATGAATTTCTTGGTGAACTACCAAACAATTTCTCATTACAATACACCACCATTATGCATTTCAGGCTACTTACCCACACACTCCACACACACAAACACAACCTCTCCCTCTTAGTATCTCGTTATACAGCCCTGTCCGCTTTCCCTATACCATATGCAAGCCTATTTCCTCTCAGGGCCTTCATAGCATCAACCATATTTCTTCCCTGTGTCACTCTACTCTCCACTTCCTTTACAGTTTTACTTCTCTTTTCCTTCACTTCACCCTGGTACTTAAAGTTAGCAAATTAAGTCTTTCTCCATTTATCACATAGGGAGTCATTTTCTCAACAATCATCACCATTACCTGTTTTTACTTTCAAAGTACAAAGCTAAGAGCATAAAAAAAAAAAAATGGTCTGAAGTTCTTGCTTACTATTTGCAAGTAGCATAGCATCATCTGCATATGAGAGGCTTCAGATAATCCACCACTCACCATTTAGTACTATTCACATCACTCCCTCCATAACTCTTGAATAACAGCAGTAACAGAATACAGAAAGACCATGGCCTCCCCCTCCCCCTCTAAGGCTGAGGCTGAGGGACGGATTGGAGAGGTACCGGTAATGATATATATGCAAGGGTGGTGAGAGTCGGAGAGGGGGGGCAGCCCTACGGCAGATGACAGAGTGGCATGGAGGTGATTTGCCAGTACGTGGGCCTTGAGATCATCCCCTTTGATATTAACGTATCTGGCAATCGACTGGAAGGCATACAATGACAACATACTACAGATACAGTAAATGAATCAAGAAATAAAAGTATTTCAAATAACTGACCATAGGAATGTAACAGGAAACTATGTTGTACCATCCCCATTAAAAAAAAAAAAAAAAATGCTTCATAGAATGCCTCGACACCATACCTTCTCCTCCACCCAACACTTGGACAAATGCCTCACCAATGTCCCTCTTCCTTCATTTAACACTACACTTCACAACTACACAGCCACGATACCATCCAAAACCTCCAACCAAACAACATCCTTCATGAACCCCCAACAGACATTTACTCACAAAAAAACCACCCTACCCAAAGACAAGTGCACTCAGCTAGACTACAGTGAGACTCTTCCCTGCTGCAGTTCCAAGGTAAAATATAAGTAAAAAACAATCCACAGTGCCCTCAGTGTAATGCAGCCCGCCACACACCTCAACACACTTCAAGCATCACACTAACACAGGAGATGTCAACAAAAGATCTCTGGGGGTATGCAGCTAAAGTGGCTGATTTCCTGCACTCCATTGGGTTCATGTCCATATTAGCCTGGGGTCAAAACAATGACAATAACAAAAACAACAATGATCACAATGAGAACTAGGCAATTTTACTCAACTGGTTTCATGGCCGAAAGAGCCCGGTGTCAAAACAACAACAAGCAACAACTGATCTTATTCAACTTACTGTAGATCTCATTGTGAAGGGGTTAATGGATAATCAATCTAACCATTCTAGTTAGTGTTTCCTAACCTGAATCAAACTGTTAATGAGGTAGCAAAAAAATAAAAAATAAAAATAAAACAGGTCACCAGACTGAAAAGGTGGACCAAATGGCACGCAGAGATCACCACTGCCCTTGCTGGTGAGTGCTGGTGGGTCAGGCTGTGATAAAGAGTCAGCTCATGCCTGCAGTGGATACAGGTAACTTCAAAGGTAACAACACTGTCATCCTCCCAGCCCAGCCTCCATAACTGAGTTCACCATTGCTCCACACATCACCAGAGTGATTGGGTGTCTGGCAAAGAATTAACCACACCAGGCAGCTGCACAGAAAGCGATGTCATGCCAAACAGCAACAAGGCACACCAAACTGGCCAGAAAATCGACGAGAAGCGCAGAAGTAAAGATGGAAGGGCAAAAATATGGATACTTTTCTTTCATCCACGTTCAACTTTTCGCCAGTTTAAAAGGAAGGCGTTTTAAAGAGGAGTAAGGGGGTAAAAAGAGAGAGAATTAAGGGAAGGAAGAGAGGGAGAGAGGGAAATGAAAAATAAGGAGAGAAAGAGAGAGGAAGAGAGCAATTTAGCGAGGGGAGAGGAGGGGGAGAGAGGTAGGGATGAGGAAAGGAGGGGAGGGGAGAGGATTGGAGGAAAGGAGAAGAGGAAGAGGAGGGGGAGTTGTGGTGGATGGAAGGGTGAAAGGGAGAGGATGGGATGGAGAGGAGGGGAGAGGAAAAGAGAGGAGAGGAGAGGAGACGAGAGGAGAGAAGAGCAGAGAAGAGAAGAGATGAGAGGAGAGGAGAGGAAGGGTGAGGGGAGGAAAGAATGGGTTTGAGAAGAAAAAGAGGAGATTAAATTAAGGGAGGTAATGAAATAAGGGCGAGGAAGAAAAAGACTGGAAAGTGGTTAGAAGGGGATTATTGAGGGTAGAAAGATGAAAGAGAGAGAGAGAGAGAGAGAGAGAGAGAGAGAGAGAGAGGGGGGGGAGGGAGGGAGGGAGAGAGGAAAAGTGAGAAAAGAAAAATGAGCTCACAAAGGAAAGGAAGAAAGTGAAAGAAGAAACGGGTGAGGAGAAAAAGGAGAGGGAAGCAGGGAAGAAGAGGAGGAGAGGAGAGAGAAGGACGGAGAGGAAGGGAGAGACGAGTGAGGGAGGGAAACGAGAGAGGGGGGAGGGAGAGTAGACATGCTGGAAAGAGGGAAGGGAAAGGGTGGGAGAGAGAAAGGGAGTGGGTGTGGAGGAGGGGAAGGTAATGGAGCGATGGGGAGGGAACTTAGGTGGAGGGGGAAGGGAGGAGAATGATGAAAGGGAAAGGAGAGCTGGGGAGGAAGAGATGGTGTGGGAGAGGATTGGAGGAAAGAGAAGAAGGGAGTAGGAAAGGGGAAGAAAGGCGATGAAGGCCCAGGGAATCAGAGGTGAGGGGAGTGGAGGGGAGTGGGGAAAGAGAGGTTGAGGGGAAGAAAAAGGATGGGGAGAGGAGGGGGATAGAGGTAGAGTAAGAGGGGGGGAAGAAAGAGATGGAGTAAGGGGGGTAAGGAGGGGAGAGAAAGAGATGGGGGAGATAATGGGAAGAGGAGAGGAGGGGGATGGATCACAGAGGTGGGAGATAGAGGTAGAGTAGGAAGGGGGGGGGGCATAGATATGGATGACGGAGGGAGAGGAGGGGAGGGGTAGGAGGAAGTGGAGTGGAGGGAGAAGAGTCACAGCGGAGGAGGGGACGGAGGTAGGGGAAGGAGGGAGGGAGGTGCAAAATGGAGGAAGGTGGGAGGGACGTGACAGCTGAAGGTGTAGGAATAATAAAGGTTATATTTCTACCTATCAACTACACGCTGCTCATTAAGGCAGGTAATCAGTGTTGCCGAGTGTCGGTGTTACCTTGCAATACCAGGTGCAGTGGTCGTACTAACACCCCCTACAAACGGACATTCTTAAGGCCAAAGTTACCAACAGCTGCGGAAATTCTCTACGGTGGTATTTCGTGACCGTTCTTAGGCCCATAGACAATCTTGGGCTGAGGTTAAGGTCAGTGTGTCGTCACAGGCCTCCGTAGCCAATCACCGTATCGGTATAATCCGAGGCGAGTGGAAGCGACCCTGGAAGCGACCAATCACCAAACACATGGCGGGGCGGCTGGTTTGTTGACATATGGGGCAAAGGGACGTGCCTTATACTAAATGAAAGTGACATGGATGCCTTGATTCTTGTCTAATTTATGACATTATACAGCTAATTTATCAACTATAAGCATACTGATTGGCTGTCAATAAATCAGGGTACCTAAAGTGTGCATAAATACAATACAGCATGGGTTAGTGAGGCACGCTGGGACTGTTAATGCCTGTGTCTACGTAGCTCCCACCAAGATACATTTCTCTTCACTTGTCTGATTTTACCAGCCATAGTTCATCACACAGGCTAAAGATTATCTCTCACAGAGTCCTAGGAAAAACTTAAATATTATCAAATTCATGGAGGAAATAACTGGTTAATCAGAATGTATGTAAATTTTAAACATGGTGCAAGCTAAATTTTCTGCATACATTTGTTGATTTTAAATCCAATTTTGTCAAAATATTTAGCATCTCAAAAAGTCTTCATCATTCAAGTAGATCTAGGGTATCTGTGAAGGTAAATTCACAGCACATGCGATCATCAAGAAAAGTGACCAAACTCCTGCTTATCGTCTGCTGGCTTCACAATATCTATATTCCTTCTTAAAACCTCCAATGGTATTACTGGTAAAATATAACAATGTTTATGCAAGTGCATTATTTATATAGCACAGCCTTAAATAAATACTACGAAATATTGTTCTCTTTAGATTTACGAACAAATATAAGGAGGCCTCCGACCCTCCATGGGCCACGATAGATGTAACCGGCTGGAGAGTGTCTAGTAAATCCCACCGTAGCCAAGCGTCAGTATCTGGGTGATATACGGAGGAATTCTGGCCGTATCTTGGCTATGAAGTTTGGTAAGGACACGGCAAGTCCTGTTGGGTGACAGGCACAGGCACAGAACTGATTGCGTTTGTTCACTGGCGAGTTAGATGTGTGAACCATTCGGTATAGAATAAATGAATGAATGACCTGCTGAATTAATAAACATCCAAACTACTGAATGACAGAATGACTTACTGATTGGCCAACTAATCTTACCTATCATTCATCCAACCAACCAACCATCCCTTCTGATTCAGGCCTGTATGAGAATATAACCACTCTTGTATTTATAGTGAGCTGAATAGTTACAACATGGTGTGATGGATGGATGGATGGATCGATGGATGGGGTTGATAGATGGATGAAAGGATAGGTGGTGGGTGGATGGATGGATGGATGGATGGAGGGAGGGAGGGAGGAATTGGATGGATGGATATATGAACAGATGAATAAATATATATGTCTGGATGAATGGACAGATGGATGGATGGATGAATTAATCGATGTGTGAATGGATGGATTGGTGGATGGATGGATTTGCTGATGAATGGATTGGTGGATGGATGGACTGGCGGTTGAATGGATTGGTGGATGGATGGATAGATGACTGGGTTACAGAAAGGTCAATAACTAAAAGGATGTATGGACGCATAAATGGGTAACTGATGGATGGTGGAAGGATAGATCAATGGAATAGTTGGATAGACGGATAGACTGAGCTAGGTAATCACATAACCGATAAACAGATAGACAGATACCTGGATGAAATGACACACACACACACACACACACACACACACACACACACACACACACACACACACACACACACAGATTGCCTGTTGCATACATAAGTAGCAGTCTAAATCTTTCAGAAAGCTTTTAGAGAGAGAGAGAGAGAGAGAGAGAGAGAGAGAGAGAGAGAGAGAGAGATTATATATTCGATGTTAAACCAAACAGAAAGCGAATGAAAGTAAGAGAATACACGTCAGGTACATCTGTCTGTCTGTTTGTCTGTCTGTCTGTTTGTCTGTCTGTCTGTTTGTCTCTGGATTAGGTTCGCTTTTCTTCACTTCAGTCTAATGTTTCCTCCTCTCCTACTCCCTCCTATCCTCTCCGTTTCTTACTTTTCCTTTCCAATCCTCTCCTCACTTTTCGTTTCTTTTTTCCACAACTCTCCTCTGCTCAGTTTCCTTTCCTTTCGTCTCCTCTCGTGTCTTTAATTTGCCTTTCCTGTCCACTCCTCTCCTCTTTACTTTTCCTTCTCTCTCTCTCTCTCTCTCTCTCTCTCTCTCTCTCTCTCTCTCTCTCTCTCTCTCTCTCTCTCTCTCTCTCTCTCTCTCTCTCTCTCTCTCTCTCTCTCTCTCTCTCTCTCTCTCCTGTCCTTCACTTCCCTTCCCTCTCCTTTCCTCTTTCATTTTTTTTCCTTCCTCTGCATTCCTCTCCTCTCCTCTAGTCTGCTTCCTTTCCCTCTCCTCTTCTTTCCTCTCCTTTCCTCTATTCTCCTCTCCTCTTGTTATCTCTCCCTCCTCCTCCTCCTCTTTCTCTTGCCACTGTTTACTCTTCCCTCCTTCCCTCTTGAATTATGTATCTCACTTCTCTCTCCCTCTCTCTCTCTGACAATATGACATAAACAGATAGACAGATAGATAAACAGGCAGAGAGAACAGCAGAGGCTATAGACAGAGAGACAGAAAGTGAGCTAGTTTACATGTGTGAGTGAGAGACCCAAGCCAGATCAGCCAGTCTTAACGCTGACACTGATGCTCTCTGTCTGTCTGTCTGTCTGTCTCTGTCTGTCTGTCTGTCTGTCTGTCTCTCCCTCTCTCTCTCTCTCTCTCTCTCTCTCTCCGTCAATTTGTGTAGGAGTGGTAGAGACGGTTCAGTAACTTAACCCTCTAGTTCCGTAACACTATATGGTGAGATAATCAAGGGATGGGTGTTAGTGACCAAGTGGTGGCAGGTGAAGGTGTGTATGGCAGTGACGTCCAAGCTTTGTGTATAGTAAGCCGCCATCCGAACCCCTTCTGTGTACTGACCAGCCGCAGGGATATTATTGTGATAGTGATATGTAAAGGCAAAGACCATCCACTCACTCGATGTAGTGTTCCTTCAGGTGACTCTAAACTGACAAGCCAAATGGTCTTCTGCTACTAGGACACCATTTAACACGCTGGGTGGTAACCATATGACCAAATGGCGCCTTGTGGTTTAGTGGGCCAGGGCACTCCAGCCGGATGGGTCTTGGGAGGGTTTATATCGGAGGGTTGGTTTGGGTTTATTGCTTATATAATGCCACTCACGGGCGAATGAAGCTGGTTACCCTTGCCTTAAATGTCGGGACTGAGTAGCCTAGCCCCGGGCCCTTACGCCCCTGATGGGTCAAAGAAGGATTGAATGGTGATGACCATGACATGACCATGATGATGATGACGATGATTATAACGATGATGACAGATAAGGATGATGATGATGATGATGATGATGATGTTAACGATGAAGACAGATAATGATGATGATAATGATGATGATGATGATGATAGCGATGATGATAATGATGATGATAATGACGATAGCGATGATGAAAATGATAATCATGATGATGACGATAGCGATGATGATGATGGTGATGATGATGATGATGATAATGATAACAATGATAATGATGATGATGATGACTTTAGCGATGCTGATGATGATAGCTTCAGAGATACAGATTTCCTATTAATAAAACAAGACATATCACCTTGATGGACAGGTGTTTAAACTGACCTAATATGTGTGTCCTTCCAAATAATACACTTTACTGATTGACTGACCTATTAATCCTGGTTATACTGACTTAATCCTGGTTATACTGACTTAATCCTTATATTCTGACTTAATCCTGGTTTTACTGACTTAATCCTGGTTATACTGACTTAATCCTGGTTATACTGACTTAATCCTTATATTCTGACTTAATCCTGGTTTTACTGACTTAATCCTGGTTATACTGACCTACTGATTGGTGTATGTTTTCAAATAACATACACTACTGATTTCCTGTCCCATCATTCCCAGCCTCACCCAACAACAAAATAAACAAAACAATAAAAACAAGACTGCAACAAGAAAAAGTACAAAAAACAACTTCAGTAAAAACAAAAACTAAAGAACAAAATCAACAAACCAATAAGGAAACATAAAAAAAACGTTAAAACAACAAATATAATAAAAGTACAAAAACAAAAACACCATCACCAGCAACCACACCAACAACCACACCAGCAACCACACTAACAACCACATCAACAACCACACTAACAACCACATAAACAATCACACCAACAACCATACCAACAACTACATTAACAACCACACCAACAACCACACCAACCTCTCTCTGTCACCCCCCTCTCCCTCCGCCACCAGTCTGCCAGCAAGCGACTCCCTGACCTACTAATCATCGGAGCCAAGAAATCTGCAACACGGGCACTGCTGGCCTTCCTTAGGGTACATCCAAGGATAATGTACTCTCTTTACTCTTTTTACTCTTTACTCTCTTTACTCGCTTCTACTCTTTTTTTGTGCTTTACCCTCTTTACTCTCTTTTACTCTTTACTCTCTTTACTCCCTGACGTACTAATCATCGGGCACTGTTGGCCTTCCTTAGGGTACATCCAAGCCTTAGGTACTCTAAGGACAGTATTGTCATTTTAAGCAGGCTCCCTAACACCTCTTTCCCAGCGATTTATTTCTGGATATGGCTGGTTAATATCCTTTTGCATATACATTAACTTATGCAGTGTATGGTGATGTTTGAAGGATTTATATGACACAGAATAGGACAGTAAGATGTGATACTCAAAATAAATAGGTTAGAAAAATGTGTAAGGGAGCTTCCTTAACTGAGGAGAATGTCAATTTAAGGCTCAGTAATGAAAGCTCCCCAACACCTCTTCCTTAGCGATTTATATTGAACATTATTTATGCAGAGTATTTCGATATTGAAAGAATTTATGTAACATAGAAGACAGTAAGACGTTATAACCAATTAGATCGCTTAGGGAAAGGTGTTAGGGAGCTTCCTTAACCAACGAGAATACAGGCCAAGGTGGTAATGAAGGCATATCAACTCGTGCAGTTCAAAAAGACTATTCTGATTTGGTTAAAACAAATTCCTGTGCTAACATTAATATATCACAGAACACACACACACACACACACACACACACACACACACACACACACACACACACACGTCATGGTATTAGAGGGATCAATCTGTGTAAGAGATTGCCTGTCTGTATTTTAGTCATCATGGTCCACAAATGGTTCCTTCTCAGGGCGTCGGGTCCAGAGGTGCACTACTTGGACCTGTTCTACGCCAGGAGACTTGACTGGTGCAGTTGAGTGGGGGAGGAGAGATTTATTTATTTATTTATTCTTACCACCGTCAAGGAGGTTATGTTTTACCGGGCGTTGGTTTGTTTGTCTGTCTGTCTGTCTGTTTGTTAGTAGGGTGATTCAAAAAGTTAAGAACGGATTTTGATGAACCTTTATGGAAGGATGAGCCATGGGCCAAGGAAAAAATTATTACATTATGGGGCGGATCCGGAGTATCCCGCACAGTATCTCCAAACATTCTAAATGAATTTCAATGAAATTCTGTGTAAAGATGGGTCATGGACCAGGAAAAAATTAATTAAATTTAGGGGCGAATTCGGATCCGGATCCGGATTCCATATCCACGGATCCTGATCCTTTTTAATGACAATGGCATTGGCGAAGGTATGCGCTCTCTGAGTGCTTTCTAGTTATTATTATCAATTTTGCGAAACAGGATGGTATCATTGTTGGCAGCGCTCCCTATTCCGCTGCGATAGATTCAGCCCCCGTGTGTGTGTGTGTGTGTGTGTGTGTGTGTGTGTGTGTGTGTGTGTGTGTGTGTGTGTGTGTGTGTGTGTTTTAACTCTTCCTTGGCTATTTGATGGATCTCAGTAAGCTTGACAGGTGAGTTCCTCGGGTTCCTGGGAAGTATTTCCACTTCATACTATTTTCCAACCATGATATTTAGCTCCACTCCCCCTCCATTCACGAAATGAAAAATTCTCGGATATACTGAAATGGCAGCCATGACGTTGATATCTTAGTACCTGTTATGCGATGGACTGTTATTCGTGATGCGATATTTACAGAACGTGACGCCCCTAATGATTCTTGGGGAGTCAGCCCCCTTCCCAAAAATAAAAACGATCAGAAACATGGAAAGTAAGTACATGGATTTCAATGAAAATTGTCAGGCCAGTTTGTTTCTTGATAATGTCGTTCAGGATATAATATTTTCCACCATTATTATTAAGTGGGTCAGACCCTTTCAAAATATATTAAGATACAAAATAGTGAGAGGAGGACAGACGTGGCTTTGATATCTTAGTGCACATTTGTACAATAGACTTTCATCTGTAATGCGATGTTTGGGGAGAGTGCCCCACCCCCTTGATTCTTGTGGGCCTCTCTCTCTCTCTCTCTCTCTCTCTAATCAAGCATCGTTAATTTCCACTTTCTCCCATCCTCTCTGTCTCAGCCCCATACTCTAATAATGGGAAAGGGAGGAAGGGAGGGAAGATACATAATTTGAGAGAGAGAGAGAGAGAGAGAGGGAGAGAGAGAGATAGTCTTTATCTGCATTGAAGTCATTCATCATCCGCTCATCATTTTTACCACAGCGACTTTCTCTCTCTCTCTCTCTCTCTCTCTCTCTCTCTCTCTCTCTCTCTCTCTCAGCAAGCTGTGTAGTGTGTACAGGAGGCAGTCACATATCAGTCTATCTATCTACCTATCTATCTATCTACTATCTATCTATTCCTAGTGTGGGATTGTGGTGTTATTGGTATGATGACAGATGGCCTGGTATTATTTAGTGGTGTTACTGGTATGATGACAGATGGTCTGGTATTATTTAGTGGTGTTACTGGTATGATGACAGATGGCCTGGTATTATTTAGTGGTGTTACTGGTATGATGACAGATGGCCTGGTATTATTTAGTGGTGTTACTGGTATGATGACAGATGGCCTGGTATGATTTAGTGGTGTTACTGGTATGATGACAGATGGCCTGGTATGATTTAGTGGTGTTACTGGTATGATGACAGATGGCCTGGTATGATTTAGTGGTGTTACTGGTATGATGACAGATAGCCTGGTATGATTTAGTGGTGTTACTGGTATGATGACAGATGGCCTGGTATTATTTAGTGGTTTACTGGTATGATGACAGATGGCCTGGTATTATTTAGTGGTACTGGTATAATAACAGAATAGAACTGGCCTAGGGTGGTGTGATATAGCAATGAGCTGGTATAAATCCATGGCATGAAAGGAAACCTGATGTGGTGTGACAGACAAACTGGTATGGTGTGGTGGTGTGATAAGGGAGATTAACTATGGTGTGATAAGGGATTAACTATGGTGTGGTGGTGTGATAAGGGAGATTAACTATGGTGTGGTAGTGTGATAAGGGAGATTAACTATGGTGTGATAAGGGAAATTAACTATGGTGTGATAAGGGAGATTAACTATGGTGTGATAAGGGAGATTAACTATGGTGTGATAAGGGAGATTAACTATGGTGTGATGGTGTGATAAGGGAGATTAACTATGGTGTGATGGTGTGATAAGGGAGATTAACTATGGTGTGGTGGTGTGATAAGGGAGATTAACTATGGTGTTATGGTGTGATAAGGGAGATTAACTATGGTATGATGGTGTGATAAGGGAGATTAACTATGGTATGATGGTGTGATAAGGGAGATTAACTATGGTGTGGTGGTGTGATAAGGGAGATTAACTATGGTATGATGGTGTGATAAGGGACTAACTGGTGGTATACAGTATGGTGACAGGAACAGCCGTATTAGTGAGGCGGTGTGGAGGATGACAGGAGGGGGAGAAGACAGCCTGAACGGTGAAGCAGTAGACAGTAATGGTACTAGACAGTGATAAGGTGTAGGAAGGTAGGACAGACCCAACAGTGAATCAGTAGACAGTGGAAGTAGACAGTGATAGGGTGTAGGAAGGTAGGACAGACCCAACAGTGAATCAGTAGACAGTGGAAGTAGACAGTGATAGGGTGTAGGAAGGTAGGATAGCATCAAGGCAAAGACGGTGCCACAGAAGATTGCTATACTTCTTATACATTAACCTGGCCGGGATTTTCCTCCTTTTGAAGCTTATTTCACGTAGCTGAGTGGAAGAAAATACAATATTACAACTCTACATCCTCTCCACAGCACTTCTTCGCGACTAGCATCGTATTTTGGTGTTAATCTATGCCACAACTCAGCAGTCAAGATGGATAGATGATAATTTTAGGATAAGTTACTGTAAAAAGAGTACAGTAAACATTATGGATATTTGATAGCTTGGATAAGCGTTACCTCACATACAGTACATATTGGGTGTCCGGGAGAGAGGGGGTCGAACCCACTCCAAAGCGTCTCCAGAATGTGAGGGCAGTGCTAAACCGACCCAGCCACCCTCTAACCCCAGACAGTTCTGCTTCTGCCACAGGAGTGAGGTGCAGCTGAGTCCAGAAGGTAATGCAACGTTAATGAAGACACTAGCTTATTTCATCACTCTAGCACTGCCTCTCTTCCATCCCCTCACTCTTCCCACCGTCTCTCACTAACCCTTCCTCCCTCTCTCCCTTCCTCACTAATTTTCCCGCCTACCCTCCCTCCCTCACTAACCTTTCCTCCTTCCTTCCCTCCCTCACTATCCCTCCCTCCCTCACTAACCCTCTCTCCTTCCCTCCCTCCCTCACTAACCCTTCCTCTTTCCCTCCCTCTCTCACTAACCCTCCTTCCTTCCTTCCCTCTTTCACTAACCTTCCTTCCTTCCCTCCCTCCCTTACTAACTCTCCCTCCTTCCTTCCCACCCTTACTAACCCTCCCTCCCTCCCTTCCTCCCCCACTAACCCTCCGTCCTTCCTTCCCTCCTACCTTCCCTACCTCCTTCCTTCCCTCCCTCCTTCCTTCCTTCCCTCCCTCCTTCCCTGTTGATAAATACTTCACTGTTGATCACTCGAATTATACTAGAGGCAATGGGCATAAAATAATTGGCAAACGATTCCAGTCGCATGAAGCTAAGCATTTCTTCTTCAACAGAGTTGTAAATATATGGAATAAATTGCCTTCCAATCTAGTAAATTGTAATACAGTACAAACCTTTAAAGGTCGCCTCGATAAGTATTTGTCGTCTAACCCCCAGCTTAATATGTTTACTCCTAAATAAATCACTTGTGTATGTATAATTTTTTATTTTATTTTTATTTTTTTTTATTTTTTAGAGCCTGGATCAATTTATGAATGCAAATATAGTATATGCACAGACTAGATCTGCACAGATAGCCCTGAGTTAACGGTCACTACTCATACTTTCGACCTGTGATGGGCTGTGGATCACTGAGGGTCCCTGTTAGTTAAGTGACCACCATCGCGATTTTTTTAATGTACCAGGGGTCACTGCTTCAGGAGGTGACTTGTGTGCTTGTCCCGCATGGGAAAGCTCCTTGTCTCAGTGGAATGAACGGAGCTAGGGCCTGATTGACTGCTGCCTGCCTTAATAGCGCCAGGCAAGGCTGCCGCACCACCCCTGCACATCCACACTGTGCACTGTGCAATTTCCACCCTGTGTCCGCAGACGCCTCGTTAACTCAACGTACCCGTACATGTTCTCAAGCGTTATTTATTATTCGATTGTTCATTTTACTTTACTACTTTCTCTTTCAGGTTATTCGTACTTGTAGCATAGAAAGTAACTTTTCCATTTCAGTGTTTCCTATGAAAATTCCACGTCAGTTTTTCCATGCTGCATGGTGGTTTTTCTCACTTTTTCTTACCAATTTTAATTGGAGGGTTTGGAGGTGGGGGAGTCTTCTTGCTTTACTATCCTTATCCTTCAACATGTAGAGTTAGATCTCGTAGTCATAGTCTACTCTGAACAGCCTCGAAAGGACCATAAGGTCTGTTCTTGTTTACTTTCCTTTGTACCCCTTTGTATTCCCTCCCACACTAACCCTCTCTTCTTCCCTCCCTCCCTCACTAACCCTCCCTCCTTCCCTCCCTCCCTCCCTCACTAAACCCCCTCCCTCCCTCCCTCCCTTACCAACCCCCCCTCCCTGCCTCCCTCACTAACCCCCCCTCCCTCCCCCACAGGAGTAAGCTGCCGCTGAGCCTGGCGTGGCAACTGACGGTGGAGAAGACGCCGGCGTACTTCACCAGTGCAGGGGTGCCAGCCAGGGTGAAACAAGACCTGCCTGGTGCCAAACTCCTGCTGGTGGTGAGGGACCCCGTCACCAGGGCGCTGTCTGACTACACGCAGAGTCTTAGTTGCGTCAAGGGCATGCAGGCTGAGACAGAGCTTGACGGGGGGCATGCACCTTGAGGTCGGATTTGGCAGGGGCACGAAGGGTGGGGCACGGTTTAGCAGGGGCATGCAGAGTGAGCCATGATATAAGAGGTGAGGGACCCCGTAACCAGGTCGCTGTCTGACAACACAAAGTCTTAAGGGAGGCAGGGTCTGGCAGGTGAGCCAGGGGAATGTAGGGTAAAAGAGGTGAGGGATCTGGTCACCAGGGCGCTGTGTGACTGCACTCGGTCTCAGGTGAGGCAGAGGGAGAAGAAGAGGTACAAGGAGACATTTAGAAACCCGTCTTTGAGATGAGACAAAACTCTCCTACTTTTTATTTCTGTTGATATGTTGTTAGGCAGGGAAGACAGGAAGGAAGGGTAGAGTAAGAGAAGCTAAATGAGGCAAGGAGGCCCTAGGAAAGGCAAAGGAAGCCAGATAAGGCAGGTGAAGGCTGTATATAAGGCAAAAGAAGATAGTGAGAGGTTGAGACATTTAGGGGAAAGAGTTTGGGATGCTACAACACATTCATAGACTCCAGCAAGTGACGTCTGTTAGGAGGAGAGACATGAAGGGAAGGAAAGGAGAGGCACAAGACGCTAGGAAGGTTAGGACTGAGGCAGGGTAAGGCAGGAGAAGGCAAGGAGAGGCCGGGATAGGCAGAGAAATTGAGAAGGATTTATTTGTGATGCGACAGGGAAAAAAAAAAAAAAAACATAGATTTCTGATGTTGAATTGTGTTGGTGGTCAAACAATGGTAGATGACACAGAGAAAGGCAGGGTGAGGTAGGGAGATGAGGGAGAAGCTAGGAAAGGCAGAGGAAGGCAGGGTGAGGCTCGGAAAGGCAGGTGACGGAAGGACATAAAAGAAGCAAGGAGAGGCAGAGGAAGATATAGTAGGGTGAGGTAAGCAAATGAGGAAGCTGGGGGTTAGGGAAGGATTAACAAAGCATATACACTCAGGTTAGAGGAATTACACAGAGATGAGAAGATTGATTAATATCCTAGACCAGTGTTTCTCAACTGGTGGTCTATAGTGACTTTCTGGGTGGTCCACAGGACGTTCACCATATTTGGTATTAAACTGGAGATTGATGCATATATTTTTAAATATATTGAAAATGCAGTGCGAAAAATTTTTTCAAAATAAATAATTGGCCTTTCATTTTATTGTATTATTCCTATTTAAGAAATATTTTTCAAACCAAAATGTTTGTTGTCCATGAGTTATTTTTCATTACTCAAAAAAGAAATGGTCCACGAAATTTTTTTAGATTAGGCTGGTGGTCCGTGGCCTGAAACGAGTTGAGAACCACTGTCCTAGACCAAACCACAAGGCTATATGGCAACAAGAGGAGGGAAGAGGAAGGAAAGTGAGGGTAGGGAAGGAAGGAGGGAAGGAAAATGGAACGAAGAAGAGGAGGAAGGAAAGGAAAAAAGGTAAGAAAGGTGAGAAAAGGAAGAAAGAAGGCAGAGGGAAGAAAGGACAGAAGAATCGGAGAAAAGAGGGAAGTAAAAGTATGGGATTAGACAAGAAAATAGGGAAGGGATGGGAAGGGAAGGGAAGGGAAGAGAAGGGAAGAGAAGAGAAGGGAAGGAAACGGAAGGGAAAAAGAGAAGAGAAGAGAGCGGATGGGATGAGAAGGGAGGGGAAGGGATGGAAAGGAAAAAACAACAAGGAAGGGAAGGAAAGGGATAGGGAGGGTAAGGAAGGTAGGGGAACGGTAAGGAAGAGAAGCGAAAGGAATAAAGAGAAGGGAAGGGAAAATGAAGGGAAGAGAAGAGAAGAGAAGAACTGGACGAGAGGGATAATATAAAAAGCACTAGAATAAAGGCGAGAAGAGGAACAGAGGAGGAAAGACGAGAGGAGAAAGTGGAGGAAGGGAGGGAGAATGTGTGAGTGAGAGGGGAAAAATACGTGATAGAAACAAGGGCGGATGAGAAGAGGAAAGAGTGGGGACGGATGGAAGAGCAAGACAGGGAGAGAGAGAGAGAGAGAGAGAGAGAGAGTAAAGGAGGTAGGGCGAGTGGCAAGAGTAAGGATGAGAGGGATAAATAAGAGTAAAGAATAACGGAACATAAGAAAAAGAGGGTAACTAAAGTAGGTCAAATGGTCCATGTTAATTACCTCGTTTAAGACTGAATGTTGTGCCTTTGCTCTCACCTGACATTAATTCCTAAGCCTTTTTATTTCACTTGATTACCAAATGTACTCGGATTGGACTGGTGATTTGACTAGTAACCAAGGAGACTCGTTCCCACTCAATTATACTCATCGAATTTCATGCAATCAAGTCATAGTATTTAAGCTGTTTGTGTGACCTAGTTCCATCAGATGAATAAAATGACTGTAGACCACCAGAATAAGGAAGAGAGAGAGAGAGAGAGAGAGAGAGAGAGAGAGAGAGAGAGAGATAAGGGATGAGCAAAGACGTCAGGCTGTGTGAGTGAAGGCTTTCCTCCCTGCCTCTCTCCCCTCTTTCTCCCCATCTCTTCCTCTTCCACATCTTCCTTCCTCCCTCCTTCCATCTTTTCTTCCTTTCTCCACCTCTTCCTCATCTCCCTCTCCCTTTTCTTTCTGTCTCTCTCTCTCAGCTTCATCTCTCTCCTTTCCTCCCATCTTTCCATCTCTCCCTAATTTCCCTCACATCCTCCCTCCTTCTTTTCTTCCTTTCTCTTTCTCCCTCCCTCCCTCCCTTTCCTACTCTCATTTTCCTCTATCTGTCCTCTTCTTCTTTCCTTTCCCCCTTCTGCTTCCCATCTCTTCCTTCTGCCTTACCTCTTCTTCCGTTTCTCATCCCTTCCTCCTGTCTCCACTTTATTATTTTCTTTTTTAGTCTCTCTCTCTCTCTCTCTCTCTCTCTCTCTCTCTCGCGCGCGCGCGCGCGCGCGCGTGCGTGCGTGCGTGCGTGCGTGCGTGCGTGCGTGCGTGTGCGTGCGTGTGTGTGTGTGTGTGTGTGTGTGTGTGTGTGTGTGTGTGTGTGTGTGTGTGTGTGTGTGTGTGTGTACTCTCCTGTCACATTTACCTCATCATACATTACCCCAACACACCCACTCCTTTCCAACCATCCATCCCTTCCGTTCTCCTTCCATCCTTTTTCTCCTTCTTCTTCTTCTTCTTCTTCTTCAGTGTGTGGAGAACGATGGAGGAAGGGTAGAGGCGTATAGTAAGGATATTAAGGATGCTTGGAGACAGCAATACAAGCAGCTGCTGAACGAGGAGCTTAACTAGAACAGGGAATGTTTGCAGACGGCATATTCAGTGTTTGGCTCGTGGCCTTTGGTTGATACTGACTCTGTGGGCAAGACAAATGAAATAATATAAGGCAGGTGTGTCTGGGCTGACTGCCGAGATGAAGGTATCTGAAGATATTGAAGTGAGTTTAGTTGTTGGTTTGATAAACTTTGCCATATAGGAGTGTGTATCCAGATGACTGGCTGAAGAGTGTGATTGCAAACGTGTATAAATGGATGGGTAATATCCTGGAGAGAGGAAATTATAGAGATACGTAGCTTTTGGACCAGAAAAAGTGATTTAGGTGACCAATGATGTAATATTCATTGTCCGACAGCTTGTGTAGAAAGACACTGGAATGAAAAAAGAGTGAGACAAGGTTGAAGTTTGTTATTGTTGATTTGGAGAAGGCTATTGACAGAGTGCAATGAGAGGTTGTGAAGTGGGTGATGAGAAGCTTGGGATCGAGGAGTTACTGGTTAGAGTGGTTATGGTAATGCACGAGGGTGCTCGCACCGAAGTGAAAGTGACTGGAAGTTTGAGAAATGGATATTCGATGAGCACTGTATGTATCAGGGGCCAGTTTTAACCCCATTATTGTTTATCAAGGTGCACAGAGCACTCTCACATGACTTCAGAAGTGGACTCCAAGGGGAGATGTATGTTGGTGAATCGGAGATGATCGCAAAGAATGAGAGGGTAGTGAAAGAAAGATTTAGGAGGTGGAGAAACAGAATGAGGTACGAGCGTTTGAGAGTGAACGAGGATAGGGCAAAAGTGATTTTATCTAAGGCTGGTGGCGGTACTGTCAGATCAGAGGGAATGTGGCAATGTTTAGTTTGCCACAAGGGTGTGGGAAGTAACTCAATCTCGTGCAGCATTTATGGTAAGTGGATGAGTAAGAAATGTAGTGTTATCAGAGGTAGGTTGAAAATGGTCTTACTTTTGCGTGTGTGTATGTAAACGAGAGCATACAGATGACAGGCGAGAAATAACTAATCTTGCTGGAGAGTCTCTTGAGTGTGTGGAGGACTTTGTTACATGTAGGTGGGACAGGAACAAGATCAGTAGCGAGGGTAACAGGTGGCTGGAAAAAGTCCAGAGAGTTTTTGTCCCTCCTGACACTGAGAGGGCTCTCCCTCCATGCCAAAGGGTCCTTGCATGCAGCTCGTATGAGGAGAGTAATGCTGTATGGTATTGAGACTTGGGCCGTGCAGGAGGAGGATATTAGAAGGCTCAAACGTAAAGAGAAGAGAATGATTAGATGGATGTCTAGTGCATCCCTGAATGACAAAAACTGGGGATTAAGGATTGAAAATGAAGAGTTGAAAGTAAGCTGGGACTTGACTGTATTAGTGCTGTGATAAGGAAGTGCAGATTGAGGTGGCGTGGACATGTGGAGAGGCTGGGTAACGATAACTAGGTGCGGAGGGTGATAGGTGTGAATGTTGAGGGCAGAGTTGTGAGACATACAGAGAAAAACTTAGGACTAGGATATACATTGTAACTTCAGGTATAAGGAACTAAATAAAGAGGCTGGTGGAGATCGAGCAGCATGAACAGCTGCCATTAGGCGAACAGCGACAATGCATGCAATCGTGTTGGAATCTTTATAAATGAGACGAACGAGACGAATAAATGTTTATATCTTACCTATTTTCATTACCTCCAACAACCACAGGTTGCTTTGAATGAGGTGACGATGGTGGGGGCGTCCCTGCACCTGGGCATGAAGGACTGGGTGCAATAAATTTACAGCATCCAACTCTATACACAATGCGCTCTTCTCTTTAACAGGCCAATAAAAGTAGGCTGCTGAGATTAGTAGGAATATGAAATACCCGGGTTATCTTCTTGTGCAACTCCCTCAGACACAAAATGCCACAAAATACCACGAAAACATACACGGCCACAATCTGTCACCCTCTACAATAACATCGTTCTCTCTTCTATAGTAAAGCTTTCTATTACCTCACCTTGCTCCACTAAGCAAGTGAGTTTTGGCTAGTGACTTGAGGTATTTCTGAGTGAGTGCGGGTACATTTGGTTTGTCTGAGTAAGTCTGATTTGGTCTGGCTTAATCTGGTTTACTTTGGGCAATTTTGGCTTGATCTAATTTCATTTAGGTAACTTGGAGTTGGTTGGGTGAGTCTGAGTGGATATGCTTGGGACTGATTAGATTTGGGTGAGATAGGGTAAGCGTGTTACACCTGCACTCACGAAACAAGGGTAGGTCTTATGTTTTTTTGTTATAAACTAAACTTACATACAGGAATCAACCGTATGTGGATATGTGATAACTCAGAAATGTGCAGAAAGCATAATGCTTCCATCAACAACAGAAGAAATGCAAAAAACGTAGCAACATATGATTTTTTAGCGTTATACACGAAGATCGAAAACGAGGATATAAAAAAGACATTGGAATGGACAGTGCAAGTTGTTTTTAAAGGACTGAATAAGAATTTGATCGCAGTAGGTGAACACGAAGGATACTGGGTATATAAAAGAGGTGGCAAAAACTTGACGTTCTCAGAGGACCAGATAATAAATATGACAAATTATCTGGTACAAGACTCTTTTTTTACTTGTGGAAATATGGTTTTCAAACAGTGCATAGGAATACCCATGGGAACAGACCCAGCCCCAGTCATGGCAAATCTATACTTATATAGTTATGAAATCAAGTGGATGGAACGAATGTCAATAGTTCAATATTCAGTAGCGAAGAACTTTAACAAAACTAGACGATACATTGATGATCTAATATCCTTAGACAATGATGGAGAAATGAATGAAAGATTAAAAGAAGTATATCAGGAAGCACTAGTAAATAATTAAGAAAACATCGACCACTGCCAAGCAAGCTTTTTGGAAATTAATATCAAAATAGAAAACAAAGTTATATCAACAAAACTCTATGATAAAAGAGATGATTATAATTTTGAAATTGTATCATACCCAGATTTGTCGGGAAACATACCTAGAGTTCCAGTGTGCGGTGTATACATGTCTCAGTTGCTACGGGGCGCAAAGGCAAGTACAAATTTGGAAAACTTTACTACAAGAATCCAACAGATCACAAGAAAATTCCTCAGTCAAGGATTTTTCAAAACATAATTACGTAAGACATTAAAGAAAACTTATAATCTTCACTATAACTCCTCCAAACACCTTTAAGGAGAAATATATAGTCTTACAAGAGAAATATTTGATTCTGCTACGGACACAGTACTGTAGTATCCCTGGGCCGTTGACAGGCAGAGAATGCTCACGGGATCTCCCCTGGCTACAACAAAAACCAATTATACCTACCAATTTGGATTCAGCTGGATGCTACTCAATCGATCATAACAACAACAAACTATTCCTCACAATTACGAAGACCAGTTACACCTACCAGTTGAGACACAACTGGGTGCGACTTAATCCACTATGACAACAACAAACCATTACTACCAAACTGAATTCCACTGGAAATGGCATATTTCTCCTATCTTTTCATAAATGTGTGTGTGTGTGTGTGTGTGTGTGTGTGTGTGTGTGTGTGTGTGTGTGTGTGTGTGTGTGTGTGTGTGTTCTTATCTGCTTGTGTATGTGAACAAAAAATATCTCAGACAATTTTTATCCAGTTTCCCAACGCATCGTGGTGTAAGGGTTGGGAGGCAGCAACTGGTGGACATATTGTGTTTTAAAGCAAGACATCAAAGGTCAAGGTAACAGCCTAGGTCAAAGTTTGGCCTACATGCCTTAGCAGAGTCTACATAAACAATTTTTATCCGATTTGCACCAAACTCAGTGGATGAGCTGAGAGTAAGACAAAACCGAAGTGATTAAATTTTGAAAACAATCAAAGGTCAAGGCCGCAGGACAAAGTCACTGTGTACACAAAATGTCTAAGAACGGTTTTAATCAGATTTGGCCCAAACTTTGTGGAAGAGTTGAGGATCAGCCAAGGTGCCAACCTACTGTTTTTTTAGAACAACATGTCAAAGGTCAATGTTACATGGCAAGAACAACTTTTTATTTTTTTCCGATTTACACCAAACCATTTGGAAGGGTTCAGGGTAAGGCATGGATAAAGTTATTAAAGTTCGAGAACTATAAGGCAAAGGTCAAGGTCACAAGGAAAGGTCAAATGTCAAGATAACAGGGTGAGGTCAACTCAGACAGCTTTGTTCCGATTTGAACCAAACATGGTGGAAGGATTAAGGGTCAGGCAAGAACGAAGTACTGAAATTCGATCTTGAAAGCTATTCAATGAAGGTCAAAGTTACATGTTCAGGCTAAATGTTCGACCGTTAGACCATGTAGGGAGATGGGTGTTGCACTCTCTGACTTCGATTTTTTTTTAGTTTGGTCAAAATTGGTCTGATTAGGTTTGTCCTGATTGATTTGGAGTTTGTTTAGTTAAAATATGTATGATTTGGCTTGGTCTGGGTGACTTGGAGTTTCTTTGGTTAAGTTTTTTGGGTTTGGTTTGGTCTGGGTGAACTGGTATTGGGTGGTGTGGTGTTGGTCTGGATAACCCTTTAGGGGTCAGAGATTTTTTTTTTTTCCTTCAGGTAAACAAAGTTCTCTTAATAATGCCTGATGGTTTTAGGAAGAGAAGAGGTTGTGCAGATCAGACGTTCATCCTTAGGTCTTTAATGGAACAGTTTCTAGAGAAGGAAAAGAAGTTGTATGCGGCATTCATGGATTTGGAAAAAGCATATGACAGGGTGGATAGACTAGGATTGTGGAAAGTATTAAAAATATATGGAGTAAATGGAAGTTGTTGGATGCTGTGAAGAGTATGTATGAGGGTGCTAAGGTTGCAGTGAGTGTGGATAGTGAACTGAGTGAATTTTTCTATTTGAAGGTTGGATTGAAACAGAGATGTGTCATGTCTCCATGGTTTTTCAATCTGTATGTGGATGCGGTTCTGAAAGAGATACAAGTTTGGACAGTGGATGTTGGAGTGGCCCTACTGAGAGAGGGCAGTGTTTGGAAACTTCCTGTATTGGTGTTTGCGGATGATACTGTATTGTTAAGTGAAGACGAATGGGAACTGCAAGGCTTGGTGAATGAGTCTGGGAGAGTATGTAAGAAACTGATTTTAAAAGTGAATGTAGGGAAGAGTTAAGTTATTGTCTTCGAGAGAAATGAAGTCAGTGAATGTTCAGTGAGGTTGGATGATGAGGAATTGGAAAATATGGGTGCATTTAAGTACTTGGGTAGTGTGATAAATAAGGATGGAAGTTTGGAGGATGAAGTTCTTGAAAGGGTGCAACAAGGAAGAAAGGTTGCTGGTTCATTGAATGCAGTGTTAAAAAATAGAGAAGTGAACATGGACGTAAAAAAGTCGCTGCATGATACAGTAGTAATGTAATACCAACTCTAACGTATGGAAGTGAATCTTGGACCTAGTTGGAGGGACACAAGTAAAGAGTGAGAACAGTGGAAATGAGTTATTTGACAGGAGCATGTGGAGTTAAATGGAGTGACAGACTGACAAGTGAGGAAGTGAAGGAACGTTGTGGTGTGGGTATGGATGTGTAGGTAAGTGTTAAGAGAAATAATCACTGAGGTGGTTTGGCCATGTGGAGAGGATGGAAAGCGAGAGACTAACTAGGAGAGTGTATGTGAGTGAGGTGGAGAGGGGGAGAGGGAGGGAGGAGGCCGAGGATGAGATGGAGGATTGGAGCGGAGAAGGATATGAGAGAAGGGATGTGAGCTGGGGGGTGGGCAGTTAAATGGCGGGGGAAAGGGGGACATGGAGGCGATTTGTCTGTGGCCACCACTTGTGGGATTGTGGCGTCTGGCAATATATAGACAGGCAGGTTTTATTCAGCTCTACAGAGACCCTCGGGGTGAAGGTGTTAACCCCTTCACTACCATGGCATATTTTTTTTGAGTTCTGTTGCCGCCAGACGATTTTATTCAGCGTAGCAGAGGCTTTGTGTATTGGAGGGGTTGGATACAGCCTTCATTAACCCCTTCACTGATAGACACCATGGAGACGCTGAAGTAAATCGTCTAGAGAAATGATTAGGAGAAATAAACCGACTTAAGCATGGTCCTAGAGGAGAGGGTCAAGGGTGGAAAGGGATTGTGTTTGGTTAAAGTTTAGGATTAAGATTAAAGATAATATAAACGTTAAGATTAAGGCTGGGGTTAGGATAAGACTGGCTGGGTTGGGATGAGACGTATGGGATCGATTTACTACGCCCTGACTCCTTCCCTCACAGTCTCTCCTTCCTTCCCTCTTTCACATTTCTTCCTTCCTCCTGTACTCTCTCTACTTCCTCCTTCTTTCCTACATCCTCCTGCCTTCCTCCTCCCCATTCAATAATCTCTCCTTTCCTCCCTCTTCACCAACATCCTTCCTTCGCCCTCTCTCCTTCCTCCTTCATTCAACATCCCTTTCCTTCCTTCTTTCCTTATTCCATACTTTCTTCTCTACTCTTCTCTCTCTCTCTCTCTCTCTCTCTCTCTCTTTCTCTCTCTCTCTCTCTCTCTCTCTCTCTCTCTCTCTCTCTCTCTCTCTCTCTCTCTCTCTCTCTCTCTCTCTCTCTCTCTCTCTCTCAAAACTAGGTAAAAATATAAATGGTCTTGGGTTCCATCCGGAATAAGTCTTTCTTTGTCATCCCAAGCCGTTCAGCTCAACAAGTCCATTCCAGCCAGACTGGCGGCAACTTGGCTCCCCTCCATCTCTCTCTCTCTCTCTCTCTCTCTCTCTCTCTCTCTCATTTTGGGGTCTACGAACTATGTACAAATATATCTGCCTAATTATCTATACAATATATGCTAGGAAATATGCTATCTATATATCTATCCATCCATCCATCCATATATATATATATATATATATATATATATATATATATATATATATATATATATATATAATGACATTTTGATTCGTTATGGAGGCACAGTTATTGATGATGTGGTGAACCAGCAATAAGCATCAAATGTGTGTGGATGAACATTTTATTGCGTGTGTGGAATGGTGTGGTGAGTGTTAGATGGGGATGGGTGGCAGCCTGATTACACACTTGTGCTAACGGCTTGTAGGTTTTTGGTGGCTGGGTTATTAAAAAATAATGACAAACTCTATCCGTCTGAATGTCTGTTTGTCTCTCTGTTTATCTTTGCATGTAAAGTTATCCACGCTAAACTAACATACTGCTGGGAGAAGTAAACCCAAAATGGCAGTTGAAACAATCTTGGTAACAATTGTCACCCTTCTCTGTATACAGCCAAGTGTGCGAGTGCACTTATGTGCATTTGCATGTGTATGGATTTGTATACATTTCTGACATTATTTGTACCTCTGCTTAACCACCAAGGTAAGAGACAGCTGTAAACACTGTTGTGCCATATTGGTGTCCTTCTGACACACGTTATTCCAATACCACAGTTATTAAAACACTGTTCTCTCCCTCAACAGCAATTCCTCGATCTGGGCAGGGTAATCACAGAAAACCGCCTCCTCTTCAATGTCAGCCAGGGGTTTCTGTGCCTGGTAGAGAGAGAGAAGACAGAGCAACTTTACTATTCAAAGTCACAAAAGAATATTTATTATAATCATGTAAATCTATCTGTCTATTTATTTATCTATCCATCTATCCATGCATAACACAAACCAACACACTACCACCTCTCAGCAGTGATTCTTTAGCTCAGAGACACTGCAGGGAAATACTTATAAAATTAACACACTACAACCTCTCAGCAGTGATTCTTTAACTCAGAGACACTGCAGGGAAATACTTATAAAATTAACACACTACCACCTCTCAGCAGTGATTCTTTAACTCAGAGACACTGCAGGGAAATACTTATAAAATTAACACACTACAACCTCTCAGCAGTGATTCTTTAACTCAGAGACACTGCAGGGAAACACTTATAATACACTATCCATCCACCAATCTGTGTATTCAGATCCCTTATGTTTACAGTATATGTACCTTTTCAAGTCAAAACTGGCAGTCTACCATCCTTCAACAGGAATTCCTTGGATTCCACAGGGTTATCTGAGAAAAGCACTTCTTCAGTGTGACCATGGGGTTTCCGTACACGACTGGCCGCACTGCCTAGGGTCATGTAAAGGCATTAAAAATCACATTTTCTGTTAAATCCGCAGTACCTGTATATCTGTCTACGTACCCAAGACCCAAACTAGTACCCTACCACCTCTTGACAGGGTTTCTTTGAAGAAGACAGAGCCATCGTAGGATAACCATTTGTAATAAACTATCCGCCCACCAATCTATGTACTCAAAACCTTTGCATATATAAGTATCTTTCCATGTGAAAACTAACACTCCACCATCCCTCCACAGGAATTCCTTTGACTGTGCATGGTAATTACAGAAAAAAAAAATACTTCTAATAAACTATCCATCCCTGGATCTTTGTGTTAAAATTCCCTATGAATATAAACTGGTATGTTTGTTTCCAATTCAAAACCAACTTGCTACCATCTCCCAACATGAATTTCTTGGGCTTCGCAAGGTAACCACAAAGAAGCACTTTTTCCTCAATGTAACCAAGGGGTTTCCGTACCTGGTAAAGAGAGAGAAGACGGGCCGACCACACTGCCTAGGGTCTTCTAAGGGTCAATCCCACCCACCAGTCTCACAGGCCACGCTCAACACCCTCAGGGACTTCTACAGGCCATTCAATTTTAAGTTCTAGAAGATGGTCGGACAGAACTTTAGGTGGTAGTGATTCGAAGCTCTGAGACAGTGTTGAAAGTGTTTCGATTGAGCGATTGAGTAATGCTTTCATAGACTTTTAAAAAATGGTGTTATTAATTCAAAAGTGATCAAAGGTTCCAACATGTGATTGAATTTTAAGTTTAACAAGATGGTGGGACAGAACTTTTGGTGAGACTGATTCAAAGTGACTACTGAGAGTGGTTTGAGTCAACAAGTGACCTTTTTTTTTTTTTTTTAGTACTGTAATGCCACTAGAGGTAGCTATAGGTACTTCTGTTTTAAGTTCTACAAGATGGTGGGACAGAGTTTAAGTGGCAGTACCTGATTTTAGGAGGTAGTGATTTGAAGCACCAAGACACTTTAAAGAGTGTTTTGACTGCCTGAAGTGATTCGAGTCTCTGAGCAGCAACAAAGGGTATAACAGCCAAATATATCTAAGAGCCTTCAGTGTTAATAGGATAGTGCAACAGAACTTTAGATGGTACTGATTCGAAGCCCTAAGACAAGCTGAAAGTGTTTTGATCGTTTAATGAAGTCAAGGATTTCTTATACAAATCCTTCAATATTAAGTTTTACAGTATAGTGGAACAACATTAGGTACAACTAGTTTGATTCTCCAATAGCTGACTGAGGGTTATACATATCCTTAATGCCACCCAAACCCACTAAAACATAATGGCAGTGATTTAAAACTCCAAGTCGTGATAAAAGGAGTTTGGACTTTGTGGTGCCATGAAAGACATGTTCATGCATATCACTTTCCATTTATAAAATATAGTGGGACAGAAATTTGTGTGGGAGTGGTTGGAGTTTCTAAGAATCAGCTGGAGGTTATACAGATGGCAAAGTGTCACCAAAGACTCCTATACATACTTCAGTTTTAAGTTTAGTGAAATGAGAAGCTGAGCAGGACCTTCAAGTTATTTTTACGATAATGGTGGTGTTTCAAGGTCCCAAGAAGTGAGAAAAAACATGTTTCATTCATTTAATACCACCAAAGACTTCATTTTCTTTTATAAGAGGATGACCAGAATGAAGTGGTAGGAAAGTGTCACATAAAGCGACTCCCCAAGAGATGCCAGAAAATTCTATAAATTGTTTAATGACTGAACGTCCTGGATGAGATGGAATGGTGGAATGGAGGTGACAGGTGACTGAAATCCCCAGGAAGCAAACTATATCTGAGTGTGAATACCTTGGTGACTTTGTGGTTTAGGGACGCCCATCGGGGAAGGAAAGGGGAGTGACGGAACTTGAATCTGCAAGAAGAGGACAAGTTAGCAATTTCAGTTCCTGAGAGGTGGTCTAGTAGCAGTAATCCCCAAAAGATGACTGGAAGTTCTATATGTCGTGTAAAGCCACTCGGGGGGAGGGGGAGGGGTACTTAGCCTAGCCTTTCAGTGTTCTGGACTATGAGTAGCCTAACCTAGGGACCCTACACTTCAATAAGGGTAATACGGAAAGAGCTGAATTTTATGATTTACTTTTCATAATTAATGTGATACCTTCCAGAGGTCTCTCTAAGCTGTGTAAATCTATCTACATGTAACAAGAACAAATAAATAAAGAGACACTGTTTATGAATATGTTGGTGCATTTTGCTATACATACCTTCTCCACAAGAAGCCTTTCCCAACCACAATACAATCATCTCTCTGTAGCAAGACTAAGTTGTAATCAACCTTGGTCTAATGGCCGAACAGAACCATCAACCGCAGGCAAGCAACTGTCCCTGCAGAGCTGTCCAGTGCTGTGAACTGATGTTCCCTTGCAGTTGACAGCACCTCAGCGAGGTGAGGGGAAAAGTCTGGAGGTTTTGTTCCTGGATGGACACTGCATTTGCAGCGCTCCACCCAGTTAGCAGGGACACCGTGGCAGGCTCACGCCACCTCATTTTCTGGTTATATGGTTACCTCCCAGCGTTGTAAATGGTTTCCTGTGTAACAGGAAACCATCAGGCTTGTCACTCGGTGTACAGCCGCCGGAAATGGACAGAATAAAGGAGAGTAACAATAAGTAACGGAAAAGAAAGGGAGAAATGGTAAGAGAGGAGGGCAGGAAAAGACGTAGAATAATTAAAAATGTGAACGAAGAAGTAGGCAGCACTACATCAAGTGACTGGATGATGATTGGCACCACTGACCATCTAGCAACATAAAGCACACTCTCTTTATAACGAACTCTATTGCCGAATTTTTGTGTTACCGACCTATTTAACCTAACAAAACATTACAATATAGCAATGTATCTATTGAACAACGGTAAGCATATAACACCCAGGGTTCGTAAACTAATGTGACTGTCAAAAATAGGACTTCAAGAATTTTCTTCTCCAGCATCACGCCATTCCTCCAATTAGTTCGTTATTTAGAGGGTTTTAATGTGAGGCCCTCGGCGATGGAAGGGACCAACAAGCCACATTTTCTGAACTGCAATTTATTACAGAAAATGTAACTTCAGTCAATCCTCGTTTAGTTGCACTGACTTGGACATCTCTTCCTATGTTTAAAACTCACCATATATGAGTATATACCGGTATATTTTTTTCTATTTAAATTTTACTGCTGCCAATGCCAAGGTGTTAGTTTTACCAATGGAAGGTACTGTACTAACATCCCCCTGACTATCCTGCACAGAATCCTTGGTGAATTTAAATAATGGAAGGTACCATTATCTACCAGACAATGCATACACCAACTACCACCACAGCCACAACCATATAATGTCTGGTTTTGATGAGAGAGAGAGAGAGAGAGAGAGAGAGAGAGAGAGAGAGAGAGAGAGAAGGAATAGGCCAAAAAAGAAAACCTAAAGAAGGCCAATTTATATATATAAAAGAGCCGCGGTGTTTGTTAGTTTGTCTGTCCTTCAATCACGCCCAAACCAAGGAAAAGAGACCCCAAGACCCCTATACATTCTGACCCAACGTGACCCAAGGATGGTTTTAGGGGGGTCACAATTCAGATCTGGGTCATTTGAGGTCACAGGTAGAGTGTTCGCCTTTTTGGCCCGGGCAACGCCGGGTACCCCTGCAGCCCAATTTTTGGCATGGAGACTCACATGACATCCAGTTCTGACATAGGCTATGTGAGGTTGACCTCCGAGGTCATTTGAGGTCACCGCTAATACATGCCCGAACGACTGGACCCAGCAGCCCATTCTTTGGCATGGAGACTCACATGACCTCCAGTTCGGACATAGGCTATATAAGGTTGACCTCTGAGATCATTTGAGGTCACCAGTCTGAGGTCATTTGAGGTCATTGGTAATAGGGTCATTGGTAATAGTAAAGAAGTGCGCACAAATACTGTGCGATAGTCAGAGAAAGCTGAAATGGAAAGTTCCTGGACCTCATATAATCCCTCTTCAAAAGCATCAGAGGTACATGGTCTTTCTGGAGTAGAAATGAAGATTGAACTAGAACAAATAGGAGGCAGTGATTCTCAAACTATGGGTCGCGACTCACAAGTGGGTCGCGAGAGTAATTTTAATGGGTTGCAGGGACATAGACTGGGCCTAATGCCTTTAATGTATTTGATTTACTTAACTGAAATTGTAATTATCCTTATCACACTATTAGTATTTTCACAATAACTACGATAGGCTATACACTGGTTACTCTCTCTCTCTCTCTCTCTCTCTCTCTCTCTCTCTCTCTCTTATTTTTTTACCCTGTGGGTCGCGAAGTCTTGAAATATTCCCAATAGGGTCACCCACTAAAAAGTTCGATAACCGCTGAATTAGTGTTCTCCTTTTTGGCCCGGGCAACGCCGGGTGCCCCTGCTAGTAAATAATATAATTGTGAATGTACATGCAAAGTTCTGCCTGGGTTTGTTGTTGGCGTAGTGAAAATGAACACAGATGTTGGCACACAGGAAAGAAGAGGTAGCAATAGAAAATAAGTCAATAGATAATCGTAAATAAATAAGGTGTAGTGGGGTTGTTTTCACCTAACAGAAATCAATGACTACAAGAAATGAGTCTCCATGGTAACTAGTCAAGTCAATCACTCCAAGTAATGAGTCTCCTTGGTTACTAGTCAAGTCAATCACTCCAAGTAATGAGTCTCCTTGGTTACTAGTCAAGTCAATCACTCCAAGTAATGAGTCTCCTTGGTTACTAGTCAAGTCAATCACTCCAAGTAATGAGTCTCCTTGGTTACTAGTCTAACCCACCGTCCAGTCTGCCTACACGTGGCCATTACCTGAGCTGCAAGGGGTTAGGGATCTGTCAGGCTACACCAAATGCAATACAGTTAAACAAACCAATTACATAATGCAAAATATTTCCTTTATGCTGTGTATATACCTGCCTGATGATGATGATGATGATGATGGTGATAATGATGTTATGTTGATAATGATGATATGATGTTATGATGATGATGATAATGATAATGATGATGATGATAGTGATTATTATATGATGATGATGATGATGATGATGATAATGAAGACGATGATGATGATGATAAGATCTAACCTGACATGACCCCCACCCAACCTAGCCCAATACTCCAGTCCAACTCAACCAGTGCTCTCCCTCCCTCCCTCCCTCCCTCTCTCTCTCTCTCTCTCTCTCTCTCTCTCTCTCACCCTGGCCGTCTGGGAGTATTTCCAGCCCACACACACAATGCCCCTTTGTTGCACAACGACCTAACTTACACCCTCATCTCTTTACTGTTATACTCCCCCCCCCTCCCTCTCTCTCTCTCTCTCTCCAGACACACACACATACACACACAAGCACACTGTAACACACGAGATGTTTATAATACACATAGATGCACACACGATGATCCATAAACACACACGCACGCAGAGAGAGAGAGAGAGAGAGAGAGAGAGAGAGGGAGAGAGAGAGATGTCATCAGTGTCAACCAAGGTCGTTCAGCTCCAGTCATAACGACCAACAAGGCTTTCTAATTACCCTCATTAACTGCCTAATTAACCAAGCTGTCTCATTACCCCAAGTGTTTACCTAAGTCGCTTGATTGGAGAATTTTCTAACTAATGATTGTCAGGTATCTACAGTATATATCTATATCCATCTGTCTATCTGTCTGTATATTTTATGTGTGTATGTATGTATGCATGTATCTGTCTCTCTATAATGTATACGATTAATATATATATGCATATATGCAAACCGCATATGTATTATATATGATATATATATACGAGTAATTTATCCATCCATCCATCCATTATCCAGTCCTACGTTGCCCCATGAGGAGCGTAGGAGCCCGGGACTATATATATTAATCCGGCATGTTTATATGTATGTATACTAGTGCTCTCTCTCTCTCTCTCTCTCTCTCTCTCTCTCTCTCTCTCTCTCTCTCTCTCTCTGTATATATACGGGAGAGAGAGAGAGAGAGAGAGAGAGAGAGAGAGAGAGAGAGAGAGAGAGAGAGAGAGATAACTAGAATGGTACCCAGCAGAGCACATACCTTCGCCAAGGCCCGATCTCGCAATGTTAAAGAAAGTGAAAAAAAAAAAAAAAATCCTGGATCCGCAACTTTATCCAGATCCTCACCAAAATTTATTAGAGTCTATTCTGGGCCATGGACCATTCTCCTACCAAGTTTCGTGAAAATCCGTCCTGTAGTTTTTGTGTAATCTTGCTCACAAACCAACCAACCAACAAACAAACAAACGGACGGGGGTGAAAACATAACCTCCTTGGCGGAGGTAATTAAATAAAATGATATACCCTTAAGCGAAAACAAACCAGCTTTTCAGATAGAAATAACGAACTGATTTCAAGCTCCAAGTAATGTCGAGGGTGACACCGATGAGCTGAATGACAGACTAACAAAAGTGTAAGAGAATCAGAAGCTGTATTAGGGAAGGCTAATACAACCAAAACCAACAAGTATCCAGAAAAGACACTCGAGCTCATGGCAAGGAAAGGGAATGGATGTAAAAATAAAGAAAGATTAAATAGAACGAGAGGATTTAAATAAGCTTAAAAACAGAAGACAGAGATAAGAAAAACGAAAGAGAAACATGGACCAGATCAAAGAAACCATCAAAATAGGAAAAAGTCTGAAACAGGTCCCAAGTAAAATGGCACTAGGAGAGCAACAAATGTAGCACTGAAAGACAAAAACAATGAGGCAATTGAATGCAGAGAAAAGATAGTGAAGAGAGTTGAAGAATTTTATGAAGAACTGTATGCATCAAAGACAGAAGTACCAATAGCTAAGTTTTCGGTTGACACAAGTGAAATACCTGAGGTAACACCAGACGTAAATATTTCTCTTAAAAACATGAAAAGATGGAAGGCCCCAGGAGAAGATGGAATAATAGCAGATTTACTGTTGGATGCAGGAATAGAATTACAAAGCAGGCTCGTCCACACATGATGTAATGCAATAGTTATTTTTCTTTACAAAAAAGACTACTCAAAAGATCTTAGTAACTATTTCCCTATTACCTTATTATCAGTTACTTACAAACTCTTCATTAAAGTCCTTACGAAAAGAATGACAACCAATTTACAAGAAAACCAACCTCGTGAACAGGCAGGATTCAGTAGCGGGTATTCGACAACTGATCACCTACACACAGTGAATCACCTAATTAAAAAAAACTACAGAATGCAGTATAATAAACCACTGTACTTAGGTTTTGTTGCTTATGAAAAGGCTTTCGACTCAGTGGAGCACATAGCAATTATAAATTCATTGCGAGAACAGGGAGTAAATGAGAACATTGTTAAACTGCTCGAAGACATATATGAAGCAGGAACTACTACAGTTAAATTACATAATGACTTGAAAAAATTAAGACTGAGAAGGGCATGCATCAGGGAGATACAATTTCACCAAAATTATTTACAGCATTCCTAGAAAGCATTTTTAGAAAGTTAGAATAAAAATTCAAAGGAGTAAACATTGATGAAGAAAAGCTAAACCACTGACGATTTGCCGATGACATTGTCCTAATCTCAGAAAAAGGAGAAACATTGCAAGAAATGTTAAATGACCTGAACAGAGAAAGTCAAAGTAGTGCTAAAGATGAACAGGAGTAAAACTAAAGTTTAATCTACACACGCCAAAGAGAGTATAAGCAAAGAAATACTTGTAGAAGTCGAGGGGGACAATAACTTGTGGCAAATGCTAAAATCAACAAAAGACCATGATTGCAAAATAGAAAAGACGCATTACAGTTGGATGGAAAGCTTTCAGTAAACATACAGACATTATGAAAAGTAACTTGCCAACGTGTATGATACGAAAGAAGCCTAGGGTATAACGACTGTGTAATTCCAGCTATGACGTACGGTTGTGAGACCTGGAAACTGACCAAATCGATGGAGAATCAAGTAATCCGTTCTCAAAGGGGGATGGAAAGGTCAATGTTGGGAATATCTTTAAGTGACAGGAAAAGATCAACTTGGGTGAGAGAGCAGACTACAGTCAAAGATATTATAAAAGTAATAAAGAGACAGAAGTGGAGGTAGGAGGGATATGTAGCAAGAATAAGGGATAACCAATGGAGCAAGAGGCTGGCTGATCGGACTCCAAGAGATAGGAAACGTTGCAGAGAAAGGTCAGGCAAAAGGTGGAAAGATGAAATAGAAAAGTATGCAGGGAAACGTGGCTGAGATTGGCTCAGTCAAGGAATTCGTGGTGAAGGTTGGGGAGGCCTTTCTTCAGCAGTGAACTTGCATTTGTTGCTGCTGCTGATTATATATATATATATATATATATATATATATATATATATATATATATATATATATATATATATATTTTTTTTTTTTTTTTTTTTTTTTTTTGAGTAGTAGGAGTAGGAAGCCCGGCCCAGGGAAATACTACCGCCAAGGTAAAGGGAGACTCAAGGAATAGCTTGGATTCCATTTTCTTCCTTAGGCCTTGGTAGTTGGTTACACATCTTTCTGCCTCACCAGAGGGTATCAGGCTGCCCTCTTTACACAACACATACATCCACATTATATCACATTGCCTTAAACCAGCTATCCTCTCTCCAAAAAACACCGATCTTGTCATTACATATCATACACATTCCACAACACATCCCTGTTCTCCCCCCCCCATAAAAAGAACCATGGCTGCTGCTATACTGGGAATCAGTGCGGTGGTTTCTCGGGTGACAACCACCGGCAGGGCTGGGTTGTTTGCACAGGGCCCTCCCGGTTGTCATCAAGCGACTTTGCCACCTCCAGTGTTGCGGCGCCCTAAATCTGCTGGTCAGTGCAGTAAAATTTTCTTTTGCAATATTAGGGGACTTCACTCCAACATCAGCTCTGTTCAAAATTTCCTCCAGTTTGAATCCCCTGATCTGCTATTTTTGACAGAGACACAAGTAAGTCCCACCTCTGATTTAGCTAGATTTAATTTTCCTGGATATATCTTGAATCAAAATTTCAGACCCATTGGAGGCGTATATTGCCTTTCTAAATTAGAAATTGCCCTGGAGGAGATTACTAAATTTAATGTCCTTTTTTCGACTGTTCCATATACAAATTAATTTTTTTGGTAAAATTAAGTATTTCTGTTGTTTTTAATGTTCCCCTAATGCCCCTTCAAAGCCGAGTTTATTTGACTCTCTGTCTTCACAACTAAGTGTCCTCAACATTAATACTGCATCAGAAATTACTATTCTGGGTGATTTTAATGTCCATAATGTCGAATGGCTCACTTATTCACCCAGAATTAATGACTCTGGTCTTGAATGTGAGCTATTTGCAGACTCATTTAATATCATCCAGTTAGTCAGTCAACCCACCCGTGTACCAGACAACCCCGATCAAAATCCCCACCTATTGGACTTGTTTCAAACAACCAATTCAGACAATTATAATGTCGAAGTGAAGTCCCCCCTCGGATCCTCCGATCATTGTCTGATTCAAGCTACCAGTTTCACACCTACCACACCCTCCTGCTCTGAACCTGTCGTGATGACTAAATGGCATTACGACAGGGCAGACTGGGAGGGACTTCAAAATTTTCTCATGGATGTTCCTTGGACCTTCTTTTTCTCCCATGATGCAAATTCCACATTGGGCCACATACAGGATTTCATTAAAGTCGGCATGGAAACATTCATTCCCCATCACAGTTACAGAAAACGATGTAATTCTCCTAAATGGTTTGACCACAATTGTGCTAGAGTAACAGAACATAAAACAATAGCCTATAACACTTATACAAGGACCAGAACCAAAGAAGCTTTTAACTATTTTAAAATATCAGAAACCATGCCAAAACTATTATCAATCTTTCTAAATCAAACTTTCTAGATAGACAAACTAACAAACTACTAAACAACCCAAATGATAAAATATATTCATTCAAAACTAACTTCACTACCACCTCTTCCATTCCACCGTTACAGTCCCCCAATGGAAATCTAGTAAGTGACCCATGCGGAAAAGCCAACCTTCTTGTTGACATTTTTTCAACAAACTCAACCCTAAATTCAGAAAATCATAATATTCCTGTACTTGATTTTGATTCCCCACAAATACCTCCTTTCATGATTCACACCAGACACGTACAAGCTGTATTACAGAATCTATCAGCAGACAAAGCCACTGGTCCAGATGAAATTCCTTCAATAGTACTTAAAAATTGCTCCTCAGTGTTGGCTCCTGTATTAGCAAAATTTGTCCTCTTATGCATCCGTACCTCAATTTTTCCAGCCCCTTGGAAAGAAGCAAATATTCATCTTGTTCCTAAGAAGGGGACAACTTCTGATCCATCAAACTATAGACCAATTGCAATAACTTCCGTTCTCGGTAAAGTTTTTGAGACACTAATTAACAAACACATGGTCAAGCATCTAGAAATCAGTAAATTGATCAATGATCGGCAGTATGGATTTAGACAGGAGCTTTCAACTGTAGATATTCTTTGCCTTCTTACCCATCAGATTAACAAAACAATAGACCAACATGATGAAACACACACAGTAGCACTTGATATTTCAAAAGCATTTGACAGAGTATGGCACCTGGCCTTATTGTCTAAGATGTCCCACTATGGCCTTGCATCACTGGTTCCTCTAATTTCTTCTTACCTTCATAGCAGAAAAATACGGGTCATGGTAGATGGTATTTATTCTCAGTTTCATTCCATAAATGCTGGCGTACCTCAGGGATCAGTTTTGGCGCCAACCCTCTTTCTCATTCATATTAATGACCTATCTGTCACGCACAACCCAATGCACTCTTATGCTGATGACTCGACCCTTCATAGTTCTTTAACATTTAGTACCTCCTTTACAAAATTTGATATCATAAATTCCCAAATAAACACAGCAATTTCTCTGAACCAGGACCTTTCTAAAATTAATCAATGGGGACAGAAAAATTTGGTCTCATTTAATGCTCAGAAAACTAAATACATTAATTTCTCCAATAGAAAGAATCCCTCAGATTCACACATGATTTTAAATGATGTCAGTATTCCCACATCCACTACAATTGATATCCTAGGTGTTACTCTAAACCCCAACCTAAGCTGGACAGCATACGTTAAATCCCTTGCAAAAAATGCTTCTAAAAAACTGGGACTGATGCACAGAGTTCGTGAGCTCTTCACTGACGAGCCGATGGCTACAATATTCAAAAGTCATGTGCGTTCTCAGATCGAATACTGTTCACCACTGTGGAGTGGATGTGGAGCAGTTGCACTGAGGCAGTTGGACAAAATTCGAAATAAAGCCATTAGATTAATCAATAATCCTGCCATAACGCAGGACCTTCCTCTGTTATCAGTACGTCGAGATGTTGCTTCTTTAGCACTATTTTATCGATATTTTTACCGTAAGTGCTCTAACGAACTGGCTTCAATTGTGCCTCCCCTTCACATTTTCTCCCGAAATACTCGGGCAGCTGGGAGCGCCCATGAACTCACACTCTCTCCCCCACAATGCAGAATCTTTGCTTATCAAAATTCATTTATTCCCAGAACTACAACTCTCTGGAATTCACTTCCTGGGAGTTGCTTCCCACATACATTTAATCCTCTCGATTTTAAATCTAATTGTTATAAGTATTTTATGAATGGAGGATGCCTTTAGGCACATGGACTTATTTTTTTCCTTTGTTTTTCCTTCCTCCATTCATTATCAAAAAAAATATATATATATATATATATATATATATATATATATATATATATATATATATATATATATATATATATATATATATATATATATCATCATCATCATCAGCCATTACAAGTCCACTGCTGAACAAAGGCCTCCCCCAACCTTCTCCACGAATTCCTTGACTGAGCCAATCTTTGCCACGTTTTCCCTGCAGATTTCTCTATCTCATCTCTCCATCTCCTCTGTGGCCTTTTTCTGCAACGTTTACAATCTCATGGTGTCCAATCAGTCAACCTCTTGCTCCATCGATTATCCCTTATTCTTGCTACATGGGCTGCCCACCTACATTTCTGTTCGTTTATAACTTCTATAATATCTTTGACTTTAGTCTGCTCTCTCACCCAAGTTGATCTTTTCCTGTCTCTTAAAGATATTCCCAACATTGACCTTTCCATTGCTCTCTGAGAACGAATTAATTTGTTTTCCATCAATTTTGTCAGTTTCCAAGTCTCACAACCATACGTCATAGCTCGACTTACACATATGTTATATACTTTTCGTTTCATACAAACTGACAAGCTACTTTTCATTATGTCCCTATGTTTACCGAAAGCTTTCCATCCAATTGTAATGCGTCTTTTTATTTCGCTATCATTATCTTTCGTTAATTTTAGTATTTGTCCCAGATAATTGTACTCCTCGACTTCTTCAAGAATTTCTCCACTTATTCTGATGACGCTCTTTGGTGTTTGAGGATTAAACATTACTTCTGCGTTACTCCAGTTCATCTTTAGCCCTACTTTGAGACTTTCTCTGTTCAGGTCATTTAACATTTCTTGCAATGTCTCTGCTCTTTCTGAGATTAGGACATTGTCATCTGCAAATCTTAAATGGTTTAGCTTTTCTCCATCAAAGTTCACTCCTTTGTTTTCCCAGTCTAGCTTTCTGAAGATACTTTCTAGGCATGTGGTAAAATTGTAGGCATGTGGTAAAATTGTATCTCCCTGACGCACGCCCTTCTCAGTCTTAATTTTCTCTGAGTCGGTTATGTAATTTAACTGTAACATTTCCCTCTTTATATATCTTTTCGAGCAGTTTTAGTGTTCTCATTCACTCGTTGTTCTCGCAATGAATTTATATTTGCTATGTGCTCCACTGAGTAGAAAGCCTTTTCGTAACCAACAAAATATAAGCACAGTGGTTTATTATATTCTATGGTTTTCTCAATTAGCTGATTCATTGTGTGCAGATGGTCAGTAGTCGAGTACCCGCTTCGGAATCCTGCCTATTCACGAGGTTGGTTTTCCTCCAAATTTGTAGTTATTCTGTTTGAAAGGACTTTAGTGAAGAGTTTGTAAATGACTGATAGCAAGCTAATGGGTCGATAGTTACTAAGGTCTTTTGAGTCACCTTTTTTATAAGGTAGCATAGCTATTGCATTACACCATGTTTTGGGAAATTTCTTCTGTTTTATACATTGGGTAAGTAAGTGAACAAGCCTATTTTGTACTTCTGCTCCTGCATCCAACAGTAAATCTGCTACTATTCCATCTTCTCCCGGAGCCTTCCCTCTTTTCATATTTCTAAGAAAAATATTTACTTCGTCTGGTGTTACCTTAAGTATTTCACTTGTGTCAACTGAAAAGTTATCTGTTGGTACTACGGTCTTTGATGCATACAGTTCTTTGTAAAATTCTTCAACTCTCTTCACCATCTTATCCCTGCATTTAATGGCTTCACCGTTTTTGTCTTTTAGTGATGTAATTTGTTGGTTTCTTAGTGCCATTTCACTTTGGACCTGTTTCAGAATTTTTCCTTTTTTGATGGTTTCTTTGATCTGATCCATGTTTCTCTTTCTTTTTTCTTCTCTTTGTCTTTTGTTTTTTAGCTTAATTAATTCCGCTCGTTCTATTTCATCTTTGTTTTTATTTTCATTTCATTTCCTTTTTTCATAAGCTCAAGTGTCGTTTCTGAATACTTCTTGGCTTTGGTTGTATTAGGTTTTCCTACTACCACCGCTGATTCTTTTAGCATTTTGTTAGTCTGTCATTCAGCTCATCAATGTCACATTCAGCATTACTGAGAGCCTGAAATATATATATATATATATATATATATATATATATATATATATATATATATATATATATATATATATATATATATATATATATATATATATATATATATAGTGCTTGCTTGCAAAAATTGGCGGGACTAACTAATAGCCTTTTCATCACAAAATGTGTACAAATACCATTATCTTTGTTTCCATACCATTACTCAGCCCACAATGACCGATTCTGACCAGAAAGTCGAAGAAATGCTTTTCGCATATTTCCGCGCGCCGCGATTCCCTAGCTTTTTTTTTTTCTTTTTTTTTTTCTCCTGACATTCCCTGGACTTACCCCGACCTAATGCAAAAAGAATTAGATCGATATCTACTACCGTTCTTGTGGAAGAAACTTACAAACGCACAGACAGACACACACAGACACAGCTTGACTTTATTATTGAGATTACTCAAAGTGTTTAGTTATTATCCAAAACTGTCTATTTATGTCTCTGTGTGTCCTTCTATATATCTATCTGTTTTATATTTATCTATGTCTACTTATCTTTCGTTTATCTATTTAACTATGTAGCTATTTTAATGTCTTTCTACCTACCTATCTATCTATCTATCTATCTAACTACCGCCAGTGGGGTCTCGCAATATACGAGAATGTGGTGGACAAAATGCGCTACATATTGGATATTTCGCATATAAGAAACCATTGAATCAGTGGAAATAAATATATATGGTGGACACCTCAGCCTATCTTTGTCATTTACAGTACTTCCCCATTACTGTCATTTTAAGAAAGACTTTTTCTCAAAGAACGATAATAGATCTGTGAATGTAGTGTGCTGGGTAGCACTCCATTTGTATAGTTGCAGGCTTAGCAGCCTCACTGCGTCCGTCCACTGCCAGGCCTCCATAAGTCTTGACGGTTTGTATAATCTGCTCCTGGATCTTGAGAATGTTCCTCCCTGTCGATTCACCAAAGCCAAGTTCACGTCCAGTGTTTAAGTTCCATTCACCTTGCTCATTCAACTCTATAATCTATTTTTTCAGCTCCAAAGTGATCCTCTTATTGTCGCCCATCTTTAGCAGGCAAGAGCGATAATATTTTTGCCCACTTGTGTGTGTGTGTGCGTGTGTGTGTGTGTGTGTGTGTGTGTGTGTGTGTGTGTGTATGCGTGTGTGCGTGTGTGTGTGTGTGTGTGTGTGTGTATGTGTGTGTGTGTTTGTGTGCATCTGTTACCATTATATCTCATGAACTTTTTTTTTTTTTTTATGTGTCCGACTCTGGGCATAGGCTTCACAGTCTGCACTTAAGGCCCATTAGTCCTCCTACATACCATGTACCTCTGCATGTCACCACTTAGGCGTTAACACCCACCGTCCATAGTGAATACATGCTAGGGCTGTCTCATACAGGACTGGTGTATTGGTATTAACGGGGGTATTTTTACATGTCGGCGGGTCTTCTGGTAGATCGGTAAAGTCTGATTTTGTGAAATTCAAATCCTTAAACTGTTCCCTGCCCCAGCTGGGATTTGAACCTGGGTCCGGTAGGACTGCAGGCCACCTCTCTACCGATTGAGCCACCGCCTCCCTATCAACATGAAACGTTCAGGGTATCAAGATAGGGCCAAAATCTTAGACAAGTTCCCAAATTGGCACTCGGGGTCAAGGTCAATGTCACCAAAATGGATGCCAAAGGTCTGGTGGGCGGTTAGCATTCGGCTCCCGAATGCTTTTCTTTCATTCTTAGAGTGAAGCTGTAGGGCCATGATGTAACAGATGAGTAAGAGCAAATCTTGTGCAATGCTAAAAACACCACAGCATGCTAACGCGGCGCGGACAGACACAGACTGAGAGTCTTGAGACTTGACTTAAGAGACGCCGTGAGGGAAGGGAAGGGCGCGAAACCGATCAGCCATCTGGTGGTGGCTTCGGACACTACCATTTTGAGCGGGAATACCGTTTTTCCTTTGCTTTCAGACCACGGAATCGCATTTTAGAATCACATTTCGCATATTAAAACAATATATATTTTTTTTCCCCAAGTCGAGTTCGAGAGAAGTGAAGTCACTGAATGTACAGTGAGGTTGGATGAGGAGGAAACGGAAAATGTGAATGCGTGTAAGTACTTGGGTAGTTTGATGAGTAAGGATGGAAGTTTGGAGGATGAAGTGCTTGAAAGGGTACAACAAGGAAGAAAG
>NC_136978.1:45767078-45772078 GCF_032717465.1 Coenobita brevimanus
ATCGATCGAAAGCCTTTGAGATGTCAAGTGCAATGGCAAAGCTTTCGCCAGTGTCCCGAAAGAAGGATGACCAGGAGTCTGAATGGTAGGTGAGAAGATCGCCAGTGGAGCGTCCCTAATGGAACCCATACCGATGATCAGAAAGAGGGTTGTGATAGGAAAATTGCTTTAAAATTTTTCTATTAAGAATTGACTCGAAAACTTTTGAGATACAGGATGTTAAAGCAATTAGACGATAGTTAGAGTGTTGGGAATGGTCACCCTTCTTTGGGACTGGCTGAATGAGAGCAAACTTCCAGCAAGAAGGAAAGGTACAAGTTGATAGACAAAGACGAAAGAGTTTGCCTAGGCAGGATGTAAGCACAGAAGCACAGTTCTTGAGAAGAACAGGAGGGTCTCCATCAGACCCATATGCCTTGTTAGTAGTGAGGCCTGTGATGGCAGAAAATACATCAACTGAAGAAATTTTAATGTCAGCCATGAGGAAGTCAGAGGGGGGAAGTGATGGAGGAGCAGCACCGGAAGCGTCTAAGGTGGAATTGGAGGAGAAAGTCTGAGCGAAGAGATCTGCTTTATCAGTAGAAGAAATAGCTACAGAGCCATCAGAGTAGAAAAGAGGAGGGAAGGATGATGAGGTAACGTTGTTAGAAAGGTTTTTGGCAAGGTGCCAGAAGGAGCGGGAAGAATTCGAGTTGGAGAGTTGAGAGCATTTAGTACGGATGAAATTATTTTTAGCAGAGCGAAGAACAGACTTAGCACGATTCCGGGCAGAAACGTATAAAAGATGTGATTCAGGGGTGGGTTGGCTCCGGCACCTTTTATAGACCCTCTCCTTGTTGCAGACAGCATTAGAACAAGCGTGATTAAACCAAGGCGTGATTAAACCTATCTGCTTATTATTTATTAATCTCCCTAGTATCTACTTTTCTACTTAATATCTACCTATGTACTTATTATCTACCTATAATCTACTTATCAATTCATTATCTACTTATCACCTATTTCTCAACTTATCAGTTTATTATCTACTTATCATCTTACCTGTTTATCTAATTATCTATGTTACTCTGCCCAGCCACTTTAGGAGACACTGACCAGCCTCTCCCTGCCCTGAGTAGCATTAGTAAACACCAACTTTATCTCGGATCTAAACCCTTTCATGTCAAGTCTGATGAAGCACCTTAACTCACTCTACTACAGATAGATAGACAGAGAGATAGATAGATAGATAGATGGATAGGTAGATAGATAGACTGATAGGTATACCGACAAACAGACAGACAGATGGATAGATAGATAGATTGATAAGTGGATGGATAGATGGATGGATGGACAGATAGACAAATAAATGGATGGATCGATGGATGAATGGACAGAGAGATAAATAGACGCAGACAGACAGACAGACAGACAGATACAGATACAGATAGACAGGTAGACAGGTATAGGACTTAATTAGAATGGCATATAAATCGTGTAAGCATGTAATCAATGTAATCAATCCACAGTGCAGCAATCAACAAGGCCTTTTAGCAGCGTCACCCCAGCACAACACCCCAGCCAGCAATTTACCTGGGTTACCTTCCCTTCCTACCCATTGCTTACCTAACTCCAGGGACATGACACGTGGGTGGGGCGGAGGAGGGAAGTGGGGAGGAGGAAGATGGAGGGGTGAAAGTGGATGAAGGATAGACATGTGCTGAGAGAGAGAGAGAGAGAGAGAGAGAGAGAGAGAGAGAGAGAGTGTATGTGTGAAGGGTAAAAGGGTTATCTGGAATGCACTGGAAGTCTGAAAAGGGAAAATGCTGGAGTACGTTGGAGATTACTTATACTGAAAAAATATGCAGGTATGTATGTGTGTATTTAAAAATATTAGATAGATGGACGGATTGAGAGAGAGATAAACGATATACATAGACAGACAGACAGATAGACAGACAGATAGATGCTTGTATATGAAACTGGGCGACAGGCAGGCTTGTTGTGGTGGGTGTGGCCATGGGAGTGATTTAAAGGCCACTCCAAAGATGAACTAATTCAGCTTTGTTGTGTAACCCTGTGAAACTAAGTACAATGGACATGGCATTGTTCAATTCTATGTACAATACCTGTAATTTTCAATGGTGGGGTACCCCTCCCACTCGCCAGTAATTGGTCCCTCAAAGCTAATCTAGATCAACTCTTGCGGTAACCCATTGGAACCCATTGAAAAATGTTCAGCAACACTCCAGATATAAGGAACGGCCACTGCCAGTAGTTTCCACGGTTGGGGTGTCCCTGCCAGTTGGCCCCCAATTTGTCCCACTCATGTACTGACCTAGATCAGCTCATGAGGTAACCCACTGGCGCCCATTGCAAAACGTTCAGCAGGACACCAGATGAAGGAATGACCACTGCAAGTAGTTCCCAGTGATAGGGATGATGGGAGGGGTTATGGAAGAAGCGTTAGGAAAGCGAAATGTCGTACAATGGTAGACCTTCCCCCGGGCCAGGTTTGGGACAGGGATGGACCAACTGGGGAGGCGGGCCAGGTGTCCCACCCAAAACAGTTAGGCACTGCTAGTTACTGCCTAACAACAAGAATTTGTGCACAATACTAGAGCGTCACTCGCGCCAAGTAATGAGCACGGTGAGACCCCCGAGCACCACCCCCCATGGGGGTACTGCCCTCAGGGGGAACAACGCCATAGCTTGTACGTAGGCACACGAAATTTTACACAGTAGTAGACCTTCACCCAGACCAGGGTTTAGAAAGGATGGGATTTCCGGGGCTCGCCTCTCCTCCTCACCCATAAATAATAATTTCCATTTCCCTACAATACTGCAACGGTGGGTGCGGCTTTCAAAGGTGTCCATTGTCTTGTTTTCCTTTTCCTCATCTTCCTCCTCCTCTTCAACCCACTTCTCATCCTCTCTGCTTATCGATCCACATCTTTCTCGTGTTCCTTCTCGTCCCAACCCTCTACATCCTCCTCCTCCTCCTATTTCTTTTCCTCTCTTTGTTATCTATCCAGGTACATAATTATATATCTTCTTTCCCACTTTCTTTTAATCTTCCTCCTGCGTTTCCTTTTCCTTCATGTCTTCTTCATCCTCTTCCTCCCTCTCCTCCTCTTCCTTCAGCTCTTCTTCCTCCCCTGCCAAATCCCACACTCCCTTTAACCTTATTTCTCTCCCAATCTCCTTTTTTGCTCCCTCTAAATCCCCAGTGAGCCACTCTGATTCTCTCTCTCTCTCTCGTTAACTTTTTTTCTCTTCAGTCTGTGGATTGCCTGCACCCTCTCTCTCTCTCTCTCTCTCTCTCTCTCTCTCTCTCTCTCTCTCTCTCTCTCTCTCTCTCTCCCCCTCTCTCTCTCTCTCTCTCTCTCTCTCTCTTTTACTTTTTTCTCTTCAGTCTGTGAATTGCCTGCCTCCCCCCCCTCTCTCTCTCTCTCTCTCTCTCTCTCTCTCTCTCTCGTTAACTTTTTTTCTCTTCAGTCTGTGGATTGCCTGCACCCTCTCTCTCTCTCTCTCTCTCTCTCTCTCTCTCTCTCTCTCTCTCCCCCTCTCTCTCTCTCTCTCTCTCTTTTACTTTTTTCTCTTCAGTCTGTGAATTGCCTGCCTCCCCCCTCTCTCTCTCTCTCTCTCTCTCTCTCTCTCTCCCTTTTACTTTTTTCTCTTCAGTCTGTGAATTGCCTGCCTCCCCCCCCCCTCTCTCTCTCTCTCTCTCTCTCTCTCGTTTACTTTTTCTCTTCAGTCTGTGGATTGCCTGCCTCCCCCCCCCTCTCTCTCTCTCTCTCTCGTTTACTTTTTCTCTTCAGTCTGTGGATTGCCTCCCCCCCCTCTCTCTCTCTCTCTCTCTCTCTCTCTCTCTCTCTCTCTCTCTCTCTCTCGTTTACTTTTTCTCTTCAGTCTGTGGATTGCCTGCCTGCCCCCCCCCCCTCTCTCTCTCATACCGTCAATAAACAGCTACTGATGTGTTTGCTTACATTAAGGTAGGTACGCTGGTAAGTAGGCAGTTAGGTAGACAGGTAGGTAGGCAGGTAGGTACGCTGGTAAGTAGGCAGTTAGGTAGACAGGTAGGTAGGCAGGTAGGTACGCTGGTAAGCAGGCAGGTAAGGAGGCAGGATGGTAAGAAGATAAAGATAGACAGACAGACACAATGACAGATAGATAAATAGAATTATAGAGCGAAAGGTAGACAAGAGATATATGGATAGATATAAATAGAAACATCGAAGAGTAGACAGGTAAACTAAGAGATAGACTTATGCAGGCAGACAGACAGACAGACAGTCAGACTGACTGACTGACAGGCAGATAAACTGGGTAACTGATTAAAAACAGAATGGATTTTAAGCCACATATAAGAGTTGCTTCAAGACTATCTGTCTATCTATCTATTGCCAGACGCCTCAATCCCGTTTGGGGTGGCCACAAACAAATCGCCTCCAAGTCGCCCTGTCCCCCGCCATTTCACTGCCCTGCTCCCAACTCACACCCCCCTCTCTCATATACCTCTCCACCCCATCCCTCCATCTCATCCTCGGCCTCCCCCTCCCTCTTCCCCCCTCCACCTCACTCACATACACTCTCTTCGTCAGTCTTTCACCCTCCATCCTCTCCACATGGCCAAACCACCCCAATATGTATCTCCTGACGTTTCCTATCACATCCACATCCACACCACAACGCTCCTTTATATCCTCATTCGTCAGCCTGTCTCTCCACGTGACTCCACAGGCTCCTCTCAAATAACTCATTTCCACTGCTCTCACTCTTGACTTGTGTCCTTCCAACAATGTCCAAGCTTCACTTCCGTACGTTAGAGTTGGTATCACAATACTGTCATGTAGTAAATTTTTCACTTCCATGCTCACTTCCCTGTTTCTTATCACTGCTTTCAAAGAACCAGCAACCTTTCTTCCCTGCTGTACCCTTTCAAGCACTTCACCCTCCAAACCTCCATCCTTACTCATCACACTACCCAAGTACTTAAACGTACTCACATTTTCCAATTC
>NC_136978.1:45782078-45847078 GCF_032717465.1 Coenobita brevimanus
CACCCTCAATCTTCCTCACTATTCCTCACAGCCATTCTCATTCTCTCTCTCTCTCTCTCTCTCTCTCTCACTAAGGCCATTTCCCCCATAACTACTTGCAAATGTCGTTCCCTTGATTTACACCACACATTAATGCCCCCTAAGGTGAGAGAGAGAGAGAGAGAGAAAATAATGCATAATGAAGCAAGGGAGAGGGAACAAAGGTAGGCAGGTGGGTAGGCAGGGCAGAGTACGGCAGGAGAGATTGGGTTAGGCAGAGAAGAGGAAAGCTGGAAAAAAAAAATATAAGGAAAGAATGAGGTACAACAGAGGCAGAGTAAGGCAGGGTAAGGCAGGGGAAGGCAGGATAAGTTATGGTGTGGCAGGATGAGACAGACTAAAGCAGGTTAATGAGTGAAAGGCAGGGTGAGGATGGATAAGGCAGGGTAAGCGAGGGTGAGGCAGGATAAGGTATGGTAAGGCTGGGTAAGAGATGGTAGAGCAGGGTGAGGCAGGATAAGGCTGGGTAAGGCAGGGTGAGGCAGGGTAAGGCAGGGTGGTATAGTGGATTGAAGGCGCGTCTCCAGACCACATACCACTGATCAGACTGGACCCTCAGGCAAAGTCCTTTATTCTCTCTCTCTCTCTCTCTCTCTCTCTCTCTCTCTCTCTCTCTCTCTCTCTCTCTCTCTCTCTCTCTCTCTCTCTCTCTCCAGTGTCCTATCAGTTTTCTCTTTCCTTCCCCCCTCCCTCCCTCCCTCCCTCATTTCTTTCCTCCCTCTCCCTCTCACCTTTCCTACCTCTTCCCTTCCTTTCCTTCCCTCTTTCCCTCTCACATTTTACATCCCACTCGTCTCTCCAGTCCGTCCTTTCCCCTCCCTCTCTACTTCCCTTCCCCTCTCCCCCCCTCACTCCTTCACTACACATTCCAGTCCCTCCCTCCAAAGTCCCTCCCCTCTCTATCTCCCCTCTCCCCATCCCCTCCTCTCCCCCTCACCCCCCCCTCTCCAACACACCACTTTAATGCCTAAGAAAAGATACTGTACATTTAAGATAGTTTACCCTCTTCTTCTTCTTCTTCTTCTTCTTCTTCTTCTTCTTCTTCTCCTTCTTCTTCTTCTTCTTCTTCTACTCCTCCTCCTCCTCCTCCTCCTCCTCCTCCCATATTCCTAAGTCTTATAAAACTGGATGCAAACCCAACCCAGCTCAACCCCTTTAGTACGGAACCTATTATATTCTAAGCAATGGCCGGCTGGTTTGGTTGAGCTAGGCAGAAGTTTAGAAAGTTTGATAGATAGATAGATAAATAGATAGTTAGACAGATGGATGGATAGATAGACAGATAGACAGATGGATGGATGGTTGGATGGGTGGGTGGATGAATGGATGGATAGACAGACGGAAAGATGGAAAGAGGACAGATAAAATCACCGATGTAGACACAAAGAACGAGATAGATGTAGATATAGATAGATATATAGATAGACAGATGGATAGACATTAACAGACAGGACAAACAAAATCACTGATACAGATGGAAAGAGCGATAGATAAAGACTGATCGACAGAGAGGTAGATAGATAGTTATGTAAATAGATACACATAGAGGACAAAATCATCGAGAAAGATCAACGACAGGCAGATAGATATAGACAAACTGACAGATAGATATAGATATAGATAGATAAATTGACAGATATACAAGCAGATAGAGAGGACAGAGAAAATTACCGATAAAGATAAAAAGATAGATGTAGGTAGATATAGATAGATAGATAGAAAGATGATTCATTGACTAATTGATTGACTGATAGCTAGACTGACAGGCAGACAGATGGACGAGTATGCATGTAGCTAAGGAATATAGACGGAAAGATAGACATAGACAAATATAGTTATAGACATAAAAATAGATTAGAAAAATAAAACTCCATAGATACAAAAATAAACGGAGCAGGAAAATTTAAAGAGAGAGAGAGAGAGAGAGAGAGAGAAACTATGTGAAACCTGAAAAACAATATGCACGAGAACAAAGAATATTTTTTTTTTCTGCATCAGTCAACATTATCATCTAAACCATCATCATCATCATACATATATTCATTATCATCATCATTGTGTGTGTGTGTGTGTGTGTGTGTGTGTGTGTGTGTGTACAGTATTGGTAAAGGCGATGGACTGGCATCAATATCGGACAAGAACTGGTGTATAAATATGCACCAATACCCACAGCCCAACCTGCCAATACTTCCTTTGCTCCTTCCTGCCTACAACTGACGCTGTATTATTGTGAGTCTAACTACCTAAGAGTCTAATTACTGACCTAACTACGGTACTAACTGCAGGTGTAACTCCATTAGGGGTAGTCAGTACATCCTTTGGTCCTTGTTAGCTATAAATAACACCGTAGTACTGAGGCTGTAACTACCTAAGAGTCTAATTACTGACCTAACTACGGTACTAACTGCAGGTGTAACTCCATTAGGGTCCAAAACCTTCAGTACTGTGCTGTGTGGATCATGCTGGTCAGGCTGCCACTAAACTATTTATTACAACACGATATTAAGAACAAAATAACTATGTTCTCCTGTTCTTACCAACGCCACAAGATTTTATTCAGGAGAGTGAGTCCTGTGAACCCGAGAGTGTTAATGAGGGAATAACTACTGTACTAAATGCATCAAGGTTACCTATGAGCCAGAGAGTGTTAATGAGGGAATAACTACTGTACTAAATGCATCAAGGTTACCTATGAGCCAGAGAGTGTTAATGAGGGAATAACTACTGTACTAAATGCATCAAGGTTACCTATGAGCCAGAGAGTGTTAATGAGGGAATAACTACTGTACTAAATGCATCAAGGTTACCTATGAGCCAGAGAGTGTTAATGAGGGAATAACTACTGTACTAAATGCATCAAGGTTACCTATGAGCCAGAGAGTGTTAATGAGGGAATAACTACTGTACTAAATGCATCAAGGTTACCTATGAGCCAGAGAGTGTTAATGAGGGAATAACTACTGTACTAAATGCATCAAGGTTACCTATGAGCCAGAGAGTGTTAATGAGGGAATAACTACTGTACTAAATGCATCAAGGTTACCTATGAGCCAGAGAGTGTTAATGAGGGAATAACTACTGTACTAAATGCATCAAGGTTACCTATGAGCCAGAGAGTGTTAATGAGGGAATAACTACTGTACTAAATGCATCAAGGTTACCTATGAGCCAGAGAGTGTTAATGAGGGAATAACTACTGTACTAAATGCATCAAGGTTACCTATGAGCCAGAGAGTGTTAATGAGGGAATAACTACTGTACTAAATGCATCAAGGTTACCTATGAGCCAGAGAGTGTTAATGAGGGAATAACTACTGTACTAAATGCATCAAGGTTACCTATGAGCCAGAGAGTGTTAATGAGGGAATAACTACTGTACTAAATGCATCAAGGTTACCTATGAGCCAGAGAGTGTTAATGAGGGAATAACTACTGTACTAAATGCATCAAGGTTACCTATGAGCCAGAGAGTGTTAATGAGGGAATAACTACTGTACTAAATGCATCAAGGTTACCTATGAGCCAGAGAGTGTTAATGAGGGAATAACTACTGTACTAAATGCATCAAGGATAAATACTGGTCTATTACAACCATCATATCATTCTGGCCAGACTTACACAATTACTTTGAAAATGGTCTAATAGGACATATATTTTTAAAAACTGAAGTCAGGAGTATCTCTCTCTCTCTCTCTCTCTCTCTCTCTCTATGTACAATATATAGAGAAACAGGTAGATAGATAGATTGATTGATTGATAAATAGATAGATAGATATCCATCACTGTGTCTATCATTTAGCCAGTCGGTATATCTATCCATTCCTTTACTTAAAAGCAGGAATAAAATGAATATATTTCTGACCTGACACCCAATATATTTCCTCAGAGAGAGAGAGAGAGAGAGAGAGAGAGAGAATATGCTTGTATGTCCTCCTGTCTGCATGTGTGTTTTATGCATGCGCGTGACTGCCAGCGTGTATGTGTATGTATGTATGTGTGAATGTATATATGTATGTATGTATGTACAGTACTCGTATATCTTCCCTCGTGTGTATGTATGTGAGTATACGTAAATGTGTAAATGTATGTTATGTGTACATGAATTTAAGCATGTATTTATATACGTGTGACTGTATATAGTCTCTGTTTGTATATGTATGGATATATGAATTTGTATGTTTGTGTATGTCTACATATGTATGTGCATGAATGTGTGTGCTTGTGTGTGTGTGTGTGTGTGTGTGTGTGTGTGTGTGTGTGTGTAGGCTGGGTCAATATTTACATGCCAGGAAAACGAGGGATTATATAAACACTGCCTTGGTACACACACACACACACACACACACACACACACACACACACACACACACACACACACACTTGCATATATACATACAAACATATACATATAGAGACAATGGGCCAATAGGCATACATACTGTACATACATACATACATACATACATACGTACATACGATAACATACAAATATACATAAATACATACACACATCCATAAACAAATACATACATACACACGCATTTACACACACACGTTTACATAACACACACATATTCCCAAGCACACATGTGTATCATTATATCAATACATAACGACAGAAATCACCGATACATACACACACATACTGACATACACACACCCATGTTTACATCTGCTGACACACACACACACACACACACACACACACACACACACACACACACACACACACACACACATGCTTACATCTGCTGACACAAACACGGATACACACACATACAGTACCTCCTGACATACACACACGCATGTTTACATCTGCTGACACATACACGAATACATACACATACCTACTGACACACACACACACACACACACACACACACACACACACACACACTCACGTTTACATCTGCTGACACAAACACAAGTACACACACATACAGTCCCTCCTGACATACACACACGCATGTTTACATCTGCTGACACATACACGAATACATACACATACCTACTGACACACACACACACACACACACACACACACACACACACACACACACACACACACACACACACACATGTTTACATCTGCTGACACAAACACAGATGCACACACATACAGTCCCTCCTGACATACACACACGCATGTTTACATCTGCTGACACATACACGAATACATACACATACCTACTGAAACACACACACACACACACACACACACACACACACACACACACACACACACACATGTTTACATCTGCTGACACAAACACAGATACACACACATACAGTCCCTCCTGACATACACACACGCGTGTTTACATCTGCTGACACACACACACACACACACACACACACACACACACGCATGTTTACATCTGCTGACACAAACACGGATATACACACATACAGTCCCTCCTGACATACACACACGCATGTTTACATCTGCTGATACACACACACACACACACACACACACACACACACACACGCATGTTTACATCTGCTGACACAAACACGGATATACACACATACAGTCCCTCCTGACATACACACACGCATGTTTACATCTGCTGATACACACACACACACACACACACACACACACACACACACACACACACACACACACACGCACACACACACTCAGGTTTACATCTGCTGACACAAACACAGATACACACACATACAGTCCCTCCTGACATACACACACGCATGTTTACATCTGCTGACACAAACACAGATACACACACATACAGTCCCTCCTGACATACACACACAAGCATGTTTACATCTGCTGACACATACACGGATACACACACATACAGTCCCTCCTGACATACACACACACATGTTTACATCTGCTGACACATACACGGATACACACACATACAGTCCCTCCTGACATACACACACGCATGTTTACATCTGCTGACACAAACACGGATACACACACATACAGTCCCTCCTGACATACACACACGCATGTTTACATCTGCTGACACATACACACGCCATTCTGCACACAGTCTTTCATTTCACACGTATGTGTATTTTTGTGTAGTTGTGTTTATGTATATTACACATAAACACAACTACACACACTCATACACATACACAGACATAAACATACACAGCTACATACACACATGTGCACACAATGGTATACAAACACATACACATATACACATACGCAGTCCATACATAGCCATAACTACACGTTTATGAAATACACATCGATATTCACAGACATGAACACCCTACATACACACATACACACACAATCGTATACAAACACATTCACATATACACATACACAATACATACATATCCATACCTACACGCTAATGAAATACACACAAACTATACACTCATGTACACACGAATGTCTACACGACTACCTATGTAAACATCAGCTACTAAAAGTACACACAATGGAGGTAGACTTGTATATGTGTGTGCGTATGGCTTATGTACACATGTGTTCTTATACTGGGGTGGGTTGAATGGAGAGAGAGAGAGAGAGAGAGAGAGAGAGAGAGAGCTAGGGAAATTGCTGGTTAATGACGTGAACATAATCCTTGATAAGAGTCGAGAAAAACTAATCATTGAAGAAGAGAGGGACGGTTGAAAGGACGACCTGAATACACTGGCCAGGTGTTATTCTCTCTCTCTCTCTCTCTCTCTCTCTCTCTCTCTCTCTCTCTCTGAGGATTGCCTGAAGTGTTGGTGGCACATGGTCTTCATATTTTCATCTATCTATATAGGCTATTAATCTACGTATACGTCCATCTTAATCTATCAATATTTTTTACCCACTTATGCATCTATCTATTTATATATCTATTCAGGTACATCTGTCTGCCCTAATCTATCAATAATCTACTTATGCATCTATCTCTATCTATATATCTATAAACCTACATCAGTTTCCTTATGTCTGTCTATTCCTCCTTTCCTCATCTTTTTTAATATTTCTTCCTCTCCCCTTCCTCCTCCTCCTTCTCATCCCTCTTTATTTGTCCTTCTGTTCCTATTCCTGCTGCTACTCCTACTCCTACTCTTCTTGCTCCTACTCCTACTCCTCCTGCTCCTCCCCCTACTCCTACTGTCCCTGCTGCTACTCCTACTCCTACTCTTCTTGCTCCTACTCCTACTCCTCCTGCTCCTTCCCCTACTCCTACTGTCCCTGCTCCTACTCCTGCTCCTACTTCTCCTGCTCCTACTTCTCCTGCTCCTACTTCTCCTGCTCCTACTCCTACTCCTACTGTCCCTGCTCCTCCCCCTACTCCTACCGTCCGTGCTCCTACTCCTACTTCTCCTGCTCCTACTTCTCCTGCTCCTACTCCTACTCCTACTGTCCCTGCTCCTACTCCTGCTCCTACTTCTCCTGCTCCTCCCCCTACTCCTACCGTCCGTGCTCCTACTCCTACTTCTCCTGCTCCTTCTCCTTTTTTATGCAGGAAAGAAAGAACCAAAGGCTAGGAGCCCAGATTTTGTTCCCTCCAAGAAAATACAAACACAAGATAACGGAGAGCCAAATTAGAGATCCGTACATTTCGAGATGCCCGGACACTGCATTTGAGAGACTGGAGATCACAGGCAGTGGGGGATACAGACAGAGGGAGACAGTTCCAGAGTTGACCAGCTGCATACAAGAAGGAATGGGAGTAACGGTTAACTTTTGCATTAGACAGTTGGACAGATAAGGGATGAGAATTTGTTGCTAGACGGGTGCTACGCGCCCGTCGTAATGGTGGAGGGATGCAAGCAGACAGTTCAGAGGAGCAGTGACCATTGAAGCAGCGATAGAAAAGAGATAAAGATGCAACAGTGCTGCGACGAAATAGAGGTTGAAGGGAGCCAGTAAGAGGAGGAGAGTTAATGAGACGAAAAGACTTTGACTCCATCCTGTTGAAAAGAGCTGTACGTGGGAAGCCTCCCCACATATGAGAGTTGTACTCTACACAGGGGCGAATACAACCCGTGTATAAAGTCAACAACTAATCCTACTCCTCCTGCTCCTACTCCTACTCCTTCTGCTCCTACTCTTACTCCTCCTGCCCCTACTCCTACTCCTCCTGCTCCTACTCCTATTCCCCTGCTCCTACTCCTACTCCTCCTGCTCCTACTCCTACCCCTCCTGCTCCTACTCCTACTCCTCCTGCTCCTGCTCCTACTCCTACTCCTCCTACTCCTACTCCTCGTGCGCCTACTCCTACTCCTGCGCCTACCCTTACTCCTCTTGCGCCTACTCCTACTCCTATTCCTCCTGTTCCTGCTTCTACTTCTTCTGCTCCTACTCCTGCTTTTCGTGCTCCTATTCATACTGCTCCTCCTCCTACTTCTGCCCCTGCTCCTACTCCTTCCGCTACTGCTCCTACTCTTCCTCCTCCTCCTCCCTAATCGTAACAAGCCAATTAAACTGCCTTTAACAAGCGACAACCACAATTACTGTCGAACTGCCTTCCCCCCCCTCTCTCTCTCTCTCTCTTTCTCATTCATATTCTCAAATGTTTCCTCCTTTGTTCTATTTTGGTATCCAAGTTTTTTATACTCTCGCACTCCAGTTGCTCTGTTCTTTCTTTGCTCTCTCTCTCTCTCTCTCTCTCTCTCTCTCTCTCTCTCTCTCCAGCCCTTCCTTTCTCCTCCCTCTCTCCTTCCTTCCTCCCCCTCCTACCTTTACTCTCCCATTTCAAAGTGCATTTCCACTCCCCGCAACCTCACTCCTCCTCCTCCTTCCCTCTCTCTCTTCCTCCCCCTCCCCTCTCCCCCTCTCTCCTCCCTCCCCCCTCCCTCTCCCTCTCCTTCCCCCTTTCCAAAGCACAACTTTAATATCTAATGGAAGGAAGATTAAACATTTACAATAGTTTCCTTTTTTTCTTTTTCTGATTTTTTCCCCTCTTCATTCATCTTCTTTTACTTCCTTCTTTACTACTATTGCTGCTGCTGCTACTACTACTACTACTACTACTACTACTACTGCTACTACTACTACTACTACTACTACTACTACTACTACTACTACTATTATTATTATTATTATTACATACACCCTCTTAGTCAGTCTTTCATTCTCGATTCTCTCCACAAATACACTGAGGTGGTTTGGACATGTGGAGAGAATGGAGAATGAAAGACTGACTAAGAGTGTGTATGTAGGTGAGGTGGAGGGAGGGAGAGGGAGGGGTAGACCGAGGATGAGGTGGAGGGATGGAGTTGAGAGGTATATGAGGGTGGGGGGGGGTGAGTTGAGAGGAGGGTAGTCAAATGGTGGGTGACAGAGCGACTTGGAGGCGTTTTGTCTGCGGCCACCCTTTGCAGGATTAGGGCGTCGGGCTATGGATAGATAGATAGATAGATTATTATTATTATTATTACACATATTTCCTATTCTTTCTCCTCCTTGTCACTTTTCTTTTTCCTTCTTTCTTTTCCTCCGTCATGCTTCTCTCTCTCTCTCTCTCTCTCTCTCTCTCTCTCTCTCTCTCTCTCTCTCTCTCTCTCTCATTTCAACATCATTCAAAACCACAGTAAAAGAGATAAATAAATAAATAAATAAATAAAAAAATAAATAAAAATATAGTATGGCAAAGTTTATATAAAAAAGGATATAATGCCATTCATCCCGGGAACCCTGCTACTTCATCTTATCTGTCTTCTTTCCTACTCCTCTTTTTCCTGCTACTCCTCTTTTTCCTCCTACTCCTCTTTTTCCTGCTACTCCTCTTTTTCCTCCTACTCCTCTTTTTCCTCCTACTCCTCTTTTTCCTCCTACTCCTCTTTTTCCTCCTACTCCTCTTTTTCCTGCTACTCCTCTTTTTCCTCCTACTCCTCTTTTTCCTCCTACTCCTCTTTTTCCTCCTACTCCTCTTTTTCCTTCTACTCCTCTTTTTCCTCCTACTCCTCTTTTTCCTCCTACCCCTCTTTTTCCTCCTACTCATTGTTTTTCCTCCTACTCCTCTTTTTCCTCCTACTGCTCTTTTTCCTCCTACTCTTTTTCCTCCTACTCCTCTTTTTCCTGCTACTCCTCCTCTTCCTCCTCCTCCATAGCCCGAGACTTGTATGAAGTTGAATGCTTTGCAGTTCACACTAGACCCCCCTTAACCACATACATACATACATGAATACATTCAGACATACAGACATATATTCATACATTCATCCATACATACATATATTCATACATACATACATACATACATGTATGAATAATACTAGCGGGAAAAAATGAAGAATTGAATACAGAGCTTTTGTCCACATTTCAAGGCATCGTCAGGGTGTACAATTATACATACATACATACATACATACATACATACACACACACATACATACATACATACATACTTACATGTATACATACATACATACATACATACATACATACATATTTACATACATACATAAAAACATACACACACATACCTCTACTTAAGTTCATGCAACGGAAACCCAAACCAACCATTTCATTACCAACATACATGCGTAAAAGCTGCCACAAAATAATAATAATAATAATAATAATAATAGAAATAAAAATAATAATTTTTACTTGACAGAACAAACAGAATTATGTAATTGCTGCCTTGATACACACACACACACACACACACACACACACACACACAGCAATAAACATATATATATATATATATATATATATATATATATATATATATATATATATATATATATATATATATATATATATATATATACTTACAAACACATAACTTTTTTTTTTAATACATGCAGGCTATAAACGTACACACACACTTGTGTACACGGGACTCTGTGAGCATGTAAACATCAGCTAATGAAAGGCCACATAATAGAAGTTTAAGTTTACATGTGTAAGTATGGCCTGTGTCTGTGTGCACATTTGTTATGGTGGTGAGAGAGAGAGAGAGAGAGAGAGAGAGAGAGAGAGTACAAAGGAATACAAAGGAAAGCAAACAGCAATAGACCTTATGGTCCTATCGGGGCTGTTTGTTACAGAGTAGACTATGACTGCGAGATCTAATTCAACATGCTGAAGCATAAAGATAGTAATGCAAGAAGGCTTTCCCCACCTCCAAACCCTCTAGTTAAAACTGGCAGAAAAAAATGAGAAAAACACCATGCAGCATGGAAAAACTGAGATGGAAAATTCATAGGAATGACTTAAAAGGAAAAGTTACATTCTGTAATACTTTATCTTTAAACTATCAGTTTGAATAACTTGAAAGAGAAAGTAGTAAGGTAAAATTAATATTCAAATAATAAATAAGGCACGACATTATGTACGGGTACGTTGAGTTAACGGGGCGTCTGTAGACACAGTCTGGAAAATGCACAGTGTGGATGTTCAGGGGTGGTGCGGCAGCCTTCCTTGGCACTTTTAAGGTTATAAGGTTGGCAGCAGTCAGGTTCCAGCTCCTTTCACTCCACTGAGACAAGAAACTTTCCCATGCGGGACAAGTAGCCTACACAAGTTTTTTTCCTTAAGCAGTGACTCCTGGTACATTAAAAAAAAAAATCCCGATGGTGGTAACTTAACTAACAGGGACCCACAGTGATCCACAGCCCATCACAGGTCGAAATTAAGAGTAATGACCGTTAACTTAGGGCTATCTGTGCATATCCAGTCTGTGCCTATACTATGTTTGCATTTGATAAATTGATCCGGGCTCTGAAAAAAATTGATAAATACTCAAGTGTTTTATTCAGGAGTAAATATATTAAGCTGAGTATTAGATGACAGATACTTATCCAAGTGACCTCTAAAGGTTAGTACTGTATCACAGTTTATTACACTGGAGGGCAATATGTTCCATATATTTACAACACTATTAAAGAAGAAATGCTTAGCTTCATGCGACTGGAATCGTCTGCCAATTATTTGGTGCCCATTGCCTCTAGTATAATTCGAGTGATCATCTGTGAGGTATTTACTGACAGCCATGTTATCGTACCCTTTGAATATTTTAAATATTTGAATTAAATCTTATCTGCATTTAGTTAGGGTGAAGAGATTCAGTGCTATAAACACTCCCCATATGGTTTGTCTCTCAAGCTAGATGTCATTTTGGTCACCCGTCATTGTACATTTTCAAGTTTCTCTATATCTTTTTTGTAATAAGTACTGGACACAGTACTCCAAATGTGGGCAAACTAGAGAATTATATGAGGTAAGAATGATAGTATTGGATTTATGTTTGAACGGTCTACCAATGAATCCGATTAAATTGTTGGCTTTCTTAACAGTCTCTGTACACTGTTTGCTTGATTTAAGATCATTTGTTCTAATAATTCTTAAGTATTTTGCATGACTGACATTATCTAGTTGAATGTTATTCATAGTGTAACTGGCTTTTTCATTTCTATTTCCAGTGTTTAGCACTTTGCATTTACTAATATTAAAGTCCATCTGCAAGGTTTGTCCCATTTAAACAGTTGATCGAGGTCACCCTGTATTGCCTGCCTCCGTAAAGATGTGTCTGCTCTGTTACCAGTTTTAGTATCATCAGCAAATATCATTTTACAAATTAAACCCTCATCTATATTATTCATGTATATCAAAAACAGAATAGGACCCAGTACTGAACCCTGTGGCACAACACAAGTAACATCTTTCAAGTCCAATTCTTAGCCATTTCATACGACTCTCTGTTTACGTTCTGTAAGCCAATTATCGATCTTCCAGAGCACATTCCCTCTGAACCCATGAGCATTCAGTTTCTGAAGTAATCTTCTAAGGGGAAATTTATCAAATTCGTTTTGAAAATCGAGATATACAATGTAAGCAGATCTGGTCTCATCATATATATTGAACAAATCGTAGAAGAAATCCAAGAGATTCACAAGGCAAGAGCGATTATTTTGAACACCATGTTGTGAATCCTTGATGAGGATATTTATGCCTAACAATTTTATCTCTGAGAATAGTTTCCAACAACTTGCATACCACTGAAGTTAACCCACTGTGTCTTGTTAACATATGGGTACGTCAGAACGTTTTGTCACGCTGACTCCAGTTGATGTACCCATACGTTTTGCAATTGCGAGATCTGTCACTTGCATATTTTTCATATTTTGTGCGTGATTTTGGTACGCATAGGCGGGACACCTTCCTCTACCTGCCGCCAGGCAGGGACACTCCCCGACCCTGCATGACCCCCCCTGCACCATTGTCTTGGTAACTCAATGTTAGCGGTGACCTGGCCAGTAAAGACTTGTCTCTCCAACGACGAAATTAAGCCGCCCTTGATGCCTTCACAGGCGAGAGTGATTCCCCAATTGATGACGATGTGGAAGACAAAGATTTCGTGGCGCCAGAGGAAGAAACGAGCAGAAGTGATGAGGAAGTACCGTCGCCAAGGAAGGTGCAGTATGTTGATGTGTTCGGTGAGTGAAAAAATGCTTATATTGCCTATATTACTGTGTGAAAACCAATATACAGTATTCTTGTACTGTTGGAGCTTCGTAGCCATGATTTATATATATGTAACTCTTTAATCTTGTAATAGGTGAGTCTTGAGTTTTGGTTAAAGTTATTTTGGTAATTGAAGAGCAAGAGGAGTTAAAGATGAATACAGGGAGTTGATTTATTATCTTCAGAGAAAGTCTAAGTTGAGCAGCGTATGTATTACAAGGTACTTAATATACTAAGTCTAGTTGGACCCCACTTCTTATTCGCTCTCTCCACTACCTGCCGGTTCTATCGCCAGTCCCTTTCTGAGCTCTGATTCCTACATTCTCGTTTAGCAGGGGCCGTGTCACGTGTGCTATACTGTTGTTGAAATGTTCTAGAAGCCTGTGTGTGTGTATGTGTGTATGTGTCTGTATGGTCATGAGGTGCTGTTTGTGGGCTATTGTGCTGGTGAGAGGCATTCTGGAGAGGTGCTAATGTCATTTCCTTTTGGCCCCTAGGTTTGACATTGACCTAACCTCTAGACTATATACTGTATGTATGTTGGTGGCTATTATGTATTAAGATATTTTAGAGTCCTGAAATCGTTTGGTCATGCCGCTGGCGGTCCTCCGACAGCTATCATCATTGACATATGCTAATCTATTAATACATAATAGTCTTCTTCTTCACTCTTAATACATAATATTGATTATAATATTGTATAGATATATATTCATTGTAATATTGCAATGATCCAGTAATATTACATTTTAAACAAGTTGTATACATAATTGAATAAATGCAATATGGTTAAATTGGTTATTGTATGACAGACTGTAAGATGTGTATGTATAACAGACATACGCATATAATTGTGCAATGGTAATATTGCTAGATCATTACATTACATATGGAGTTATCCCTTTAGTAATGCCTAATATTTCACCTAACTTGTGTGATGATTCTGGTAATACAGAATTGTGGTAACATTGAACTGTTACATAATATTGTAGTAACATTGTGGTAATGCATAATTGTAACATTGTATGAATTGTTACATAATATTGTAGTAATATTGTGGTAATACATAATTGTAACATTGTATGAATTGTTACATAATATTGTAGTAACACTGTGGTAATGCATAACTGTAACACTGTATGAATTGTTACATAATATTATAGTTACATAATTGTAGCAAGTGTAACATAATGCAATCGTTTGTTGTTACATAACTGTAATAACTGCAGTCCTGACATCGCTAATCTGGTCATGCTGCGGTCGATGATAGTGATGACGTGCCATGCCACTTGCTCGTGGAGAACATTAATTTGCTTTTTGTTTCACTTATAGAAGGAGTTTATGTGGTATTTTGGCATTTGTAGTAACACTTACACCTATTTTCATTTGTTTTTTATGTGAACTTACTGTATTTTTTTTTGTATGTATTGATTTTCTGTAGTTTGTTCTTCTTCATTTGTCTACTCTTTTTCGGTGTTGACCAAGGTTGCATAATTGCTGGTTAATTCCCTTGGGACCCTTTTCTAAGGCTTAGTTTATATTGCACAGATATTACTGAAAATGATATTATATAGCCCCATATTTTATTTTATTTAAAAAATATATATACACTATATACAGTATTAACTATATACACTGACTTGTTGATCACTTGTACCTATCGTGGGCAATATATGTGTCAGCACTGTGTGGAAATCTTTGTCTTCACGACTGTGTGGAAGATGTTGTTCATTCTTGTTAACGTCATTTGTGTTGGCCATTTTTTTTTCTTTTCTTGGTTTTTCTTGTAACTAAATTTGTCTGTTTCCACTAGGTAGCTTTAATTAATAGATGTTTAATACAGTTCTTTTAATCGCTCACTGAGTGACTGTGATAGTATATTTTCTTTATTACTTTGTAGATGTAATAATGTATAGCTGTATGTATGAAACACGAACCAGGTATTTTATGTAGGTATAAATGGTAACACTCGTTGGTAGTAAATAAATGCTATAATAAATGAATGAATATATACAGTGTAGAATATTTATTGCTGGTGATTATGTAGTGATTGGAATATGCATATACCAGTAATTGAAGTAGGTATGTGTACGTAAGTTGTAACTATACAGCACGTTTTATATGTTTGTGCAGAAGGTGTCTACCACTGTCTATCACTGTGTATTGTATAAATGAAGCAACTATGTAACTCACTAATTTTTACCATGGTGGGAATGGTGTTAGTGGTGTTGCACGTGGTGATAGCGCTGTCCTTCACGGGTTGATTGACGTGTTGTGGGGTGTCAGACACGCGTTGATAGGCGTGGCGTCATCTCAGCAAACACGCATGATGACGTCGACTTCCCACACTGGTAGCTGTGGTAAGTAAATGAGTAACGACGAGTAACTTGAGTGAAGATGAGTAAGTAAGATGAGTTGTGAATATGTGCTTGGTATATGCCGTGTCGTCTTGACCTCTTCCACTCCTGCGTCAGCGGTGGACGTTGGGGGATGGTAGGAGAGAGCGTTGGGGTTCTATTGCTTGTTGCTTTGTTCTTGCTTTTCATTTACTTGTTTTTTTTATTCTTCTTGCTGCTGCTTGAAGTTGCATGAAGAAGATTATAGAGCTGTCTTGTAGACTTGTTATTTGTAGTTAATCATAGAGTTTGTTGATCCTCACTCGTAACTCATCGTTGCTACTGTATGCTCGTAGACTCGTAGACTCGTTCCTCTTATTGTATACTCGCTTGCTTGATCGTAGAATTGTAGTAATGTAGAATCAGTTGTAGAACTGGAGCTGACCTTGGTTACAGGTTCACCTGCTTTTGTAGAAATGGTGGTTCGTAGACGTAGAGTCGATCAATACTGCCACCAGTACTACATATAAATTTGTACCAAATGAACAGATATCTACCTATTCTGAGTGGTTTGCAATAGTTACTGCTACCATAGAAAATGCAACTGCTGCAGTGCGGCTCCAGAGAACGCGGTACCAGGTGTTTAAAGGGTCACCTGTATAGCCCATTTCTATGCTCAGGTGAGCACTTTTTTGGTATTTTCCAACGTTTCTCATACAAAGCGGAGGTTTTAGCCCCCCAGAAAAAAAACTTTTCAAAAATCTACCCTGATGGGGGGGGGGGTCATTGGTGGAAAATCTGGTAGGACGTGGCAGGTTAAACTTTTTGGTCGAAAATATCCTGGCTGGGATTTGTTGCCTTTTTTTAATATTGGAGTTACATTTGCTAGAGTCGATTCATGAGGCACCTTACTGTTTCTTAGTGCTTTATCGAACAGGTCAGCTAATGGCTTTGGTATTTCATCCACTATGTCTTTAAGAATGCGCGGAGATATTTTACCTGGCCATTGTGTTTTACTCACTTTAAGTTTACCAGTGAAAAGTCGTACATCATTCTCGTTAACAGTAATGTCGCTAATTATGTTGCCTTCTTCTACGCTAACTGAAAAAGCTGTGGGAATGGAATTTGTATTTTCAACCGCAAAGAAGGATGCAAAAAAAGTGTTAAGATTTTTAGAAATCTCTGTTTCATCTTCGGTATACCCTCCATTACCTGTGACTAGTTGGCTAGGTGTTGGTGATATTACTTTCTTGTTTCTCATATAGCTGAAAAATTCTTTTGGGTTGGATTTATTGATAAAAGCAATGTGAGTTTTAAAGGTTTTTTTACTCTGCTTTATTATGATTTTTTTTTTTTTTCGACAAAGCGCATCATATTTTTATCACTTTGATTCTTTGTTATAGAATAATTTTTGTGTGCAAGTTTTTTTTAGCTGATAGGCAACGCTTCATTTCCACATTCCAACATTTGGGTTTATTATTTTTAGCAGGATGTCGGTGTCACATTGGAATACATAATGTTACTGCTTTACTGAGAATATCTGTTTTATTAATATCCACTGTTTGAACAATGGGATTCCAGTCAATAGAACCAATTATTTCCTTTAATTTTTGAAACACATTGAGGTTGTTTGGCCATGTGAAGAGGATGGAGAGCGAGAGACTGACGAGGAGAGTGTATGTGAGTGAGGCGGAGGGGGGAAGAGAGAGGGGGAGGCCAAGGATGAGATGGAGCGATGGTGTGGAGAGGTCTATGAGAGAGGGGGAAGTGAGCTGGGAACAGGGCAATGAAATGGCGGGCGACAGGGCGACATGGAGACGATTTGTTTGTGGCCACCCCTCACAGGATTGAGGTGTCTGGCAATAGACAGATAGAAATAATTTTTGAAAGTCCTCTCTCTTGTAGTGAGGCAGGTTCTCATAACTTGCCCTGACGCTGTTCTTACTGACACTGATGTTGAATGTGACCTTACGATGGTGGCTGGTACCAAACCCTTCCCCTACCATAACATTATTTACCAAGTTTTTATATGTGGCCAGTATCAGAGAGAGAGAGAGAGAGAGAGAGAGAGGTTCTGGATAAGTCAAGGAACAAAAGCGAGATTAAAGCTAGCTCTTATCCCTCCTCACTCTCCTCATTCAGTTTCTCCCCATCCCCCCCCCTCTCTCTCTCTCTCTCTCTCTCTCTCTCTCTCTCTGTACATCACATAAAAGATATACAGACATTTATTTAAGTTTCCTGTCGACTGAGAAAATTTAGAGAAAACAGATGAAGTAACTGAGAGAGAGAGAGAGAGAGAGAGAGAGAGAGAGAGAAAGAGAGAGAGAGAAAGAAGCCTCTTGTTTTATGAGGCTCTTTGCCATTGTTTATGTGGCACGCTTCTCTGTCTGTCTGTCTGTCTCTCTCTCTCTCTCTCTCTCTCTCTCTCTCTCTGTAACATATCCAAAGAATGTATTATAGGATACATTTTGTAAGATTCCGTCATATAGTCTGTCTTTCTCTGTTTTCTGTTCTCTCTCTCTCTCTCTCTCTCTCTCTCTCTCTCTCTCTCTCTCTCTCTCTCTCTCTCTCTCTCTCTCATCAAAAGCACCTTTCTAAATCCCATCTCTTCACCCCGAGGACGTCTTTGTCTCACTCTTCCACCCAGCACCACACAATCACACACAATGGTCCCTAAATACCGCTACTCTAGAAACTCTTTTGTGTGGCGGGGACGGCTCAGTCTGCTGGTGTGGGCGTGGATGTGGCAGTGGATGTAGGAAATGAATAAATGACGCAGGATAAACACCGATAACACTCAGCCGTCCCCGCAAAACACAAAAATCGCCCGACGCAGTGGAGGAGTAGCGGTATGTATGGACGCGCCTGAATGTATCCCAGGAGACACACTGGTACTGATGGGGTTAAGGAAGGCTGAAGGTAAACCCCCCGTCTGAAAACCCCATCCTAAGCTGAGGAAAACCGTCTGCAGGTGACAGGACACAGCAGACGCCAGCACTGACAGGGAAAGTAATAACAGAATAAAATAACGAGTAAAGTATAATAGTATAAGTAACAAAATTAATAACAATACTAAAAATTAAAGGACAGTAAATGAAAAATAAACTAAAGAATGAAATATATAATAAAGTAAAATAGTGTAAGTAATAAAATAAAAATACCAGAAATAAACTAACGGTATGTAAAAAACAAATAAATAGATGAATAAATAGATAATAATGATAATGTGTTTGAAGTGAAGGGATGAGTTAATAAGGCACAAAAAAGACATGTAGAAAGCAATAGAGGAAACAAAATGGCGGAAGTGGCCTTAATGATCTTGGCTTTTAATTAGGTGTTGTGAGGTAATTAGCAATGACCCTAATTAACGGTGACCCGGCCAGTAATTAAGGGGCTTGTGGGTCTGGGTTGGCCTGGCTTTAACAGGTTAATGACACTTCCTCCTTACTAGACCAGTGTTTTATCTATCTATCTATCTATTGCCAGACTCCTCAATCGCGTTTGAGGTGGCCACAAACAAATCGCTTCCAAGTCGCCCTGTCCCCCGCCATTCACTGCCCTGCTCCCAACTCACACCCCCCTTTCTCATATACCTCTCCACCCCATCCCTTCATCTCATCCTCGGCCTCCTCCTCCCTCTTCCCCCCTCCACCTCACTCACATACACTCTCTTCGTCAGTCTTTCACCCTCCATCCTCTCCACATGGCCAAACCACCTCAGTGTGTTCCTCATAACGCTTCCTATCACATCCACATCCACACCACAACACTCCTTTATATCCTCATTCGTCAGCGCCTCTCTCCATGTGACTCCGCAGGCTCCTCTTAAATAACTCATTTCCACTGCTCTCACTCTTGACTTGTGTCCTTCCAACAACGTCCAAGCTTCACTTCCGTACGTTAGAGTTCGTATCACAATACTGTCATGTAGTAACTTTTTCACTTCCATGCTCACTTCCCTGTTTCTTATCACTGCTTTCAAAGAACCAGCAATCTTTCTTCCCTGCTGTACCCTTTCAAGCACTTCACCCTCCAAACCTCCATCCTTACTCATCACACTACCCAAGTACTTAAACGTACTCACATTTTCCAATTCCTCACCATCCAACCTCGCTGTACATTCACTGACTTCACCTCTCTCAAAGACCATCACTTTACCCTTCCCTACATTCACCTTTAGATTCCGGTTCTTACACACTTTCCCAAACTCATCCACCAAGTCTTGCAGCTCCCCTTCGTCTTCACTCAACAACACAGTATCAGCTGCAAACAACAGTACAGGGAGTTCCAAACACTATCCTCTCTCACCAGGGCCACTCCAACATCCACTACCCTACCTTGTACCTCTTTTATTACCCCATCCATGTACAGATTGAACAACCATGGAGACATGACACATCCCTGTTTCAACCCAACTTTCAAAGAGAAAAATTCACTTAGTTCACCATCCACATGCACTGCAGCCTTAGCACCATCGTACATACTCTTCACAGCATTCAACAACTTCCCATCTACTCCATATATTTTTAACACTTTCCACAATCCTTGCCTATCCACCCTGTCATATGCTTTCTCCAAATCCATGAAAGCCGCATACAACTTCTTTACCTTCTCCAGAAACTTTTCCACTAAAGATCTAAGAATGAATATCTGATCTACACAACCTCTTCCCTTCCTAAATCTTCCCTCTTCTTCTCCAACTAATTTCTCTGTTCTTTCTCTAACTCTGTCAATAAGTATCCTACCATACACTTTTCCTATTATACTAAAAAGACAAATGCCCCTATGATTACCACACACTTCTTTTTCCCCTTTTCCTTTGTACAAGGGAATAATTATACCTGACTTCCAATCCTCCGGGACTCTACCTTCCTCCCAGGCCAATCTGCACATCTTCCACATCCATTCTACTACTATCTCTCCTCCATGCTTCAGCATTTCACCACACACTCCATCAATTCCTGGGGCTTTCCCCGATTTAACTTTCTTCATTGCTTCCACAACTTCTATCCTACTGATTTCTTCCTGTCTTCTCACCTCCCTCCTTCTCCCAGCCATTCCCCAGCCACTTATACTCGCATTACTTCCATCCTCTATGTTCAACAATTCCTTAAAGTGTTCTCTCCATCTGCTCACTTTTTCTCCCTTCTCCACTAGTAATCTACCATTTTATCTTTCACTCCCCTGCTAACTTCACTTCCACCCTGTCTTACTCTTTTCACCTCTTTCCAGAACATTTTCTTACAGTCCCTCCACTTTACACTCAAATTCCTTCCAAATTCCTCATCCACTCTCTTCTTACTCTCTCTTACTAATCTTTTCACCTCTCTCTTTCTTTCTACATATAACTCTCTCTTCCGTCTCTCAACTTCTTCCACGCCCCTATTTCTCATCCATTCATTGTATGCTTTCTTCTTTTGTGCCACAGCCTGTTTCACCTCTTCAGTCCACCACGCTGTTCCTTGCACCCCCCTCCGTCTTCTCTTTCTTCCACACACCACATCTCATGCTGCACATATTTCTTCTGCAAATATCCTATACACATCTTCCACGTCTCCCATCTGCTCCAATTCATATTTGCACAATCGTTCCTCCACTTCTCTCTTATATCTGCCTTTTTCTCATCCTCTTCTAACCTTTCCACTATCCTTGCAGCTACTCCTTCCTCTCGTCTTTCCCTTCTTCTATTCCTCCATCTTACTTGAATTCTAATTCTGGCCACCACCAAGTAGTGGTCAGAAAGTCCACTCCCCCAACCTCTATAAACTCTTGCATCCATTACACATCTTTGCATCCTTTCATCCACACACACATAATTAATCATTGCCTTCCTTTAATTCAGTTCACCACCCACCCATCCACTCGCCATGTATACCTGTGGATCATTTTATGCCTGAAGATGGTATTGGCTACCACCAACCCCCTCCCAGCACAAATGTCCACTAACGCACTCCCATTCTCATCTATCTCAGCAGGCACACCCCACTCACCAACTATTCCATCCACCTTCAGATTCCCAACTTTACCATTCATATCACCGATCAAAAACACTCTCTCATTCCTTCCAAAACTTTTCCATGCACACTTCTACATTTGTCCAGAACTCTTCTCTCTCTCTTCTAGCATGATCTTGCGTTGGTGCATACACATACACAATCGCCCACATTTGTATTCCAACTTTCAACTTTACCCACACAATCCTTGACCCAACTGATCCATACTGTCTTATGCTCCTCTTCCATCTTTTACTCACAACTATACATACTCCTTCCTTTGCCCTCTCATTCTCACCTACTCCTGCACATATACCCCATCTATACTCCCATTCTCTCACACTTTCTCCTCTCCATTTTGTTTCAGTTATTCCACATAAATCCACTTTTGCACCCTCAAGCACCTGGACAATCTCTCTCTCTTTCACCTCATCATTCGCTCCCCTTACATTCCACGTTCCGATAACCATGTCCTTTGTCCGGTCCTTGGTCGTCATCGTTTGGTCAGTCCTTGTCCGAGGCTTATTGTTTGTTTTTTTAGTTAGTTGTTTTCCGGAGAGGGGCACTAACCTTCCGCCAACCCTTTTAGTCGCCTTTTACGACAAGCAGGGATACTGGGGGAGTGTTCTTGAAAAACCTACCTACCCCCAGGGGGCAACAATAAAATATTGGAACAGCAAACACTAAACTGGAATAAGTATCTCCAAACACTTGACCAGAAAACAAATACCAGCAAACTCTACAAAACACTAAACAGCATCATACTCTCCAACAACAACACTATGCAATCAAATGCTGCCATCATAACAATCAGACACCATACCTTCAAACAAACAACAAGCAAACTCTCTCATCAATCACTTTTCACACATCAGCCATCTAAACCACCACTGCGACGACTGAAGTATCATCCAGAGTAAGAGACAGTTCCCCACAGACCCAGACTATGCACCTTTCACTTATAACCAGACGAAGCACATCATCAGCAACTTTAAACACTCATCTGCCTGTGGACCATACAACATAGGCAACATTCACCTTAAATACCTTGGACCACAAGGTATACAAGCACTCACCAACATTTCAAACTACAGTTACTAACACAACATAATACCCAACATCTGGAAGAATGGCATTATCATCACTATCCCTAAACCCAACAAAGGCCCCAAGTTACCTTCCTCACACCGCCCCATCACGCTCCTCTGCACCCCCTCTAAAGTCACTGAACGACTGATACTACAACTAGTTACACCTCACATCCCCCCTAGCCCAATCACAACATGGTTTTAGGCCACTACACTCCACAAATACTCTTCTTACAGACCTTACACAGAGAGTTTTTGATGGCATGAATTCAGCTACACCACCACACAGAACACTCCAAGTCACACTAGACATTAGCAAAGCTTTTGATGCCATCCTCCGCCACAACCTCACAAACAAAATATTCAACACAAACATGAACAATAACACAAAAAGATGCTGGCAAACTACTTAGCAGGCAGATGTGCATACGTAACATTTGCCAGTCAGTCTTCGAACATCAGAAACTTCACAAATGGTGTCCCCCAAGGATCTGTTCTGTCCCTTACACTCTTTAACCTGTACATGCAAGACATGTCCACACCCCACACACCACAGATACACATAGCTTCCTATGCAGTTGTGTTCCCCTTGGTGCTGTGTGAGATCATGTGGCTCCATTATTTGCTCTAATCCTTTAATTGTCATAAGGAGAAAATATGCAAGTACAGTCAAGGCAACTTTTTGGTGGCTGATGGAAGAGTGAGAGTGAAAACACGTGAGCAAGATATTGAGAGAACAGGCTCGTTGGGTTGCTTGAGAAGTGAGAGGGAAGTGAAAAAGAGGACACTGGGGAAAGTAACAAGGCATTTTCGGTAGTGAATAAAACACATCCAGTAGCTCACTTCTCCTATCACCACAGGAAGGTGTTGACTTATAAATAAAAACAAAACACGTACCCAGGTATAATGTAAGTGCTCATCTCCAACATCCCTACCAAGCTGTAATATACTCCTGTTTATATACCTAGAAGTGATGAAGAAATGGAAGGGTATACTGAGGAAAACAAGCCACAACACTCGTACATTTATTCATCACATCAACAGGGCAGAACAAAAAGCAAGGCTGACTTAGATTTTGATTATAAACAGAGGACAGTAGAAGGTCATACTGCTCTAGGCGAGGCAGTGTATGAGGTCATGGTACGGAGAAATCGATATCACGACTTTGTGGTTATCTCATTCGTATCTCCACACCGGAAATAAGGCACGGCTATACAGTGCCGAGAACTTGATAGCATGACTTACATCTATTTAGTATCTCGGCGCTGGAAATAACTTAAAATATGTTAGGTGCTGCGATTCTTGATGGGGTCACAGATAATGAGGTGAGGTCACAGTGAAACAAGTGAGGTTACGAAATATGAGGTCACATGGGGAAACGTGGGGTCAGAAGGGAAAACGTCAAGTCACAGTCGAACAAAATGAAGATGCAGGGAAGAGGCGAGGTCGCAATGGGCAAGACAAGGTCGCAGTGAACCAAGTGACGTCACAACAAACGAGGTCGCAGCCGAAGAAACAAAGCTACAGGGGAAGAAAACTGAGGTCAACGAAGGAGATGAGGTCAGAGGGAGGTACCACGTGTGGCGCCTCCTCTTTACCTCCCGTACCCGCTGGATGACCCGAGACCCAGACCGATGATGGGCACGGAGGATCCACCATAACCACCTCCACCTCCACCTGATCCACCACCATAACCACCTCCACCTGATCCACCACCATAACCACCTCCACCTGATCCACCACCATAACCACCTCCACCTGATTCACCACCATAACCACCTCCACCTGATCCACCACCATAACCACCTCCACTTGAACCACCACTACCATATCCACCTCCATCTCCACCTCCAGAGGGTGGTAGGTATCCAGAGCTTATGGAAGGAGTCGAATAACCTCCACCAATTGATCCTCCTCCACCTCCACCTGATCCACCACCATAACCACCTCCATCTCCACCTGATCCACCACCATAATCACCTCCACCTCCACCTGATCCACCACCATAACCACCTCCACCTCCGCCTGATCCACCACCGTAACCACCTCCACCTGAACCACTACTACCATATCCACCTCCACCTCCAGAGGGTGGTAGGTATCCAGAGCTTATGGAAGGAGCCGAATAACCTCCACCGATTGATCCTCCACCACCTCCACCGCTGTAACCACCTCCTCCACCTCCACCACCGCCTCCACCACCTCCGCCGTAGCCTCCACCTCCACCTCCAGAGGGTGCAGAGTATCCTAAACTTACTGAGAAGCCTCCACCAATCGAACTGCCTCCTCCACCTCCACCGCTGTATCCACTACTACCACCGACTCCGCTGCCTCCACCGCCGTATCCTCCACCTCCACCATCACCTCCGAAGCCACCTCCACCACCACCACCTCCGAATCCACCTCCACCATAGCCTCCGCCACCACTTCCGCCACCACCATAACCTCCAGCATCTCCACCATATCCACCTCCACCTCCAGACGGGGCGGAGTATCCAGAACTTACTGATGGTGCAGAATAACCTCCACCTAGTGATCCACCTCCACCTCCACCATAGCCTCCTCCTCCACCACCACCTCCACCTCCACCTCCACCACCTCCACCGTAGCCTCCACCTCCAGATGGGGCGGAGTATCCGGAACTTATCGATGGTGCGGCATAACCTCCACCCAGTGATCCACCTCCTCCACCTCCACCATATCCTCCACCTTCGCCTCCACCACCACCCCCTCCACCGTAGCCTCCACCTCCACCTCCAGACGGGGGCGGCAGGTATCCAGAGCTTATTGAAGGAGCGGAGTAACCCCCTCCTCCACCTCCACCTCCACTGGTGAGAAGGGAGGCATAGGAGGTGGAGACGAGGAGAGCCAGGTGGAGGAGCAACGACTTTCTCCTCTGTGTGGAAGAGAGGGTGGAAGAGGGGTGAGAACTGACCTGGCTTTCTCTCTCTCTCTCTCTCACACACACACACACACACACACACACACACACACACACACACACACACACAAAATGTCTTTTTCATTGCATTTATCAATCAGTCATTTCTCTCTCTCTCTCTCTCTCTCTCTCTCTCTCTCTCTCTCTCTCCTTCCCTTATTTCCCCCCTACTATTTTTTTATCAGTTTTAACCAATCTGTATCTACACGTATATTGCTCCTTAACCAAAAATTCTTCCCCTTTACGTCTAACAGTCTTTACCATCCTTATCTTTATCTGTTATCAGCAAATCACATCTTCCACTTTCCTCTTGCATTCACTCTCTCTTCTTCTAAGTCTCCCCTGAATCTACTTTCTCACTTTCTCCTTCCTCCTCACTTTCACTTTTTTCCCTCCAACCAGTCTGTGATATCTGAATTGCATGCTTCCCTCCATCCTCCACTCCTCTCTTTCTCTCCGTTCTATATTATTTGCTATCCCTTTTATACTTTACTTTATTCTTTAGTCATCTCTGAAATGGATTTATGTTTTTTTTTTTCGTACACCTATCCCAACATACACAAATAGTCAGCTCATCCTATTGTAACATTTCATTTTTACACAAATCTCATATCCACGTTCTGTATTTTTCAGTATATGATTTTCAGACCAAAACATCGAGCTCAAAAAACTGCATTCATAAGTACACCTAAAAATGTACACAAACATCTGACTGGTATTGATGTTTTCTTACCATCATTCCCCTGTGACGTCTCGACCCACACTGACTTTCCGACTCCCCTCCGCGCCTTATATACTCCCAGCGAGCCCCTCGGCTAGCCAGTCAACGTGGAAATTTAGGGGTTTTACTGGCGCTGACTTGCACTTCCCGTGTCCGCTAAATACGAGCAAGACCAGAGGGTTGGCGGGGTTGCTTTCATGAACGCTACGCCGAGCACACTGATAAACGTAATGACAGCGTGAGCCATTTGTTAGGCAACGTTCGTGTCGGATTGCTTAGTCGTCTCGGGTCACTGGCGATGGCGGGAAAAACTGCGATGGTACTGGCAAGGTCGGTCCACTGAGAAAGATGAGAGAGCGCCGGGTTACCACAGCCAAGACCCACCCGTGAAGTCTTTTCCGCGGGGTTATTTTTTTCCCTTCCCCTCCCTGGCTCTACTGTTGTTTACGAGTTTACGCTTAATTATGCGGATCCGTTCACGCCTAATTATGCAGATTCATGGCTGTTTATTTCACCACGGAGATGTTTGGCTAAAGAGCATCTGTTTCTGCGATTTTTGGTGTTGTGCATCGTCATCATCTGTTGCTTCTGTCTTTGGTGTGCAATGCTCTCAAATAATTAGCGTGAATCGTGTTTATTTAGTTCCTGTGGGAGATTTTGGCTATTGTAATTAATCTCCATTCTCTCTCTCTCTCTCTCTCTCTCTCTCTCTCTCTCTCTCTCACCAAAACATAAATGCGAAAAATGACCCAGTAATGTACGGAATTGGGATCCATGTCTCTCCTAAGCTGAATAAATATTCTATCAGCTCTCTGGTAGCAAGTGATGCGATCGGGGTAAACCGCATAGTAACTGGAGGACCGTGTTTGTGGAAACTGACAAGGGTAGTTTGGCATTTCCGCTCGGTGCCAGGATTCCGAAAGCTTATATGGTGTGTGAGTGAGTGCGTGGCCCATTTCACCAGCCGTGTCTGATGGTGATTCTCCTTCCATGTTTCTGTTATGTTCTAGGCTCCTCCCTCATCCCATGTCAAGAGGGAATTGGGGTGTGGGTGATGCTGGTGTTTGGGTGTGGGTGATGGTGGTGTTTGGGTGTGGGTGATGGTGGTGTTTGGGTGTGGGTGATGCTGGTGTTTGGGTGTGGGTGATGCTGGTGTTTGGGTGTGGGTGATGCTGGTGTTTGGGTGTGGGTGATGCTGGTATTTGGGTGTGGGTGATGCTGGTGTTTGGGTGTGGGTGATGCTGGTGTTTGGGTGTGGGTGATGGTGGTGTTTGAGTGTGGGTGATGGTGGTGTTTGGGTGTGGGTGATGCTGGTGTTTGGGTGTGGGTGATGCTGGTGTTTGGGTGTGGGTGATGCTGGTGTTTGGGTGTGGGTGATGGTGGTGTTTGGGTGTGGGTGATGCTGGTGTTTGGGTGTGGGTGATGCTGGTGTTTGGGTGTGGGTGATGGTGGTGTTTGGGTGTGGGTGATGGTGGTGTTTGGGTGTGGGTGATGGTGGTGTTTGGGTGTGGGTGATGGTGGTGTTTGGGTGTGGGTGATGCTGGTGTTTGGGTGTGGGTGATGCTGGTGTTTGGGTGTGGGTGATGCTGGTGTTTGGGTGTGGGTGATGCTGGTGTTTGGGTGTGGGTGATGCTGGTGTTTGGGTGTGGGTGATGCTGGTGTTTGGGTGTGGGTGATGGTGGTGTTTGGGTGTGGGTGATGCTGGTGTTTGGGTGTGGGTGATGCTGGTGTTTGGGTGTGGGTGATGCTGGTGTTTGGGTGTGGGTGATGCTGGTGTTTGGGTGTGGGTGATGCTGGTGTTTGGGTGTGGGTGATGCTGGTGTTTGGGTGTGGGTGATGCTGGTGTTTGGGTGTGGGTGATGCTGGTGTTTGGGTGTGGGTGATGCTGGTGTTTGGGTGTGGGTGATGCTGGTGTTTGGGTGTGGGTGATGCTGGTGTTTGGGTGTGGGTGATGCTGGTGTTTGGGTGTGGGTAATGATGGTAATTATAGGTATTAGTGGAGTAAATGATGATGCTCTCCGCTGCTATTGGCTGCTGTTACACTGAAGCCAGTAGTAATATACAGTAAAGAGAGAAAACAAAGAATGAAAAGAAAGAAAGAAAGAGAGAGAGAATGAAAGAAAAGCCCAATTGTGTGTGGGTTAACGCCTCCTTTTAATCGTGTCTGTGTATTGTTTTTACTGTACTCTGTTCACTTTGACTTGGCTTAAAATTGCCATCTCTCCATCTTCAGTGTGGAGTTATAGTAAGAGGTGAACGCTAGAGTATGGTACTAGTCACGAAGAAGCGCTATGGAAAGACTGAAGAACCGTAATATTGTCTTTTTCTGCCACTGAGCTACGGGAAAAAGGGCTGCTAAAGGACGAAATATCCCTGCCAAGTTTAGGTGAACGAGCTGTAGCTTCCGTGTAGATATTATTATTATTATTATTATTATTATTATTATTATTATTATTTTTATTATTATTATTTTTATTATTATTATTGTTATTATTATAGTTGTTATAGTTAATAATAATAATAATGATAATAATAATAATAATAATAATATTATTATTTTTATTATTATTAATATTGTTATTATTAAAATTATTTTTATTATTATTATTATTATTATTATTTATTTATTTTTATCATTATTCTTATCATATTGTAGCAGTATATTATATAATATATTATACCTACATAATAAAGTCAAGCTGTGTATGTGTGCGCTGTCTGTGCGTTTGTTCGTTTCTTTCACGAGAACGGTCATAGATATCTACCTAATTCTTTTTGCATTAGGTCGGGTACGTCCAGAGAGTGTGAGAAAAAAATTGGCGATCGCACGCGAAGTGACGGTGCGAAATTGTCAGAAATAACGACACGGTCTGGAAACAATGGTATTTGCAAACATTTTGTAATGGAAATGCTATTAGCTAGTCCAGCATTTTTTTTCAGGGCAAGTACTAGTTATATTATATTATATTAAATTATATTTTGTTACATTCTTATTCCCCTGAACTTAGTGAAGATAGTACAGGTAAGGTGGAGATGTGGTAAATCGCTGGTCAGCATTTCATCACTGTTTATTTACAACTGACGGGCCTCTCACATTTTTACCTCATTTTCCTCATTCACGCAGCTTTGCACAACAACAGCCAACTCAACACTGCAACCCGACACCTGGAGGCCATATTGCATGAGAGTGGCGGTGTTCGTCGGCCGCTGCATGACGCTCAACAACACCCTACCTGACCTCGATTGTTGTACACTACACATGACCCACAGTGAAAGTGTGTGTGTGTGTGTGTGTGTGTGTGTGTGTGTGTAAACAAAAATAGTCATGCTTCTTCCACTCACTATTGCATGACACATTGAGCCGTATTCTACCTGTAGGTGATATTCTAGGCTACGTAACACCTTTTCATTAGCCATCTTTTATTGTCATTGCACCTTGGTATTCACTTTAATATTATTTTTATATTTTCAATACCTATAAACTATCCCTCAATATCTTACAGGAGGATTAAAGAAAGGTGTAAAGTAGACTAAATCGCTATGGAAGAGGAGTTACGACACATTCAATAGGTCACCAGGAATACGACACTTACACCTTCACTACGATGATTTTTTTTTTTGTCTTAAGATCTTAGGCGATTATGTACACTTAGGAGAGAATATTTACCATCTGAATTTCACGTGATAATTGATTTGATTTATTTTTTCTCCTTCAAGACGATTTTTTATTTTTGTTTTTATTTTTATTCCTCTCGTACTGAAGGGGTTGTCCAGGGCTGGATCTAATCTCTCAAACTCGTTAAAAAAAATAATAATAATAAGCTGAACAAAAGCCGGGAGAGGATAAGGATTGAATGAATGTGACGACCCCGATTTTAGTGAATGAAAGTGGACAGGTTAGATGCGGCCTTCATTATCACCTTCATTATCACCGTCATTATCACTTTCAATATCACTTCATTATCACCTTCATTATCACCGTCATTATCACTTTCAATATCACTTCATTATCACTTTCATTATCACCGTCATTATCACTTTCAATATCACTTCATTATCACTTTCATTATCACCGTCATTATCACTTTCAATATCACTTCATTATCACCTTCATTATCACCGTCATTATCACTTTCAATATCACTTCATTATCACTTTCATTATCACCGTCATTATCACTTTCAATATCACTTCATTATCACCTTCATTATCACCGTCATTATCACTTTCAATATCACTTCATTATCACTTTCATTATCACCGTCATTATCACTTTCAATATCACTTCATTATCACCTTCATTATCACCGTCATTATCACTTTCAATATCACTTCATTATCACCTTCCTTATCACCGTCATTATCACTTTCAATATCACTTCATTATCACCTTCATTATCACCGTCATTATCACTTTCAATATCACTTCATTATCACCGTCATTATCACTTTCAATATCACTTCATTATCACCTTCATTATCTCTGTAGATACTGCCATGATCACTAATCATCACTTTCATCATCACTTTCAGTACTGGAGGCCTGTCTTATGATCAAAACCGTCTTGGAGAGAAAGAATAACATTAGACACAAGAAGGAACACTGACACTATACACCATCCTCTCCCTACCCTTGACATTTGACTTTTCCCTGTGACCTTGATCTTCGACTGGTAAGAAAAAATAATTACTTCAGCCTAGCCTGACCCTCAGTCCTTCCACCAAATCAGGTCTAAGTACACACACACACACACACACACACACACACACACGACGAAAATAAACCCGGGCCGCCTTTCTAGTAGCCAACTCCCTCCCATTCAGTCTTAATATCTTACAGTGCGTCCTTCTTTCATTTTTTTTCTTTCCTCCCGATATATTTTTATTTATAACCATATCTATATTTTTACCCATATTTATTGAACTACGTTTTTAATATTTATTTATTTATTCATTTATTATTATTATTATTATTACAAGTGCCCGTGGGCCCTTCGTGCCCCTCGCACTTGCTCCTGCAGAGGGCTCTCGCGTAGCACGCTTGCTTTCTTGTCTCGTTTCCTCGTGCTTCTCACTCGTTTCCTTGTGCTTTGCGTGCGTTGCCATCATTTCAGGTAATCCGAGTCACGTTTATGTGCTGTTCTAGTCTAACGTTGTCACTTGATTTTTTGCAGCTAACCAATTGATCGTGTTATTTGCAGCTTTGGGATTGGAACCCAAGTTGTCCGAACGCAAGTCCGAAATACACACACAGACACACGGCTACTGCTACAGTATATTTTAGTTGTAGCTATGGGCAAAAAATTCTACGGAGATCCTATGCCGGGCGCCAGGAGCGGCGTTTTTTGGTCAAAATGTGATCGCTCATTAAATATTGTAAAAGTTTTCAATCGTGATGGGACCAAGTTTTTTCACATCAGAGAATTTTTTGAGATTTTTGTGCCAGTTTTGGTGAGATTTGAATGTGTAGTTTCGGCTGCCCAAAATTCACACACACACACACACACACACACACACACACACACACACACACACACACACACACCACACAAACACAAAAACGCAGACACAAACGCACACACACACACACACACACACACACACACACACACACACACACACACACACACACACACACACACACACACACACACGGCTAGTGCTATAGTAGATTATTATTATTATTATTATTGGTAGTAGTAGTAGTAGTAGTATCATTATAATCATTATTATTATATCCTCAGTTGCAAGTAATCTTATTCAACTAATAGGCACAGTAAATCATGTAAATATTTAATTTAAAAAAATAATAATACAGCTATTTCCCCAAACCAGTATTATGGCCTTTCCTCCCTTCCATAGCACCTCTTCGTGACTAGTATGATAGTCTGCGTATAGTCTCCTGGCACATAATAACAACAAGTATTAGAAGATCGCTCTCTAACACGGAGGACAGGGGTTGTGATGATGATGATGATGATGATGATAATTATATAAACAATGAAGATATCAACCCATACTTCACAGCCAACAGTCTCTCTCTCTCTCTCTCTCTCTCTCTCTCTCTCTCTCACTCTCTCAGGGTCCAACACTCCAACAAACAACTCTGCCAAATGTGGGCACAATTCTCTCATGATTTAATTCATTAGTGAAAGGCTTCATTACAAACTTATCCAGATACAAAAATTCTCCCAAACTGCATAAAATCCTGTGGCCATGCAAAAAAAAAAAAATAAAGAAAGAAAGAAAGAAAACATAAAACCCGCCACATATCCAGGCTGCTCCACGTTTTTTTTGTGTGTGTGTTTTTTCAATGCGAGGAAGAAGGAATCAAAGGTCATGAGCCCTCAGTAACAGTTCCCTCCAAGAGAAAAACAAAATACAATAGAGAGCCAAAATCAAGATCCGATCATTTTGAGATGCCTGGACACACTGCGTTTGAAAGACTGGAGATCATAGGCAGCAGGAAATACAGACAGAGGGAGACAGTTCCAGAGGTGACCTGTTGCATAAATGAAAGACTGGGAGTAACGGTTATCTCTTGCATTAGAGAGTTGGACAGAAAAGGGATGAGAGTTTGCTGCCAGACGGGTGCTACGCGCCCGTCGTAGAGGTGGAGGAATGCACGCAGACAGTTTAGAGGAGCAGTGACCATTAAAGTAGCGATAGAAAAGAGATAAAGATGCAACAGTGCGGCGAAGAGACAGAGGTTGAAGGGAGTCAGTAAGAGGAGGAGAGTTAATGATACGAAAAGCCTTTGACTCCACCCTATTGAGAAGAGCTGTATGTGGGGAGCCTCCCCACACATGAGAGTTGTACTCCACACAGGGGCGGATAAAATCCCTGTATAGAGTCAACAATTGTGCAGGGGTAAAGAAAGAGCGGAGTCGGCTTAGCACGCCCAATCTCTTGGAAGCAGATTTTACAAGAGATGTAATACGATCTTTCCAAAGTCCCGAGTAAATGAAACCCCAAGCATGTTCAAGGATGATGCAGGATTAAGCTGAATATTATTAAACATTAGTGGGTATACCTGTGGAAGATTTTGTCGGGTTGATAGGTGTAAGAACTGAGTCTTAGATGCATTAAAGACGACCATATTATTTTTACCCCAGTCAGAGATACAAGCCAAGTCAGACATTAGGTGTGCCATAGCCTCATCCCTTGTTTGTTGAAGTAACACTCTTCTCGTGTGTTGCTGGGACGGCTCTGTCAGGGTTAGCAGTGGCTGCCCTGCATCTTTTCGCCCGCCTTTACCAAGGCTAAGCGATAATGCTCTTGCCCGCCTTTGTGTGTGTGTGTGTGTGTGTGTGTTTATGTCAACTGACTGTATGGTTGTCTAATAACTGAAGCAGCCAAGATGTCTTCCCTGCCCACAACAGCAGACTGAGCCGTGGCCGCGTCACACAAGACTGTATGATTGTCTAATAACTGAAGCAGCCAAAATGTCTTCCCTGCCCACAACAGCAGACTGAGCCGTGGCCGCGTCACACAAGACTGGGCAGCACAATTTAGGGACTGTGCTGCATATAACTATTAATATCTTGACTCCGAGTGACGTTATCTTTAGCTTATTGATGCTGACACACGATTTGATTCAGTTGGGGTGAAGTATCGTGTAGTAAAGGCATTAATTAGACGTTTTTCAGGTTTCAGGTACTTCCTTTGTCAATACATACGCTCATCAATTTTTTTTTTTTTAATGAACTTTTTAGCATTTCAACATATATTTCCTACCATTCTTTTTAGCTTTTAAAATTTGATGAGCTAGTTTCTTCACTGAAAGATAATTCACATTCCCGTATTCTCGTCGGGTAAGGAGGCTCCCGAGCACATCAGCCTTAGCGATTTATTTTTGTATATGGCTGGTTAATATCCTTTTGTAGGTCATTTATGCAGAGTACGGCGATGCTTGGAGGATTAATATAACACAGGATAGGACAGTAAAGTTTGATAAACAAAATAAATAGCTTAAGAAAGGGAGATAAAGAAAGAGATTCCTTAGTAACGACAATGTGGGCCACAGAATTGGATATGGTTACAATTTTCTCTGTAACAGCCTCAAAAAACCGTCATTGATGTGGTAAAGTGAGGGAAGGGAGGAAAGGAAGGGAGACAGGGAGGAAAGGTAGGGAGGCAGGTGGGGGAATAGGGAGGAAAGGAAGGGGGCAGGAGAGGGAATACGGTGGAGAGGAAAGTAGGTAGGAGGGGGGAATAGGAAGGCAAATGGGTAAGGGATGAGTGAGTTGGGTGAAGGATGGAGTGAAGAGGAGAAGGATACAAGGGAGAAAGAAGGGAGAAGAAAGAAAGAAGAGAAGCATGTGGATGAGAAGGAGGAACGGATGGGAGGGAGGGAGGGAAGGGAGAGAGATGGCTGGGGTAAGAGGAAAGCAGAGGAGAAAAAGGGGGAGGGGAGGGGGAGGGGAGGGGAGGGGAGGGGAGGGGAGGTGTGAGATCAGGTCATCAATACCAAAAACGACCTGGGGGAGGGGGAGGGAGAGGGGGAGGGCGAGGGGGAATTGAGGTGGCAAGAATAATATGGTGGGGGAGAGAAAGGTAGACGGGAACTGAACGCAAGGCTAGGCAAGGAAAGGCATTGAAAGAGAAGGGAAGGGAAGGGAAGGAAAGGCAAGGCTAGGGAAGGGAAGGGAAGGGAAGGAAAGGAAAGGCAAGGCTAGGGAAGGGAAGGGAAGGGAAGGAAAGGCAAGGCTAGGGAAGGGGAGGGAAGGGAAGGGAAAGGGAAGGAGAAAAAGGGAAGAGAAACAAAAGATAAAGTGGTGGGGGAGAGAAGACAATAATATTAATGAGGAGAGGGGGCGTGAAGGAGAAGAGACAGGGAAGAGAAGAAGGAAAAAAGAAAAAAGGATGGTGAGAAGGAGGGGAAGGAGAAGGATGGAGGAGAGAAGGAGGGCAATGGACGAACGAGAGATGGAGAGGGAGAGAGAGAGGGAGAGCGGGGAAGAGGAGGAGGGAAAGAGAGGGAAGAATGGCGAGGGGAAGGGAGAGAGGTGGAGGGGAGGACAAAAAGCATGAGGGGAAAGGATGTGAGGGGAGAAGGTAAAGAGGGGAGAAAGATGACAGAAGGAGAGGACGGAGGAGTGGGAGGAAGGAGTGAAAAGGGGGAAAAGGATGAGAGGAGAAGAAACATAACACAGAGACACAGGGAGGGAGAAGGTAAGGAAGGGGAGGGGAAGAGGAAGGAGGAAGGAGAGGAAAGTGAAGGGAGAAAGAGAGGTAATAAAGAATGATGAGAAAAAATGATGAGGGAGAAGGAAAACGATAGAAAGAAGAGAGAAGGGGAGACAGAGGTGAGGAAGGACAAGAAGGATGGGGAAGGAAGGGGGGGGGGTGTAGTACAAGAGAGTACAAAGGAAAGCAAACAGCGACAGACCTGTATGTCCTTTCTTGGCTGTTTAATAAATGGAAGGTTATCACTAAGAAAACTGTTCTGTCAACTAAAGACGAGGATTGAAACGGGGAAACGGGAACGAATAAGACAACAGAGGAAGAAGAGAAAATAAAGGGTGTGAAAGGAAAGGGGAGCGAAGGGGATGGATAGAGACGTGGGGAGGGAGGAAAGAGAGAAAGGAAGAAGAGGAGAATGTGGGGAGGGGAAGGAGGAGAGAGAGCCAGGGGAGGGAGAGGGGAAGGAGAAACCAGAGGTGAGGAGGAGGAGATGGACATGGAAAAGTTAGAGACAGGGAAAGACAGGGAAGGAACAGAGAGCGAAGGAGGAAAGAATGGCGAAAAAGAGGGGAAAGGGAGAGTGAGGGAAGGAAGAGAGGGGGAGGGATATGAGAAGCGGAAAGAAGAGGAAGGGAAAAGAGGAGGAGACGAGAAGAAGAAAGAAGAAAGAAGAAGGAATTGGAGAGATGAGGAAGGGAGGAGAGGGGGAGAGCGGAGGGGGAGAGAAGGTAATGAAAGAGGGGGGGGAGGAAGGAAGGAGAGAGGAGGTGAGGAAGGGAGGGGAGGGAAGGAGAAAGAAGGAAGAGGGAGAGACGGGAGGGACAGGGGGAGGGAAGGTGTAGGATCAGATCATCAATACCTTCAATGACCAAAAGGGAGGAAGAGAGAGAGAGAGAGAGAGAGAGAGAGAGAGAGAGAGAGAGAGAAGGCAGTTGGAAGAGAGAGGGATGGAGGGGAGGAGAAAGACTTAAGGGGGAAGTGGGAGGGAAGGAGAGTAAAAAATGGGGAGAGAGGTGGAGAGAAGGGGGAATGAAAGGGAAAGGTAGAGGAAGAGTGAAGGAAGAATGACTGTAGGAAGAGAAGAAAGGATGAGAGGCGAGGGGGAGAGGGAAGGAGGGAGGGTGAGGGAAGGGAAAAGAGGAAGGGGGTAGGGAGAGTAGGAAGGTGGAGAGAAAGGAGGAGTAAGGGTAAAGGAGTAGGAGGGGGGTGGGGGTGGGGGGAATCCAAAAGAATCCAAAAACTGCCAGACATCGCCTCTTGTGAAACCGATGGGGGGGAGGGGGGGAAAGAACTGGTGAAGGAAAGAAGGAAGAAGGAAAGAATGAAGAAAGCAGAGGTGAGCCTGGAAGGGAAGGAAGGTTAGCAGGTAGGTAGGTAGGTATATGTATGTATGTATGTATGTATGTACACAATAAAGGAGGCAGAGGTCAGACTGGAAGGGAAGGAAGGTCAGCAGGCAGGTGGGTAGGGTGATAAAATGGTACCGTATGCATGTATGAATGTATGCACAGCGTACGTATGTATGTATATGTATGTATGTATATGTATGTATGTATATGTATGTATGTATGTATGTATGTATATGTATGTATATGTATGTATGTATGCACAGAACGTCCTTCTAATTCATCCTTTCTTTGTCATGTTATCATTTTACCCTTCCTATCTGACAGGCTGAACTGATGTCAGTAGAAGCAAGGAACAAAAGTAGGCATCTCTCTCTCTCTCTCTCTCTCTCTCTCTCTCTCTCTCTATTCCCCACACTAAACCCACATAACGCCTCACTCTCTCCTTGTCCTTCGAGCCATTTCAGTCCAGGTCACTCTCTTGCACTCTCTTTATCTATCTCTCTGTCTGTCTCTCTGCTATATCTATCTGTCTCTGTGTTTAGTCTGTATCTGTCTATTTGTATCCATCCATCCATATGTCTATTTATCTATCCATCTATCTATCTGTCTATCTATCTATCTATCTTCCTATCTTTCTATCTGTATATCTATCCATTCATTTTTCATCTCTTTTTCTTTCTCTCTCTCTCTCTCTCTCTCTCTCTCTCTCACCCCCCCCATCCCCAGTTAACAATACCTTCGCTAAAAGCCTAATGGATCGACTACGTGAAATCACACTGCTGTTCACCTGCATTTTTTTATTACAGGTATTTATAATTGCCGTAGAGGGACACCTTCACGCGGTGGCACGGAATATAACCCGCCAGTGGACTTGCTTAAACTCCCTCCATTTCTCACGAAAGGAGGATGGTAGTGCTGGAGGAAGGTAGGTTCAGCCTGCAGTCCACCGGGGTCACGTTTGCAATAATAATAATTATAAAAAAATAATAATAAAAGTAATAATAATAATAATAGTAGTAGTAGTAGTAGTAGTAGTAGTAGTAGTAATAAAAATGATGATGAAAATAATAATAATAATAATAATAATAATTATTATAATAATAATAATAATAATAACGATAATAATAATAATAATAATAATAATAATAATAACAATAATAATAATAATAATAATAATAACGATAATAATAATAATAATAATAATAACCAGAATACTTCGTGTATATTTCATCCCTGCTGCCTCCAGACGCTATTATTCAGCTTAGGCTCGACTCAGTAAATGGACTTCTTATATAGAGACATCATTAACTACATAAAGCATCATTAACCCCTTCACTACTACACACCCTTCATAAATAAAAATAATCATCTCTTTTCCTCTTCCTTCCATTTTGATCATTTAAAAACTTTCCAATAATCTCTCCTTTTACGCTGTGACAATTCTCCCTTTTCCATTTTTCCCTTATCGTTCCTACCTTTTTCCTTTCCACCTGTGTCCCTGCTTCATTGCCACATTATACAGTATACAAAATGTTTTATATTAAGTCCGTAGCCAAGAATTATATATATAAAACTCTGTCGCCGCCACAGTGAACGTTTATAAGTGAAAAGCAGCCCACGTCTGACACGCCTGTTACCAGCCGCGATAGCGAAGCTGGTATTGGTTTGGATTTGTGTGTGTGTGTGGGTGTGTGTGTGTGTGTGTGTGTGTGTGTGTGTGTTAGCACGATAACTTCGCAACTGGTCAAGATATCATCATAAAATTTTGCATGTGTGTAGAAGGAAAAAAAAAAAAAAAAGATCACTAGTTGGAAATTGGTGAAAGTAGGTCAAGGTGTGTGTGTCTGTTACCACGATAACTTTACAAACGCTCAAGATATCATCACACAATTGTACACGCGTGTAGTAAGGATGAAAATCTCCTACGAGTATTGTTTTCAATTGTCTGTGTGTCTGTCAGCACGATAACTTCGCAACCGCTCACGATATCATCACACAATTTTACAGGTGTGTAGTAGGGATGAAAATCTACGAGTTCGATATTGGTGAAAGTAGATCCAGGTCAAGGTCACATTCCGGGCCGCACTAGATATGTATCGGCTGGCGGCTGGTGTCATTCCACCCTTGAGGGGGGCCTCTAGTGTAATATATATTTGTTCTATTTCACTTCTCCCTTTCCTCTGTTCTTGCTTCTTCTGCTGTCTACTTCTTTACTGTTTCTTCTGTGTTTCTCCATTCCTCCATCCATTCTCTCTCTCTCTCTCTCTCTCTCTCTAACACACACACACACACACACACACACACACACACACACACACACACACACAAGGACCATCAAGTCTGTTTTTGTTTGCTGTCTTTTATACTCCTTTTCCTGTTTCCCTCTGTCACTCCCCCTTTACCCTCTCTTCTCTCTATCCCTGTTTCCTCTTCCCTCCTTCTTCTCTCTCTCCTCCGTCTTCCATTCCTTAACTTTTCCCTCCCCTTCCTCCTCCTCCTTCGTTCCTCTCCCCTCCTCCCTCCCTTCCTCCTCTCCCCACCCTGCCGTGGTCAGTACATACAGTCTATATTGCTGTATTTTTAACACTGCTGCCTTTAACTGCTGCCCCTTGCTTGTACCTGCAGGGAGAGAGAGAGAGAGAGAGAGAGAGAGAGAGAGAGGAGGGGACGAGGGAGGGAAGAGGAAATAAAGTAGAATTACCTTAAGCAGAACGAAAGAGCTGAGTGAAGGTGAAGGGGATGAGGAAGGAGCGCAAAGGAGTTTCAGAAGGAAGGAAGGAAGGAAGGAAGGAAGGAAGGGAGGAAGGAAGGAGGGGACGGAAAGAGGCTATTAGAAGGAAGAAGAGGAGAGAAGGAGGGAAAGAAGACGGAGGGTTAGAGGAAAGTGGTAAAAGAGTATTAGCAGGGAGGGAGGGAGGGAGGAAGGGAGAGAAGTAAGGGAGGAAGAAAGAAGGATAAAGGAAAAGGGAGAGGAAGTTAGAGGATACGGAGAGAAGGAGGGAGGGAGGGTAGGGAAGGGAAAGGAAGGAAAAGGAGGAGGGGAGAAGAAAAAGACGAAAATAGTATAGTGGAATTTAGAGAGAGAGAGAGAGAGAGAGAGTGTCATAAAGCCAGTGTAGTTTAGTGTAGTGTGGTATTGTGGTGGTCATGAATACTCGTATATACACTGTGTTGATGATGTTAGTGTCTGCCGGTATGTGTGTGTGTGTGTGTGTGTGTGTGTGTGTGTGTGTGTGTGTGTGTGTGTGTGTGTGTGTGTGTGTGTGTGTGTGTGTGTGTGTGTGTGTGTGTGTGTGTGTTCATTTTCTCTCTCTCTCTCTCTCTCTCTCTCTCTCTCTCTCTCTCTCAGTCTATGGACACTACCTTCCTTCACCTCTTCTCCTGCTTGTCTGTCTGTCTGTCTGTCTGTGAGTCAGTCCATCAGTCAGTCAGTCCATCAGTCAGTCAGTCAGTCTGTCTATCTGTCTATGTATCTGTCTGTCCGACTGTCTGTCTGTCTGTGAGTTCTAAGTTACATTTAAATTTGTGGTTTTGTAAAGAGTGTCTGTACATACTAGAGAGAGAGAGAGAGAGAGAGAGAGAGAGAGAGAGAGTCATTTAGGGCAGACACAAGGACAGACGGAAGGAGACGCTGAGATAAAAGGTACATACTAGAGAGAGAGAGAGAGAGAGAGAGAGAGAGTCATTAAGGGCAGGCACACGGACAGACGGAAGGAGACGCTGAGATAAAAGGTACATACTAGAGAGAGAGAGAGAGAGAGAGAGAGAGAGTCATTAAGGGCAGGCACACGGACAGACGGAAGGAGACGCTGAGATAAAAGGTGAGACGAGAAAGAGCAGATAATATAAAGGAAATGTTTAATCTGATATAAATGTTGCATAATAAGGAATAGATAAATAGGTAGATCAAAGACAGATAGATAGATAGATGGATAGGTAGGTAGGTATGATGGTAGGCAGGTAGGTTGGTAGGTAGGTAGACAGGTAAGTACTGAAACGGGATGACGATTAATAATAATAATAATAATAATAATAATAATAATGATAATAATAATAATAATAATAACAACAACAATGATAGAAAATAATAATAATAATGATAATAATAATAATAGTAATAATAATAATAATAATAATAATAATAATAATAGTAATCCATCAAAGTAAGCCTCAATAACCTAGCCTATCAATGAACAGTATATTTACATTATATTGTCAAGATCAAATCCCGCAATTCCGAATCTGGCTGAAAACACTATCTATCTATCTATATATCTATCCATCAATCTATCTATTGCCACACCCCTAAATCTGGTAAGGGGTGGCCACAGACAAATTGCTTCCAAAATCGTCCTGTCCTCTGTCATTTGGCTGCCCTTCCTCCGAGACACACACAATAGGTCAAATAACTGCCTGACCTTTTAATTATTCCACCAAGTCTGGTTAAAATAGGATAAAAACAGTTCTCTCTCTCTCTCTCTCTCTCTCTCTCTCTCTCTCTCTCTCTCTCTCTCTCTCTGCGTTGTATATTATATTCACGGTATTACAAGACAATTTTGCTTAACCCGGGGGAGTGAGGTGGTGGAGGGGGGCGCCTTCACGCGGTGACACTGATATAGTCCAGCGGTTTTGTAAACATCCCTCGACTCCCTCCCTAGGCCATCCTGGAAGACAAACAAAAGATGGTGGACTGCCGGAGAGGAGCCACTTCAGCCTGCAGTCCACGGGGTTGAGGAGCCAGGGAGAGTGAAGGGCTGGGAACAATATTGCTATAGTGTGTTTATCATGAAATCCATAGTCAGACTGGTGGGTGGATTAGACTAGTAACCAAGGAGATTTAATCCTGCTTCATAATGCTTAACAGTGTATGTCACATATTTACACACATTTCCACAAAACAGCGATTGGCTTTATTGTGGTGTTTGAGATTCTGGTTTGGATTGATGTAAAAATGTCTATGCATATGTCTGTCTGTCAGTATGTGTCTGTCTAACTACATGACTGTCTGTCTGTTGGCCCATCTGTCTATCTGTCTATCTATCAGTTTATCTACAGTATCTTTCTATTTATCTGTCTGTTTGTCTGCTCTCCACTTGCCTATCTGTCTGTCTATCTAGTGTACTGTCTATCAATATGTCTGCCTGTCTGTTTATATATGGCTATCTATCTGTTCGTCTATTTGTCTATCTGTCTGTCTATCTACTGTACTGTCTATCAGTATGTCTGCCTGTCTGTTTATATATGGCTATCTATCTGTTCGTCTATTTGTCTATCTATCTGTCTATCTACAGTATACTTGGCGGTCTTCATGAGACAATCGTTGATCTATACAGGTATTTTTAAAGCATCTATTTACATTAATCTGTGTCTCAGTCTATCAGCATTCCTTAATCACAAAAGTAAGAGTGAGAGAGAGAGAGAGAGAGTAAGAGGGGGGGGGCAAGAAAAGACTTGAAGTGAAATGCAAATGGAGTGCAGATGGAAAAACGATGAGGATGAGGAGAGGAAGGAGGAGGAGGAAGAGAAGGAGGAGGAGGAGGAGACCGAGAGGGAAGGAGATAAACAAAAAGAGGGAAGAGAGGAGAAGAGAAAAAAAGAAAACAGAAGAATTGAGAAAAGAGAAAAGTGGTGTCATGTACAAGCCTCGCCGGACAGCAGTTATTTTATTGCTGTTAAATACTGACCCGTTTCCGCCATTTAGCGTCAGTGCACAATAAAAGTCTAAGGTAATGGCGCAAATGTTTTCAAGTTACGCCCTCCGTGATCTTGGTTTGACCTTTCAAGTTCAGTCAGGGTCAAAGGTCATGCTGCCAAATGAAAGCCCATATGAGACTTCCTATATCTTGCTATTAGTAAATATATCTTCAGCGAGTTTCGAGTTGTAGTCCCCTGAATATCCGTGACCTTGAGTTTGACCTTTCAAGGTCACTTACATTCAAAGGTCAAGGTTCCAAATAAACATCCATATGGAATTTCCTGCGTGTTGATAACAGTAAATATCTCAATCTTTAACCAGTTTTGAGTTATAGCCCCCTATATACCCGTGACCTTGATTTTGACCTTTCAAGGTCACTTACATTCAAAGGTCAAGGTTCGAGTTAAACATCCATATGGAATTTCCTGCGTGTTGATAACAGTAAATATCTCAATCTTCAACCTGTTTTGAGTTATAGCCCCCTGCATACCCGTGACCTTGATTTTGACCTTTCAAGGTCATTCAAGGTCAATGGTCTTGGTGCCAAATGAAAGCCAATATTACGAGTTTCTGTATGCTTCAAAAGTAACACATCTATCTTCAACCGTTTTCAAGGTACAGCCCTCTGAAAATCCGTGACCTTCATTCTTTGATTGGGACCAGTGCCCACATATCCTGAAAGTTTCAAGTAATTTCATTCAGCCGTTTGTCCGTAATGTTGCCAACAAACAAAGAAAAAACAAACAAACAAACAAACTCGACCAAAATTAATACCTCAAGGACTTTGTCCTGGCGAGGTAAAAATGAGAAGAGATGAGAAAATGGGAGAGAAGTGTGAAGAGACGAGGGGAGACAGACAGACAGACAGAGACAGGGACAGAGTTGAAGAAAATCAGTGAGAGGAAGGGAGTTGATGAGACGAAAATCCTTTGATTCCACCCTGTTCAGAAGAGCTTTATGAGGCTGTGTGTGTGTGTGTGTGTGTGTGTGTGTGTGTGTGTGTGTGTGTGTGTGTGTGTGTTGAGGGCGAGGCAGCGTGAGGAAGGCTGGGGGGAGGCAGAGTGAGGCAGGGTTGTTAATTTGGACGTGATTGGGTAAGGCAGGCAGGGTCGAGTCCACTAGCCGACGAGAAAGAGAGAGAGAGAGAGAGAGAGAGAGAGAGAGAGAGAGAGAGAGAGAGACTGTGGGAAATCCGTTGCCCGTGTTGAGGCTGTGGAAGACGAAGTTACATCACATAACAAGATAAAGTGAGAGAGAGAGAGAGAGAGAGAGAGAGGGGGGGGGGGTGAATACGTGTAAGAGAGTAAATGGTAAAAGTGAGTGAGTTAGGGCAACTGTGGCACATCCATTGGCAGTGTGCTGGTGGTGGTGACAAAGTTACCCCACACAACGAGAGAGAGAGAGAGAGAGAGAGAGAGAGAGAGAGAGAGAGAGAGAATAATGAAGCTGAGTGAGAGCAAGAGAGAGATAATGAAAGTGAGGGAGTAAGAGACAAACTCAGGCCATTTCAGTTGCCAACTCTTCCAGTCAACCACCATCGCCCTCACCTTAATGTCCTCTCTCTCTCTCTCTCTCTCTCTCTCTCTCTCTCTCTCTCTCTCAGCGTCACTAACTGGCTTACAGAGAGTGGGTTTTGCAGATATCAGTGTTTGGTATCTTGCCTTTCTCCACTCCGGCCCATATTGAGTCACTCCTCTACTTAGTGGCTATTGAAGACAGTGAATATTGCTGTTGAGGATATTACAGAGAGCGGCTATTACTGACAATAAGTACTTTTACCAGATAGCTAATATTACACACAGCGGCTATTACTGACAGCAAGTACTTTTACCAGCTAGCTAATATTACACACAATGGCTATTACTGACAGCAAGTACTTTTACCAGATAGCTAATATTACACACAGTGGCTATTACTGACAGCAAGTACTTTTACCAGCTAGCTAATATTACACACAGCGGCTATTACTGACAGCAAGTATTTTTACCAGATAGCTAATATTACACACAGTGGCTATTACTGACAGCAAGTACTTTTACCAGATAGCTAATATTACACACAGTGGCTATTACTGACAGCAAGTACTTTTACCAGATAGCTAATATTATACACAGCGGCTATTACTGACAGCAAGTATTTTTACCAGCTAGCTAATATTACACACAGTGGCTATTACTGACAGCAAGTATTTTTACCAGATAGCTAATATTACACACTGTCATGAATCAAATTCACGACATTTCCCTTTTGTGAGAAACCACGAACTATTGGTGGAAAACTCACTGTGTATCGCTCAGTTAACCGTTTCTCTCTCCAAGTCGGGGTATACTTTTCAAAACATTCGTCACTGTTCAAAAGTGACCGATTTAATGCACGTCACTAAGTGCGCTACTGAGCGATACTATTGTTTCTTTATTGTTTGCCCCTGCTTGCCTCAACCGTTAGCCACGCCTTCTTCCGGTGGCTTGTGCGTCCTGCCCATACAATGTATTTTGAATTGAGTCGAGCGTTTGCGGTGACGGAGAGGGGACCTGTGCTCCAGAAGTGAGAGAGAGAGGTCAGCAGCACCCAGACTCCACTAGTACAGTCTCCAGACTCCCACCTTAGTTGGTGATACATCGCATTCATCGACCAGTATTTCCTTTTTGTATTTCCCTAGTCTTAAGAGTTTAATTAAGGTGTTTTTCCTAGGCGTAAGAATTTAGCTCGTGAGTGAGTGAGTGCGTGCGATCTCATTAATTTGATTTTGAATTGTAACGTTAAATTTATTTTTTGTAATCAATAGATTTAACAGTTCTCTTTTCTTGAGCTTAATGTAAAGTAAAATCTTGTTTCATTTCTCCAAATTAAGCTTATTTCCCACATAGCTCCTAGTTCGCATAGACGTTTTACTATTCATAACTGGTACTTAGACCAGTCTTGTTGTATTAACTTAAAATCCGTTGTGCCAGGAGTTAAGCATCGGCAAGAACCTGATGTTAGCATTAGTTATTTATTGTCAGGGGTGAAGTAACTTTCTCCAGAGGCTAACAGTACTAATTCAGCAATTGTGAGTAACTAGTCTCTGCTGTGTACTGTTGAGAAAGTTTATAAATTCTCGTTCTCAGAGAATCGTGCACAAGCCAGCGTAAAGTAATTGTTGCTTGATGTAGCAAGACAATCATTGTCTCTGCTCTTCAATATTATTGAATATTAATATCAATTAAATAATATTTAAGCATATATTTTAAAAACACCGTGATATTTTAAAAACCCCGTGACAATTGGCGACCTCATTCCAGGATATTAACTCCTAGCTATAAAGCTATTCACGAGATAGTGCTCGCTCGTTCATATTTAGGTATTTATAATTAAAGTTTATGGACACAAGTTTACTGGTGTTTACCGTTAATTTAGCAAGTGAATTTTGCTTTATCAATCCATAGAGTACTTAACTCTAGTTTATTCTTGGTAACGCCTGACGATTTTATTCGCTCCTGGGAAGTCGCCGTACCCATTGTGTTTATTATTGAGTCTTCCCAGTCATTTACATTTTTGATTTATTCTTTGCCAGTTAACTAGATAAGACTGGTCACCACTAGCTTGTGTCTGTACTCTTTACTTGTGTCATTAGTATTCGTCGATAAGCAGTCAGTACTCAATTTCGGTTTGCTTAATAAATTAGCGCCATGGCTACTACTGTATTTTTACAGGAAGCCAAAGATATGGGTCTTACGGACCCAACCGAAATTAAAGAGTATATACTCTCACGGCATAATCAGGAGCAGCAGCGTGAGAATGATGCCCGTGAAGAGCGTAAGATTCAGCGCGAATACGAGCGAGAACAGCGTGAGGAACGCGAAAAGGGGCGTGAATAAGAGCGAGAACAACGGGAATACGAACGGGAACAACGTGAATATGAACGTGCCGAACGAGAGGCACGAGAAAAACATGAACTTGAAGTGCTGAAGCTCAAGCGAGATTCCTTGGCTTCAGACACGTCTGGTGCAGTTGGTCCAAGCTCCACGAGTGTTCTCCCTGCACATGTCCTGGCGACCCCACGCATCAAACTTCCTTCATACAAGGAAGGCGAGCGAATCGAGCCGTACATAGCTCGTTTTGAGGACATGGCAGACATGTATCGACTGGATGAGGCAGCTAAGCGACTTCAGTTTCTTAGCCTATTTGAGGGCCCTGCCCTCGATATTCTCCACAGAATTCGTGGAGACAATCTCACGTATGAGATGATGAAAGCTGCACTCATTAAGGCGTATGGTCTCACAGTAGACGACGCCAAAGTTCAGTTCATGCGAGCTCGTCTCCAAGACAAGGAGACAGCTGTTCAGTTCCTTGATCGTCTCACAGCTTACTTAAATGAGTGGATGGAGAAAGATGAAACTCCTTCCACGCGTGAGGGGATAATTGACCTTATGCTGCGTACACAGCTAGAGAGGTCGTGGCCTGCTGAGCTCATAGCACAGCTTAAGATCTACCAGGTGAAAGATGCCAGCCAAATGGCAGAAAAGGCTGATGCATTCTTTACTGCATACGGGTATCAAACTCGTAAGCAAAACACCTGGAGCAGAAAAGATACTGCCAAGTCTGGGAAGCCGTCTCAGACTGAACCCCAGCAACAAGGCCATTCTCAGAATAATGGCCAAGGTCCAAAACCGCAGTGGAAGGACCAGGGGCAAAACACTCAGAAACCTGAGTGGAAGAGGTACAACAGGTACCCTAACCAGCAGCAGTATCAGCCACGCAACCGACCGTCGGGACAAGCTTTTTCACCAACAGCTCAAAAGAGGCAGGAAGCGAATGCAGCCTTCATTCCTCAGCAGCAGCCTGGTGGTCACGTCCCTACCAGTGTGGGTACTTCCCCACAGTTCACTAGTCCCACAGTGACAGTGAACCCCCCTCCACAGATGGCCAATGTTCCATCTTCCCAATATAACCCTCAAGGCACAATGTTTGCTGCATCAATTCAGCAGCCTCATGAGCGGCTAGCTGCTTCCTCCACAGGCCCCCCCACAGGTGACAGTACCTTCCTTGTCCGGCCAGGGTTTGTGGGAGGCATTCCTGTGAAGGTCCTGAGAGACAATGGTTCCTCAGGTTGCTCTGTCAAACAGAGTTTAGTTCGGCCTGAACAGTATACAGGTCGGCAGATCCATGCAAGCCTTAGTGATGGATCAGTGAGATTGTTCCCTGAGGCATGTATCCAGGTGGCATCTCCATTTTATACTGGTACGACACTTGCAGTTGTCATGCCAGAGCCTCTATTTGACCTTATAGTAGGCAATATTCAAGGAGTCAAGGATAGTTGCTCCGATGATGACGCTCAGACTTCGGCTGCTGCGGTAACACGAGCCATAGCTGAGGCTCCAGATTGTGTCACCCCAGTGATCATTGAATCGCCGCAAGATCTGATGTGTAGTCAACTTGTTGTGCAAGAACAACATTCTGACCCGACACTTGCTGCCGTGCGGAACAAACAAAAGGGTCGAGTGATTAAGTATTCACGGGGAGGTCGAGCCAAGTTCCTTCGTAAACAAGGACGGCTCTACCGTGAGTCACGAACACCCGAGGGCGAGGTTCGACTGCAGTTTGTCGTTCCCGCCAAGTACCGCCTAGCAGTGTTACAATGGGGTCATTGTTCAGCCTCAGGAGGTCACATGGGCAAAAGGAAGACCCAGGGCCATATCCGAGCTGACTTTTTCTGGCCAGGGATGGGACGAGACATAGATAGTTTTGTCCGTTCCTGCAGTGTGTGTCAAAGTAACACCACTGATCAGGGACATGTCCTTCCTGTGCCGTTTATAACCACACCTGTAATCTCTGAGTCAGTTGAGAGACAGGGTAGTGGTGAAGTGGGTGCAGACCAGATGTCTCGCCCATTGGCCCCACAGGACACAACATGTCCAGGGCCTGTACATACATATTATGTACCGTAGGTTAAGGGGGAAGTTGAGAGGCGACTTGAGGCTATGGAAGACCCAAGTTTGCACAAGGATTCTCAGCTCCCCGATACTAATATAAGTACTGTAGGTTAAGGGGGAAGTGAGAACTCCGCAAAGGCGACTTGAGGCTATGGAAGACCCAAGTTTGCACAAGGATTCTCAGCTCCCCGATACTAATATAAGTACTTTTGGTTAAGGGGGAAGTTCGAGAGAGAACTCCGCAAAGGCGACTTGAGGCTATGGAAGACCCAAGTTTGCACAAGGATTCTCAGCTCCCTGATACTAATATAAGTACTGTAGGTTAAGGGGGAAGTGAGAACTCTGCAGAGACGACTTGAGGCAATGGAAGACCCGAGTTTGCACAAGGATTCTCAGCTCTCCGATACTAATATAAGTACTGTAGGTTAAGGCACAGGTTGAGGACCAGTGTGCAGTTCGAGGCTATGGAAGACCCGAGTTTGCACAAGGATTCTCAACTTGCCGACACTAATCGTGTGCTATAATTAATGGCGACCTCGAATGTACGAAGCGTAGGCTGTCACTTGTATTTTTCGGCCAGAGCATATTTTTCGTAGCATGTACTGATTGCTAGGCAGAGAGAGTAATTGTAACTTAATAAGAATTTTGTCTCACTGACACTTTGATGCGCCACCTTAATTGGTTTTGCAGGTACAGCAATGGGTGTAGCAGTTTTGCTGTGCGGGCCAGCTGATCGTCTGCCGCACACTGCCGCCTCTTCTCCTCTGCCTTCGTCGTCGCCATATTATTTACTGTGTCATTTTACACATAGGTACAGTTACACTACAACTGTCACACCTACACCGTGTATTACATACACCACGCTACACAACAATTCATTGTCAGTGTAAATGTAGCGAATTTTCGCTCAGTTTGACCTGAGTACAGGATTTTCACCGTCGTCACGGAGTTTTTCCCTCAAGCTTGCTTCTATTAACGTAAATACGAGGTTTTTTCGCTCACTGGCGACTGCGAGTTTCTCCTGTAGCAGGATAGCACACACACCACAGTGTGAATCTTGTGTGACTGAGTTAGGATGTGTACATATATATATATCCACAAATTTTTTCCCATAAGGAAAAAATTTAATTTTGTAGGGGCGTAATGTCATGAATCAAATTCATGACATTTCCCTTTTGTGAGAAACCACGAACTATTGGTGGAAAACTCACTGTGTATCGCTCAGTTAACCGTTTCTCTCTCCAAGTCGGGGTATACTTTTCAAAACATTCGTCACTGTTCAAAAGTGACCGATTTAATGCACGTCACTAAGTGCACTACTGAGCGATACTATTGTTTCTTTATTGTTTGCCCCTGCTTGCCTCAACCGTTAGCCACGCCTTCTTCCGGTGGCTTGTGCGTCCTGCCCATACAATGTATTTTGAACTGAGTCGAGCGTTTGCGGTGACGGAGAGGGGTCCTGTGCTCCAGAAGTGAGAGAGAGAGGTACATCGCATTCATCGACCAGTATTTCCTTTTTGTATTTCCCTAGTCTTAAGAGTTTAATTAAGGTGTTTTCCCTAGGCGTAAGAATTTAGCTCATGAGTGAGTGAGTGCGTGCGATCTCATTAATTTGATTTTGAATTGTAATGTTAAATTTATTTTTTGTAATCAATAAATTTAACAGTTCTCTTTTCTTGAGCTTAATGTAAAGTAAAATCTTGTTTCATTTCTCCAAATTAAGCTTATTTCCCACATAGCTCCTAGTTCGCATAGACGTTTTACTATTCATAACTGGTACTTAGACCAGTCTTGTTGTATTAACTTAAAATCCGTTGTGCCAGGAGTTAAGCATCGGCAAGAACCTGATGTTAGTATTAGTTATTTATTGTCAGGGGTGAAGTAACTTTCTCCAGAGGCTAACAGTACTAATTCAGCAATTGTGAGTAATTAGTCTCTGCTGTGTACTGTTGAGAAAGTTTATAAATTCTCGTTCTCAGAGAATCGTGCACAAGCCAGCGTAAAGTAATCGTTGCTTGATGTAGCAAGACAATCATTGTCTCTGCTCTTCAATATTATTGAATATTAATATCAATTAAATAATATTTAAGCATATATTTTAAAAACACCGTGATATTTTAAAAACCCCGTGACACACACAGCGGCTATTACTGACAGCAAGTACTTTTACCAGATTGCTAATATTACACACAGTGGCTATTACTGACAGCAAGTACTTTTACCAGATAGCTAATATTACACACAGTGGCTATTACTGACAGCAAGTACTTTTACCAGATAGCTAATATTACACACAGCGGCTATTACTGACAGCAAGTACTTTTACCAGATAGCTAATATTACACACAGTGGCTATTACTGACAGCAGGTAAGTATAATAGGTACCGTAGCTAATATTACATGCAGGTAGTATTACACACAGCAGGTATGTATCATAGGAAGGTAACACTGCACGCATGTAATACAGTATTACACACGACGGCTATTACAGACACCAAGTGTGTGTATAGGTACCTAATATTACAAACAGGTAATATTACAGTCAGAATTAAAGACAATAATACAGGTAGAGGATATAACACACAGGTGATATCAATGACGACCCCCTGCCTTCTCCACCTGAAGCCACAATAATTACTTCACCTGTGCACTTAGCGGCACCTAATTGGCCTACCAGCTGGCACACTAAATCCGGTGCTACTGCCACGTCCGCATAGGCAATGGCTTCTCTCTGGTTCATAGCCTCGGGTGGTTGCAATTTAGCCCCGCAATTACACTTACTGAGGTGGTTACCCTTTGGACTATTATGTTTGTACTCACCTGAAGACAAGTGGCCAATTTTAGTGTGAATTAAATACACGTGTGTGAAGGAGCGTTGTGGTGTGGATGTGGACGAGACTGAAAGCGTAAGGAGAAATAAACTCAGGTGGTTTGGCCATTTAGAGAGGCTGCAGAGGGAGAGACTAACGAGGAGAGTGTATGTGACTGAGGTGGATGTAAAGAGAAGGAGGGGGAGGCCAAGGATGAGATGGAGGGATGGAGTGGGGAGGTATATGAGTGAGGGAAGTGTGAGCTTGGAGCAGGGCCGTGAAATGGCGGGGGATAGGGCGACATGGAGACGATTGTTTGTGGCCACCCCTTACAGGATTAAGGCATCTGGCAATAAAAAGATCGTGTGTTAGTACCGGCGAAAAAATGTACCCCAGACTGTGACCACACAACCATAATATTCATGGTACATTTGTAATATTTTCAACCCTCGTGGCACACCTACTCACATTTTGCCATAATAAAGCCTGGTACTTTATTTGACAGGGTGGCACTGATACACTTGGGCCACTCCACTGCCCTATCATGCAAACGTCCTTTTTTTCCTCCTTATCCCCCGCAGGGAGGATGGGGAGCTTCATGAAAAGGGCAACTTCATCCTGCAGTCTACCGGGTTCACGAGCAGATGAGCCTGAGGTTGCAACTGCCACCATTATTTTTACTTGTACACTCCTATTGCCTATAACTTTTTCTTCTAATACAATGTTTTTGTCTCTGGTAACAACACACTGATAACATATTGATAACACTCGTATATTGTTGGATGTTCTTTATGCTTCACCTGTAATGTGTTAAATATTATGTTATTAAACCGTCCAGGGTGACAATACTTTTGCGTGTGTCAATGTACAGTAGCTCCCAAAAGTATCTTTAAAAAAAAGTACTATACATTCTGACACAATGGACGATGTATCTGACACGTGTTGCGTGAAGCGGCAACAAAATTGGTAGACCTGCATGCTGGGGAGTGGTTGCCATACACCTGTATATGACCTGGGATTGTATATACCGTTTTCTTTCTAATGTACTACTAATCACTTTGTCATATGTAGATATATTTGATGTTATAATGATGACAAAGACTAGTTTTAACATAGGCACGGTTACTCTTTCTATGGTTCACCAGTAATGCTTTCACGAGTGCCAGCACAAGGCTATCATCACTCTAGATAAATAGTATACAAGCTTTCCCAGAACTGATATATTTTGAGAAAGTGTTTATATAATATCTGTGATTATGACTCGGAGATATATAACACCCAGTATAATGTGAACGGCACAAAAATATTAGAGAGACAGATAGAGGTAAACGAAATGTAAAGACAGTAAATTAACCTAACTGAAACTAATCCCCAGAGCAGCGTATAAACCCATGTCACTGATACACCAGCAGTATTGTGGAGGTGACATGCGAGATTCATTCTTATATTGGACATTATATGTAAAATAAATACAAGGTAAGGTTGAACACACTCTGGGGACTCCTTTTATTCGTTTAATAACCACTGTATCCACCGCCTGCATCCAGACCTCTGTTCAATCGACGCGACACCTACTATGAAGCTGTGCCATTCACGTAAATAAACACCACAATACCTTCCGAAACCGAGATATCGCCACATTCGGGTAGTATGTATAATGATGATGTGTGGTTAAAATTGTCCTACATGCAGACCCTATAGGCTATTATTAACCTCTGCATTGGTAATCTATTTGTAGTTGTGATAACGAAAGAACTGTGATGGGTATTTTTCTCATGCTGTTTAATAATCTGAGTTTCATTTATATTCAAGGGGGGCTGGGTGACTCAATGGTGGCGTGCGTAGCTCAAGACCATGAAATAGAGAGTTCGCGCCCCACCTGGGTAGCTACTTAGCTGAAAGTTAGCGCTCTCATCACCCTATCAGGGCTATATGGTCTAATACAGGCCTAGTTCGGAGAATTCATTCCTTCATTTATATTCCCACATGACAACTCAGCCCATCACAGTCAGTATTCGAATATGGCAACTCTGCCCGTCGCAGTTACTATGTTTCCCAAGATCCATTTATCATAATATAATGTGTGTAATGGGTCATAGTCTTTAACAAAGAGGTATAAATATTACTGAACTGTCACCATTTACAAGTCGATGGATGTTTGCAGTCACACAGTGGCATTGATGTGTTTATTAGCAGTACCACCCACGATACCTAACCATGCGTACCAACCGTACCGAGACGACAAGTGGCCGGGGATAATATTTCATTCTGTTCATTTTGTCATTCTTCGCACCACACTTTAAAGATACTTTTGGGAGCTACTATACAGTACTCTCTTCGCCTCTATTTAAATCTACGGTATGATCAAGCCAAATTTCATGTGAGAGAGAGAGAGAGAGAGAGAGAGAGAGAGAGAGAGAGAGAGGGGGGGGGAGGGGGATAGTTACATAAATTCAGACTAAATGATCCCACGGAGGTGATACAGCCGTGGTGGTAATAGAGTAACTTACGCCATAGAGATGGATAGTATTATAAGTGTGTGTGTGTGTGTGTGTGTGAGAGAGAGAGAGAGAGAGAGAGAGTGAGAGAGAGAAATGGATGGCAGCGGTATAAGTGAGCCTGTGGACTGATTTTAATTGTTCTGTACGTCACTCCTCCCAGACGATTTACCTCAGTTGACAAAAGTTCTTACCCTATGGATGAACTTGAGTCCCTCTCCTCTCTCTCTCTCTCTCTCTCTCTCTCTCTCTCTCTCTACTGTTTCCATTCCACCTTTCTCCTCTCTCATTCATTCTCCCTCCCACTTCTTTCCCTCCTCTTTCTTCCTTTCACCCATGCATATATCGATAAGCATAGTTTATCGTAGTTTACCGTTGTTCGCCGCTGCCGCCAATATTGATGAACGTAGCCGAGGGGTTTGATGAGACTGGGAGACTGCAGGTGTATTGTAGATTAATGGCTTCCCCTCTATCACCAGTGGAGTGTAACGTTGGCCGCTGCTTAGTAAAATGGTGCGGCGTTGAGTAGAGTGAATAGGTAGGTCTCTCTCTCTCTCTCTCTCACCTTCCCCCTTTGTGTATCATAAGCGAGGTGAGTTACACAACACTCTTGGGTTACGGAGTTTATTGTACACAGTTATATCCAAGTGTGATATACAGCGTAACGTAGCATGACGGCAAAACCTCCTAGCTGACCCAATCTCATGCCTCCTGCCCTGGATCGGATTCTCGGGCTCTCTCTCTAACCCCTTCTGACCTGAAGGGAATCTCTCAGACATTATATGCAGCTCGTAGGGTATATGTGTGTATGATGTAGTGTCTGGTAGAATTCCATTCACGTGAACTAACCGACTAGAGCTGGTTACTCCACGTGTTTGAATACGTCATGAAATTCTTGGTGGTCTGGACTACAAAGAGATTGTTTGAGATGCATCATATAAGGATTCTTGAAAGTCTGGGACAACAAGATTGTGGATACACATTATGTGGATTGACATTCCTAGTGAGAAGCTGTGTATGTCTCCAGCAGACACTACATCCTGTACTTTGTGTTTTGAGATATATACTAAACTCATTTTTTTTTTTTTTATTGAGGCGACGATGCACTTGATAGGATGGCGATGATTGGGTGAATACAACATTACTTCATAATCTCCTTACTAGTTAGCATTATTAATTGACAAAATATATCTGAGGGGGGACATTAGGGTTAGTAAATGTTATTAGAACATATTGCATTCAGCCAATCATCACCAACCTGTCAAGTGCATCTTCGCCTCAATAAAAAAACTGAGTATAGAGCCTATGTAATGCCCACACATATCTGCCCCCCATTTGCTTTTCTCTCTCATCCTTTTCTCTCCCTTATTCCCTCCTACTCTCTCTTTCCTCTCTCCGTATCCTTCCTTCCTCTTTCTATGCTTTTTGCTGCTCACTTCCTCTCCCATGTTCTCTCCTCTCCACCCAACCGTCTTTCCCTCTCCCGTCTCCTTTCACCTCGCCCTCTCCTTCCCTTCTACCTTCATTCAGCTTTCTCTGCTTCTCACTCTCCACTCTCTCTCCCCCTCCACCTCTCCCTCTCCTTTCCGTCCCCCTCCCTCTCCCCTTTCCCCTCTCCTTTCCGTCTCTCTCCACCCTGCCGTCTCTCCCTCTCCCCGTCGCAGCTCACTTAACTTTCTTTTTTTCCTCCTTTATCGTTTCCCCTGGCCTCCTACCCTCCCTTTATCCTCTCTCTTTTTTCATCTTCTCCCTCTCCTGTCCTCGCTCACTCCATTCCACATACTGTCTATCCCTCTCCTCCACAGTCTCTCTCTCCCTCTCTCCTCTACATTCACCCCCCTCCCTCTCCCTCCCCTTACATCTCTTCCTCACTCCCTCTCCTTCCTCCTCCTTCTCTTACCTCCCTCTCTCCTCCTCTCCCTTCTCTCTCCGTCTTTCTATCTCGCCCCCACGATTATGAGGACAGATTGACGAAAAAGACCAAGTTAAGAGCCGGCAGGTTGGGGGAGAGAGAGAGAGAGAGAGAGAGAGAGAGAGAGAGAGAGAGAGAGAGATGGTCAGTGTGGGTGTATCAGCACTTCGTCTTTAACCCACTTGGCTGATCCTTCACAAAAATTATGGTCATTTCATCCTCTTCCCCAACACAGTGGCCACCATGTGGTAGGTGGTGGCGACCATCATCCACTCACTTGATGTAGTGCTGCCTACTTCTTCCTACATCTTTATCATTCTTTTTCTGTGTCTGCCCTCCTCTTTTCCTACTTCTCCCATCTTTCCTGTTACTTTTTACCTCGCCCAGACGGAGTCCGGCGAGGTATTGTTTTTGGTCGTTTGTTTGTTAGCAACATTATGGAAAAACGGCTGAATAAATTTACATAAAACTTTCAGGCTATGTGGGCACTTATCCCAAAAGAAAGTGATTAAAAATTTGAAGTAATCGAGTGACGCTGAAAGGTAAAAATCAAAGTCACAGATGTTTAGAGGGCTGTAACTTGAAAACGGTTGAAGATAGAGATATTTACTATTAAGAACTCGTAATGTGGGCTTTCATTTGGCACCATGACCTTTGACCTTGGGTGACCTTGAAAGGTCAAATGCAAGATCACGGATTATCATTGGACGTAACTCGAAAACATTACCTTAGACTTTAATTGTACACTGAAGCCAAATGACCGAAACAAGTCAGTATTTAACAGTAATAAAATAACTGCTGTCTGGCGAGGTTTGTTGTGCCTGGCACCACTTGTTAGTAACATTTTTTCCTTTTCAGGTGGCTTTACATTGAACGAGAAGCCAAATGGTTTCCAGTAAGCCAGGAAACCATTTACAAAACTGGATGGTAACCATATAACCAACCCTTGCGTGTCCCTAACGTGTCAACAAGTGGGTTGGCGGATGGTTAGTGTCCCTCCCAGCAAAACAACTAATTCAAAGACAAACTGCCACCCTTGAGGGACAATGGCCTCTTGTTATATGTAGATGGACTTTATCTGCTTTAGTAGCCTATGGATTAATCTAACCGAACCTGACCTGATATGATCTAACTTAATTTTATCTAAACTAACTAACCAATCCTAATCTAGCAATCTAACTTCATATAACCTGATCCAGTTTAACCAAAGCGAATCTAACAAAATGTAATCTAATCTACCCTAACCTCACTTAATGTTGCTTAAAGCTGACCTCACTTCACCACACTTCACCTCACTTCACCTCACTTCACCTCACTTCACCTCAGTCCACCTCACTTCACTTCATGCACCATACTTCATCTAACTTCACCTCATTCACCACACTTCACCTCATTCACCACACTTCACCTCACTTCACCTCATTCACCCTCACAGATAATTACTATAAAGATTATTAACTAGGCCCTGTTGGGACGTATAATTTCTTAGGATAATTCGAGTTACCTGTTTCTTCATATCAGATAATTCCCTTGGCATAATTTCTCCATCTCTTTCTTAAGACAGATTATTGAACAAAACAAGTCATTTCTCTTTTCCTTCACTGCACACACGTACTTAATCTCTCACTAATCCACGGCCAGTATTCCCCTCGTTTAAGGAGGCTCCCTAACACCTGTTCCTAAGTGATTTATTTTGCTTATTACACCTTGCCTTCCTCTTATGTGTTACTCGAATTTTTCTAGTGCCACCATACTTTGCATACACAACGCAAAAAAGGATATTAACTAGCCATATCCAAAACTAATTTGCTAAGGAAGAGGTGCTAGGGAGCTTCCTTACCCGACACGAATACCATCCCAAGTCTTTCTCCTTACACCTGAGCCCTTTATACTTGTCGGGTAAGGAGGCTCCCTAACACCTCTTCCATAGCGATTTATTTTTTGGATATGGCTGCTTAATATCTCTTTGTACGTTATTTATTCGTGGTAGGTGGTGGCGACCATCATCCACTCACTTGATGTAGTGCTGCCTACTTCTTCCATAGCCTTTATCATTTTTTTTTCTGTGTCTGCCCTCCTCTTTTCCTATTTCTCCCGTCTTTCCTGTCACTTCTTATTGCATTCCTTTCCTTTACAGGTGGCTCTACACTGAGTGACAATCCAAATGGTTTCCTGTAAGCCAAGAAACCGTTTACAACGCTGGGTGGTAACCATGTAACCAAACCATACGTGCTCCCTACGTGTCAACAAGTGGGTTGGTGGAGGGTTAGTGCCCCTCATCGTAAAACAAATAACTCTAAGTCAAATGGCCACCCCTTACGGGATTATGACGTCTGGCAATAGATAGATAGATTGACGTTAATTATGCAAGGTATGGCGATGATGGAAGGATTTATAGAACACAGAAGAGGACAGCAAGGTGTAATAAACAAAATAAATCTCTTATTGAAAGGTGTTAGGGGACTTTCTGAACCGACGGGAATACGTGGCCAGAACATCACACTGGGAGTCGCCTTCTCTCTCAACAGGCATCGCTTTACTCTTACCTTCCTTCACCTTCAAGGGAATTACACTGACAGACATCAACAAACTACCCACCAATCTGCACAGCTCCCGTTCACTATTACCCACCAGCACACCAGCACCTCTCTCTCTCTCTCTCTCTCTCTCTCTCTCTCTCTCTCACACACACACACACACACACACACACACACACACACACACACACACACACACACACACATACACACACACACACACACACACACACACACACACACACACACACACACACACACACACACACACACACACACACACACACACACACACACACACACACACACACACACACACACACACACACATACACTTGACTGACATAATAATTCATAGCTCTGTATCTCCTCCTCCTCCTCCTCCTCCTTAGTTTCTTCTTGTTGAGATGGTGGGCAAGGAGTCTGATTAGAGAGAGAGAGAGAGAGAGATGTGACAGGCGTCTTGATAACACTGAAGTGCAGACGACCGTGCTGAGGGAAGGAAACTGATGTAATTAGAGAGAGAGAGAGAGAGAGAGAGAGAGAGAGAGAGAAGGGGGTGGGGTAAAAGAGAAAGTTAAAGAAAGAGAGGCAGACTAGGGAAAGAGGAGAAGGGGAGGTAACAATAGTGTAGTGTGACAATGGGTTCTGGGTTCACCACAAAAGCCAACAAAAGACGAGGAAGGTATAGCTTACAGAGAGAGAGAGAGAGAGAGAGTTTCAGAATACCTTTCTCTCTCTCTCTCTCTCTCTCTCTCTCTCTCTCTCATATGCTTCCCCCTCCCAGTCCCTTCCCTCCTGCCTCCCACACCACTGCTCTCCCTCACTTTCTCTCTTCTCTTTCTCACAATTACTCTCTTTATCTCTCTCCCATCTACACATTCACAAAGTATCTATTTAAATCTATGTCATTTGTACGCCATATGTTATAGTAATTTCACCTTAACTTGGCCCAGATTTTCGTCCTTTTGTAGCTTATTTCACGTAGCTCACTGGCGGAAAAGGACAATATTAAGGTTAGACAGCCTTTCCAGTGCACTTCGTGACTAGCATCAGGTGTTAACCTACTGGTACAAATGAGCATTCAAGATGGAGAAAGGGAAAGTAAGGATAAGCTAGAGAATAAAACTATGGGATGGTAACACATCTCTCTCTCTCTCTCTCTCTCTCTCTCTCTCTCTCTCTCTCTCTCTCTCTCTCTTTCTCTCTCTCCCTCTTTCCTCTCTCTCTCTCTTTCTCTTTCTCTCTCTCTCTCTCTCGTCTACAACTCAATTACAACATTTCCTAACCCTCTTCCCTCCCTTTCGCCTCTCTCCTCTACCTTCCTTCAAACTTTATTTTTTTCTTCCCCCCCCCCTTCTCCCTTTCCCCTCTCTCTCCTTCTTTCCTCATTCCTTCCCTATATCATCATCATCATCTTCATCATCTTACTCTCCTCCTCCTCCACCTCCTCCACCTGCTTCATTTTCTTTGCACTTCCTTCCTTCCTTCTTATATATAATTCTCTTCCACTTCGCTTCTCAGTTTTTCCCCATCCTCAGTTCACTCCACCCATTTTTAGTCTTCCATAATCCCTCCTCCCATTCCCTCCTAATCATCGTTTCTACCCACGATTTCCTTCCTCCTCTCCCTCTCCCTTTCCTTCCTACCTTTTCTCACTCCTATCTTTTCTTCTTCTTTCCCGCCTTTTCTTCCTTTCCCTCTCCTTCTTCTTTCTATTCCCTCTCTACCACCCTTTACCTCTCCCCCTCTTATTCCTCCAATCCCTCTTCCCCTCCATCCTACCCCTTCCAAACTCTTTCTCTACTTTTCTCCCTTTCCTCTTCCTCCTTTTCATATTCCTTCTCTTAATCCCTTCCTCTGTTACCTCCTCCAGCCTCCATCTCTTCCTCCTCTCTACCATTCCTTTCAACTCTCTCCTCTTCCTCCTCTCTTCCCTTCCTTCCAACTCTCTCCTCTTATTCCCCTCACCTTATCTATAAACTACTCCTCTCCCTCCCTCTCCCTCCCTCCTCCATCCCCCTCCACAGACCCTTCCTCTCCCCTCCTCCCCTCCTAATCCCGCAGGTGAAGTTTGTGTCAAGTTTAGGCGGTAATTAAGAGAATGTTTACCTTGCCTCCTGCTGCCTCTAGGAACTCTGGCCCCTTACCCTTACCCTTGCCTCTGTCATATTAACTAAGTCTACTGTTATGCGTCTTTGTCTTAAGATATTCGTGGTTAAGATGTCAGAATGGTGTTTCTGAGGTATGGTTCTTTGTTGTAAAATATTAAAATGTGGCAGAGTTGAGATCAAGGCTTCTTTGGTGGCATATACAACCCCTCACATCCCTGCCCATCACATCTCTGCGCCTCACATCCCTGTCCCTCACATCCTTGTCCATCACTTCCCTGTCCCTCTTATCCCTGCTCCTCACATCCCTGCCCCTCACATCCCTGCCCATCACATCCCTGCCCATCACATCCCTGCCCCTCACATCCCTGCCCATCACATCCCTGCCCATCACATCCCTGCCCATCACATCGCTGCCCATCACCCCTGCCCATCACATCCCCTGCCCATCACATCTCTACCCATCACATCCCTGCCCATCACATCCCTGCCCATCACATCCCTGTTCCACACATCCCTGCCCATCACATCCCTGCCCATCACATCCCTGCCCATCACATCCCTGCCCCTCACATCCCTGCCCATCACATCCCTGTTCCACACATCCCTGCCCATCACATCCCTGCCCATCACATCCCTGCCCATCACATCCCTGCCCCTCACATCCCTGCCCCTCACATCCCTGCCCATCACATCCCTGCCCATCACATCCCTGCCCACCACATCCCTGCCCATCACACCCCTGCCCATCACATCCCTGCCCATCACATCCCTGCCCATCACATCCCTGCCCATCACATCCCTGCCCATCACATCCCTGCCCATCACATCCCTGCCCATCACATCCCTGCCTCCCTTCCTATCACCAGACCTCCTCAAGCAATGCCATCTTGATATCAAAACTTTAAGGTTGTAATTAAGATACTGTTCACCATCACTGCTGTTGCCACCATAAACTCTGTCCTCTTACCCTTACCCTCCAGTCTACACCCACCAACACTTATATGGCTGGCTTAAGATTTGGGTAGACATTTCCTAAGACTTTTTACTTGTGTCTGGGCCAAGTTAAGGTGAAAGGAGCATAGCACTCACATTGGGTTTTGTTAATATTTTCACAGAACTGAGATTTTAGCCGAGTTGATAGTGTCGAAAACTGACTTTTTTTTTTTTTTACAATATTATCTTGTCATTATTTCCCTTCCCCATGTACACTAAACACGACCCGTTGTACAAGATAATGGCATTTTGTACACCCTTCCCCATGTACACTAAACACGACCCGTTGTACAAGATAATGGCATTTTGTACACCCTTCCCCATGTACACTAAACACGACCCGTTGTACAAGATAATGGCATTTTGTACACCCTTCCCCATGTACACTAAACACGACCCGTTGTACAAGATAATGGCATTTTGTACACCCTTCCCCATGTACACTAAACACGACCCGTTGTACAAGATAATGGCATTTTGTACACCCTTCCCCATGTACACTAAACACGACCCGTTGTACAAGATAATGGCATTTTGTACACCCTTCCCCATGTACACTAAACACGACCCGTTGTACAAGATAATGGCATTTTGTACACCCAGGTATTCTGACAGGTATTCTCATCGGTTAATTAGGCCCCTTGACACCTTTCCTTCACCGACTTATTCTTGTAGGCTTTAGGGTACGGGGATGTATTTTTGTATGTTATCTGTGCAGAGGAAGGAGAGGTGGTTGAGGAGTGGGAAGGAATGGAGAAGAGAGAGAGAGAGAGAGAGAGAGAGAGAGAGAGAGAGAGAGAGAGAGAGAGAGAGAGAAGCCTGGAGGAGGGAGGCAGGAAGAGAAGGAGGGAAAGATGAGATACAGGAAAGAGAAGGGATGAAGACGAGGGAGGGAAGAGATAAAGGGAGGAGGAGGGGAGAGAAGAAAAAGAGAGGGAAGAGGAGGGAGGAAAAGAGGAAGACAAGTGGAGGAAAGGAAAGGAAGGAGGGAGAGAAGAGATGACGGGAAGGGATGGCAGGAGAAGGTAGAGGAAGAGGAATAATGAAGGAATAAGAGGGAGGAAGAAGAAGAAGAAGAAGATGGAGAAGAAGAGTGAGCGGTAGGAAGTGGCGAGGGAGTAAAATAATAATAATAACAATAACAACAACAATAACAACAACAACAACAACAAAAATAACAATAATAATAATAATAATAATAATATACTGAACAGTTTGGACGTGAGAAGCGCCTGAGAGAGCTAAGTAGATAGGTAGATAGATAGAAAGATAGATAGTGGGAGAGAGAGAGAGAGAGAGAGAGAGAGAGAGAGACAGACAGACAGACAGACAGACAGACAGAGACAGAGAGAGCGAGAGAGAAATATACAGTTACGATTACAAGTTCATATACACTTATTTGGAGAGAGAGAGAGAGGGAAGGGAATGGTAAAAATACATAATGGAGAAGGCGAGGTTTTTAAATAATAGTAATAATAATAATAATAATAATGATAATAATAATAATAATGAAGATAACAATAATAATAGAGATAATAATAATAATAATAATAATAATAATAATAATAATAATAATAATGATGATGATGATGATGATGATAACAATAATAACAGAGATAATAATAATAATAATAATAATAATAATAATAATAATGGTGCACAATAAAGGCTCAGTGGAAAAATAATAGGAGAAAATGAAGATGGGAGAAGAAGAGGAAGACGGGAAGGGGGGGGGGGAGAAAGAATATTGAGGCAAAAGATAATAGAATGACGAATAAGACAGAAAATAACAGAGGGGGAAAGAGATGAAGTAGGGCAGAAAAGAGGAGAAAATACAAAAGATAGGAGAGGCAGAAAGAGGAAGAGATTAAAGATGCGAAGTAGGTGTAGGGGGAAGAGGTAAAAGAAGAGTGGGAGGGAGTAGGAAACAAACGAAGAAGAGAAGAGAGAGGGGGAGGAGGAGGAGGAGGAGAAGGAAAGGAGGAGGAAGAAAGACGAAGAAAATGAAAGTGAAGTAAAGAGAATGATGGGTAGGCGCGGAGGTGTGTAAAGAAGAATACAGACAGACACCATAAAGGCGCTGAGAATAAGACGGCTGGAGAAAATGGAGTAGTAAAGAGTTGGCGTGTGAGAACAAGACAACGGACTCCTTTGATAGCCGCACCCACCTCTACAGTGTTGTAAGGAAAGAAATAACTATTTATGGGTGGGGTGCTGGGGCGAACCCCTGTGGTCCCACCCTCTATAAACTCTGGTCCGAGTGAAGCTCTGCTAGTATGACAAAATTTTGTGTAGTTACATAAAAACTATGGCGCTGTCTTCCCTCGGGGCAGTCCCTTGCTTGTTGGGGGTGGCCACTGAGTGTTGCACCCTGCCTAAAATGAGGTCAGGATGAACGTTTACCATGATGCGAAATTTCGTTTTCCTGTTTTATTAAACCATAAGCTTGTATTAAAGCTCTGACCAGGACTCCCGGGGGTCACCTCCCCACCGTGGGGGGTGACCTGTGAGGGTCTCACCCTGCCTATAACGTGGCCCCAGCAAAGATCGACCATCGTTCAACATTTCACGTTTATAGGTAAAAAACTGCCACATGTTCCTCCTTGCGAGCTTCCCTTCCCGCCCCTGGGGGATGGCCATCGGGGTCCCACATAGCTTAGAAAGCGGCCGGAGCAAAAGCCTATCAGTATGCAAAACTTTTTGTTCATAGGGTAAAAACTATGGCCGTGCAAAATGGCTTTGTGAAACCCTCGGAGGCCTCATCCACCCCTGTGAGGGGCAATTTCGGTGGTTTCGCCATTCCCAGAGGGTGGTCGGAATGAGCATCTACAGTAGTCGCGGCGCAGGAGTCTGAGGTTGTCATTATCGTACCCTGGCAACCTACCATTCAAAAGTGCGTCCGATTTCGTATCATATAATATACGAATCATATTATTATGCACGAATATATTATACACGAATATTATTATACACGAACATATTATACACGAATGACATGCGCCTCATATTATACACGAAATCAGACGCACTTTTGAGTGGTAGGTTGCTAAGGCATGATAATAACAACCTCAGAGTCGCGCGCCGCGACTATAATAGGCAAAATCCCATGTTCTTTGGTAAAAAGCTTTGGCCATAAACAACGACTTTGTCCATAACCTCGGAGTGACACCCTACCTTAAACCTGGCCTGGGGGAAGGTCTACCATTGTGAAGAATTTCGTTTTCCTAAGACTCCTTCCATATGGCCTGGATCTGGACTCCGGTATTCAAGAAAGTACAGCAACTCACTGAGTGAGTGAGGGAGCGACACAGTCAGGGACAAGCACTATATTTAGCCGTCCATGTAACTCCGGCAAAAACAGTAGAGAAACGAGATGAAAAAAAGAGGAACAATGGAGAGAATAAAAGAAAGAAAAAAGAGAGAGAGGAAATGTGATGCGAGAGTGAGAGAATGAGAGAC
>NC_136978.1:45849578-45854578 GCF_032717465.1 Coenobita brevimanus
TTACTTAGGTCAGTCTTGACGTATGCACCACCCCTGATGCCTGAGCCAATGAGAATCAAACTAAAAGAATAGGTAGTGGAAAACAGAATTTCTATTGGTGTGCATGGAAGATTATCAGGTGTTGATAGAGGAAGGGCAAGAGAAGGTGTGGCCTTGTTAGTGAGTCCGGAAGTACAGTAGTATGTGATTGAATGGAAGGAGGTGTCATCGAGACTGATGTGGGTGAAAGCGAAATTTGAACGTGAGTTGTGGGTGTTTGTGAGTGCATATGGGCCTGGTAGTGAAAGGGATGAAGAAGAGAGGGAGTCTTTCTGGAATGATGTTGATGAGTGTCTGCAGAGTTTTGGAGCGAATGTGAATGAGTTAATGATGGGAGATCTGAATGCTAGAGTGGGAAATGTAGCAGTTGAAGGTGTAATTGGTATGCATGGTGTGCCTGGAAGAAATGAAAATGGGGAACGAATGATAGGGATGTGTGTTGAGCGAGAGATGGTGATTGGAAATACGCTGTTTGAGAAGAAAGATCTGGCCTGCATGTACAGTGTTCTACAGTACATACACTGTGGAGGGATCCGGCGCCCCCTTGTGGTGGGCAGCGCCTCGCCAGGGTTGGACCAGGATTCTTTCCCACGGCGAGTTGCAGGGAAATATGAGGAGGATTGGCTCTTGGGTGGACGCCGCAACTCCTTAGCTCCACCCAGGATACACAGCGCCACCACATGTAGGCTCCTCGTCAGCGATAACCATACAGGAAAAACAAAACCATAGGCAAGAGAAATGAAAAATTTAAAAAATCTGATAAAAAAATAAAAACCACACAAAAACAGAAAAAACAAACAAACGCTATAAAGTCGTCCATAAAAACCCGACAAAACCCAAAACATTAGTTTATATTAACGGACCCTCACGCAGCGAGAAGAGGCAGCCCGAGAAAACCACAAGGGTAGCTCTCTCTCTCTCTCTCTCTCTCTCTCTCCACGTCAATTCAGAAGCGTCGATCGAGCGTCCATTGTTGGAACGACGATCACAGGCCTGTGAGGAAAAAGAAAATACTGACAGGCTGGGAGAGAGAGAGAGAGAGAGAGAGAGAGAGAGAGTATCAGTAAAGAGATGAGGATGTAAGTTAGGTCGTTGTGCAACAAAGGGGCATTGTGTGTGTGGGCTGGAAATACTCCCAGACGGCCAGAGTGTGTGTGAGAGAGAGAGAGAGAGAGAGAGAGAGAGAGAGAGAGAGAGTCTAAAATATACCTTAGTTTCTCCCTAAAAAAAAAAAAAAAATCCAATTATGCATTTTTTCAGTCAAGTATCAACTCTTCCTTCCGATTCACCAGGTTTGCCTGATCAGATTTTTTTTTTTTTATAATTAGTCAAATTTCTGGACAAGGAGGACGCAGACACTTGATTTTTTAGCAATATAGCTGTCTTGGAAATTCAGAATTTTTGATAATATTTTTGATAATGAGACTTTTTGGATCGTCTGATATTTTATGAGAATTGAACTGCTCTTTTGAATTTTTCTTTCTTAGATATATTCAGGCAGATTTTGAACAATTAGACATTTTCTGATAATCATATTTTAATCAGCAGGTATGTGTAGATGTGTACATCTGTGTGGTGGAGTCAGGATTCCTGGGGCTGGGTGGTGAAGGTAAGACAGTGTGGCCCATTTACCTAGAAGAATTTGGTTAGTTTCTCATACTTTATATTTATTTATTTATTTAATAATAATAATAATAGTAGTAGTAATAATAATAATAATAATAATAATAATAATAATAACAATAATAATGATAATAATGATAATAATAACAACAACAACAACTACAATAATAATAATAATAATAATAATAATGTTTTATTATTATTATTATTATTATTATTATTATTATTATTATCATTATTATTATTACTATTATTATTATTATTATCTTACTCTTTCTCTGGGCTCTACCTCACCCCATCCAAAGGTCTGAAAAAAGGTATGGATGAACGAACAATCAGTATTTACCTTGTCAACCATCCTGAACATTCCGCTTGCGCCCCCATCCCTTCACGGCGGGCACGCAGCACCCGTCCAGCCACATATTTCACTCCGTGTCCTCTCCCTCTCTAGCCCTTTAATCCAGTGACGCATTATGGAGGTTATTCTTGCATTTTCCAGCCGGTTTTATTCAGCTTATGGTAGATTGTTTGAACTCGAGGGGTTGGATACAGCCTTCATTGACCCCTTCACTACCCCGAAGCTCTTTTTATGGTGCTCTTTTTAGGGTGCTCTTTTTACTGTGCTCTTTTTACTGTGCTCTTTTTACGGTGCTCTTTTTAAGGTGCTCTTTTTAAGGTGCTCTTTTTATGGTGCTTCTTTTAAGGTTCTTTTATGGCGCTCATTTGATGGTGCTCTTTTTAAGATGCTCTTTTTAAATTGCTCTTTAAATGGTGCTCATTTTATGATGCCGTTTATATGGTGCTCTTTTTAAGGTGCCGATTTTATGGTGCTCTTTTCATGGTGCCCTTTTAATGATGCTTTTTTCAAGGTGCTCTTTTTGAACTGCTTTTTTTGGTGGTCTTTTTATGGTGGTCTCTTTATGGTGCTCTTTTTAAGGTGCTCTTTTTAAGATGCTCTTTTAAAGGTTAATATAATTGTCTGGAGTGAGCAAGAATTAAAAAAAGATATACATGGGTGCTAAAGAAGTAAATGCATGAGAGAGAGAGAGAGAGAGAGAGAGAGAAGGAGGGGGGGGGTAAACAATATTGTGATACTTCGAGCGGACAATAATCCAAAGGGAATTAACGAGAACTGGCCACTATATTGTATGGGTAGTGAGCTGAGAGAGAGAGAGAGAGAGAGAGAGAGAGAGAGAGAGAAGACCATGTTAGTTTTGAGCCAACCACTAAAGGTTACATGTGTGAACGTATGTATGTGTGTTTGTTGTATATCACATAATACGATCTACATACGTGTATGTATGTATGTATGTATACCGTACAATCTGCATGTTTGTAAGGTAAGTATACGTAACCACTCCCAACCCTCCAACTATCGTCCAATTGCTTTAACGTCCTGTATTTCAAAAGTTTTCGAGTCAATTCTTAATAGAAAAATTTTAAGGCATCTTTCCTATCACAACCTTCTTTCCGATCGTCAGTATGGGTTCCGTCAGGGACGCTCCACTGGCGATCTTCTCACCTACCTTTCAGACTCCTGGTCATCCTCCTTTCGGGACTTTGGCGAAAGCTTTGCCATTGCACTTGACACCTCAAAGGCTTTCGATCGAGTCTGGCATAAATCTTTAATTTCCAAACTGCCCTCCTACGGTTTCTATCCTTCTTTCTGTGCCTTCATCGCTAGCTTCCTTTCTGGTCGTTCTATAGCCACTGTTGTGGACGGCCATCGTTCTTCTCCTAGATCTATCAACAGTGGTGTTCCTCAGGGCTCTGTCCTATCACCAACTCTCTTCCTTTTATTCATCAATGATCTTCTAAGCTGTACATCTAACCCTATCCACTCATACGCTGATGACTCCACCCTTCACCTTTCCATTCGGTTCCCGCAACGCCCATCTCAACAGTTACTTCAACAAACAAGGGATGAGGCTATGGCACACCTAATGTCTGACTTGGCTCGTATCTCTGACTGAGGTAAAAATAAAATGGTTGTCTTTAATGCATCTAAGACTCAGTTCTTATACCTATCAACCCGACAAAATCTTCCACAGGTATACCCACTAATGTTTAATAATATTCAGCTTAATCCTGCATCATCCTTGAACATGCTTGGGGTTTCATTTACTCGGGACTTATCTTGGAAAGATCATATTACATCTCTTGTAAAATCTGCTTCCAAGAGATTGGGTGTGCTAAGCCGACTCCACTCTTTCTTTACCCCTGCGCAATTGTTGACTCTATACAGGGGTTTTATCCGCCCCTGTGTGGAGTACAACTCTCATGTGTGGGGAGGCTCCCCACATACAGCTCTTCTCAATAGGGTGGAGTCAAAGGCTTTTCGTCTCATTAACTCTCCTCCTCTTACTGACTCCCTTCAACCTCTGTCTCTTCGCCGCACTGTTGCATCTTTATCTCTTTTCTATCGCTACTTTAATGGTCACTGCTCCTCTGAACTGTCTGCTTGCATTCCTCCACCTCTACGACGGGCGCGTAGCACCCGTCTGGCAGCAAACTCTCATCCTTTTTCTGTCCAACTCTCTAATGCAAGAGTTAACCGTTACTCCCAGTCTTCCATTTATGCAACAGGTCAGCTCTGGAACTGTCTCCCTCTGTCTGTATTTCCTGCTGCCTATGATCTCCAGTCTTTCAAACGCAGTGTGTCCAGGCATCTCAAAATGATCGGATCTTGATTTTGGCTCTATATTGTATTTTGTTTTTCTCTTGGAGGGAACTGTTACTGCGGGCTCATGGCCTTTGGTTCCTTCTTCCTCGCATAAAAAAAAAAAACCTACGTGTATATGTAATGTATATATGTTATGTATGTATGTTTGTTTGTTTGTATGTATATTCGCACGTGTATGTTCATCACCCACCAAAACGCGGCCAGGGTTTAGACCAGAGGTGTCAAACATGTGTCCTGCGGGCCACATGTGGCCCTCGAAGAGGAAAAGAGTGGCTCACGATGACTGAAGAAGAAATAAGAAATAATAAACGGGAAATTCCATAAAATCTGTCATATGATCAAGTAAACAAATATTACAGTGCTGTTAGGAAATGTTTATTGATAATTTCACTGAAAAAAATTCAATTTGAATAATTTATTACTGATCGAAACTTTTATTTAAATATTATCAGTAACTTGAAACAGAAGCCAATGCCACTGCAAAGGTTAAAAGGCGTACCGAACTTCTCCGAATGTTTCAGTAGCTGCGGCTTTACCGTATTATCTAAATATATAAAAGAGCCGCGTTGTTTCTTTGCTTGCCCTTCAATCATGCCCAGACCAAGGGCCAACCCCCAGACCCATATATATTCTGAATCAGGGTGACCCAAGGATG
>NC_136978.1:45859578-45873521 GCF_032717465.1 Coenobita brevimanus
GCTTTGGTTCATCACTACTTTTATTTATTGTATCCTCCTCAAACTGTTTTTGGGCTTCCCTCCTTATTCTTGTATAATCGTTTCTTGCCTGTTTGTAATTATTATACGCCCTTTCACTATTATGTCTTCTGTATCTATTCCACAACAAATCTCTTCTTTCTTTTGATTTTTTACATTCTGTATTGAACCATTTCTGTATTTTCTTATCTGCTTCTTTGTGTTGTGGGATGTACTTCTGGACTCCTATTTCATAAAATTCACAGAACTTTTTATATACAGCATTTAAATCTTGTCCTCTAAGCTCATTTTACCAATCAACTTCTAAGAAATACTTCTTTAGGTCTTGATAATTTCCCTTTTTATAGTTTAGGCTCTTTTTGTAACTGTCATTGCTGTTTACTATGTCATATGCTATCCTGAAGTTATAATTTAGTACTGCATGATCGCTTTTGCCAAGTGGAGGTTGATATATTAAACTGTCAATATCATTTTCTTGCCTAGTAAATATTAGATCTAGCACTGAAGGTACATCAAGTCCTCTTTTTCTGGTGGTTTCCCTCACATGTTGCGTTAGGAAGAACTCTTGTACGAGATCCAGGAGCTTTTGGTCCCAACAGCTTTCTTGGCTAATTATATCTAGAGTATTCCAATTTATATTTGTATTGAAATCCCCAGTTAGTATAATTCTTTCCGATTTCTCTTCCATTTTATGTAGTAATGATCTTAAACTCTGAATTGTACTCTCTGCCAGGTCCTCATATTCATCTCTTTCCCATGTGTTTGATCTGGGTGGCATGTACAAATTGGCTACAATTACTTTACCTTCAGATGTGTTGATCTCTACTGCAATCAGTTCTACTTGTGATGGTATATCTAGTTTTATTTCATCGACTTTTAGATTTTTCTTAGTTAATATTATAATTCCTCCTCCTTTTTTCAAATTTCTGTCTCTTCTCCATATATTGTATTCCTCTAAGTTTAGTATGTCTTTGGATATCCTTGGTGTTAATTTTGTTTCAGTTAGGCATATTATTTGTGGTTCATTTTCTCTGACAATCATTCATCTCTAGTAATTTAGATACCATTCCATCCATATTTGAGTACATCAACTTTATCATCTTGTTTATATACTTGTCATGACATGGTTCTACTACCTTCCTCCTTTTTATTCCATCCTTTTTGTGTACCACTTTCGTACCTGCAATCCTATTACTTTGTAAAAAAAATTTCTTCTTCGCCTCTTCTGATATTCCCTCATTTTTTGTTTTTGCTTCCTCCCTTTTCTCTTTCAGTAATTCCAGTTCCTCTTGTGTTAGGCATCTTTTTATCCATACATTTTTGAACTCCCCTTTTTCCATAAGATTCTTTGCATTTTTTAGTATCTCTTCCACAGTGCTTACACTCTGGAAAGTCACCTTTAGAGGTCTTGTCTTGCTTTTCTCATATTTCCCTAACCTTTTGTGTTCCTCTATGTCTTTACTACAGATTTCCTCTGATACTTCTTTCAGTAAGCTCATTACATTTTCCATCTCCTTTTTGTCTCTTGTGATCTTATTTTTTACTTCTTCCTCTTCTATACCAGTGATTACTATAGATTTGTTTATATCTACTGAATCTCTGACTAACTTTGGGTTGTTTTGGATTATCTTTTCACTTCCTTTTTAATGCTTTTTTTCCTCCACCCTTGTTTCTAAGTCTTTCTTTACTTTCACCATTTCAGCATACGTGGTTTCCACATCATTTTTGTAGCTTTGCACAGCTTCATTCACCTGTGTTATCTTCTCCTCAATATCACTGCTCTGGTCCATAAGACTGCTTACTTGCCCAATTGTCTCTGTGTCATTTTTGAACTCTTCCATAACACTCTCATGACTGACTACTGTACTTGCCATTTCACTCATTTTCTTCCTAAGTGTACTCAATTCCACTGTTAGTTCACTGATGGTTGTGTCATTCTTATTGGCCTCTCTTCCTAGTTTTTCTATTTCTTCCTTTTGCAAGTTCATCTGCTTCTTTATTTCATCAATTTCATTTTTGAAAGCCATTTCTAGTTTGTTTACACGTTCAACCAGTCTATTGTGGGTCTCCACTTCAACCAGTTCTTGGTAGAAATCATCATTTTGCTTTTAAACTTTATCCCTTTTCTTTTCCAGATTTGCTTTACTAAAGTATGTATCCATTTTGCAATACTAAAAGTGCAAAATATGTACTTACAATCCCCGTGTTGTTGTAGTCTAAACAAACCTCAGCTGACTCAGTGTATTCTTTCGTCTTGCTTCTCTTTCCTGTTTGAACAAGTCTTGTTTAAACTTATTGTTTTTTCCTTTTAATAATGAAAAATCATTTAGTCTAACCTGGTACAGAGCTTGACTCATACAAAGATACTAATTTAGGTAATGCCACTGGCCGTGTTGGTTCGGTACGGAGCGCCGATGTCTCACGTCCGCCTCGGTTGAATCCCCGTGTGTGTGTGTGTGTGTGTGTGTGTTCCATTTCTCCATGCTCGTGGTTGGTAAGTCTCGGAGGAGAAAAGCTACTTTCTCTCTTTCTCTCTCTCTCTCTCTCTCTCTCTCTCTCTCTCTCTCTCTCTCTCTCTCTCTCTCTCTCCCTCTCTCTCTCTTACTCACGGACCAGGAAAAAAACAAGATATGGAAAAAAAAAACAAGAAAAACACAGTAAAAAAAAGTAAAGGAAAAAAAAGCCTGGTTGCCTGATATGTATTTGTAGGGGATTGAGGGAAAGGGGTGGGTACACACACACACACACACACACACACACACACACACACACACACACACACACGGGGTAAAGAAATAGCAGTAATTTGTGTGCACAATAGAGAGACTGAGCGACTGAAATTACTCTGAACTGCACCGTTACTGTGAATAGATAGATAGGGAGATAGATAGATAGATAAACAGATAGGAAAGAAAAAAGCTGGGTCGATTGGTAGATAGAGAGATGGATGTACAGACAGATGGCTAGATAGATAGACAGATGGGCAGATAGATAGACAGACAAATGGATAGACTGATATGAATGGATGGATATGGATGGATGGATAGGTAGATAGATATGGAGAGAGAGAGAGAGAGAGAGAGAGAGAGAGAGAGAGAGAGAGAGAGAGAGAGAGAGAGAGGAGGGGAGGAGGGAGGCACTGAAATATGGCAATGAATCAATGGATGGGTAGGTACAGTGATAGGTAAGACAGAAAAACTGATGGATAGATAAACAAATAGATAGATAAGCTGACAGATAAATGCAGACAGACAAATAAACACAAAAATACATTAATAGTTTGATAGATGGATATAGATAGATAGACAAAAATGCGTAGACAGAAAAGTAGACAGATAGACTGATAGACAGATAATAGTATTGTGCATAATGTCGGCACAGACAAGTAAATGGTCAGGTAGGTGGTTGAGGCATTCAGTAGGAGGTGGGTGGATGTGGCGTGTTTGCAGGAAGTCCGGTACAGGGGTGGATCAGCCAGAAAGATTGTTGGGAAGGACTGTTACTATAAGTTGTTTTGGCAGGGGGGACAGCTGGATATGGGGGTGTTGATGTGTCATATTGCAGAGAAATGGGTGGAATATGTTATGAATGTTATAAGAGTAAGCGATAGGATGTTGGTTGTGAAAATTCTGTTCGGCAGAAAGATAACTGCAATTATATCGGCATATGCTCCAACTCCTTAGGTCAGGATTGGTCATTGAAGTAGAACAGATAGAATTCATTAGGAATTTGATTTTATATGAATGTCAGTAGGTGGTATGCGGGATGGGAGGGCAATATGAGATAGTGGTTTTGGGATGGGGACTTAAATGGTCGTAGGAAGTAGGTGAATGTGCAACTGAAGTGGTAATATCCAAGGAGCAAACATGCTAGGATGTGCGCGTCCTACGAGTGGTATAAGTCAAATGCGTGATTCTTACACTTGAGGACTACACATGTTACATGTAATGATGCTCGAGTTTGGGAGTTACAATCTCGGACATGATTGTGTGTAACACATATTTTTCGAGGTGGAACCTGAAACATCGTATAGACAAAGAAAGTAGGTTAATTAAGTATGAGTGGCATAACTGGCACTTAATAGCAGTCAGGAAGAAATATTACCGGATTATTAACAATTCTGGTTGGGTCTAGGCATTAGGTGCAGCGTTTCAGTGCTTAAGGCTTTAGGTGATTAAGAAAGATTGTAGGAAGGGAGTGATTGTGCAGCATTGCCATCAACTGTAGATCTTGAGTGTAGGGGTAGATGTCTACCAAAGAACGATGGTGTATAAAAATGGCGGACTTATGTCACGCTAGGAGCGAATCCAAGTGGATGGAAGCTGGAAAACCAAGTAGTAAGGGAGTGCCTTCTATAGCGAGATGAGGCAGAGTGGTGGCTGAACCAGTAGGAGCCATAGACAGAGACGTTAACACACTGAACAACTGTACAGAGCCTCGTGAAGAACTATAGAGTTAATCTTTATCACGATTGGGTAATATGCTGTTGGACAAGAGGCCCGCAAGACAGATACAAGTAACTTGGTGGTTGGCGAGATGTAAGGTCGTAGAAGCTTGTCATTGTGCCAGTCGTTAAGGAGAAAAGATTATTTTAATGGCATATTTCCTGGAATGGAAATAGAAGGGTGGTAGCAGGAGAATACTTGGCTTACGCCAAGCGTAGTGCACTATGAACGAGCCTAATCCCAGGTGTACAGTGGCCCCCAGAAGTCTCACGTCAGTGAAGCAAACTATATAATAGCAATGTTGTTGTTGTACAAATCATGGGGAAGAAGGAATAATATGAGCCCGCAGTAACAGTTTCAAGGATGGCAAAACAAAATACAGATGAAGAGATTGATAATTCAGGGATCCGATTATAAGTGAGATGCCTGGACACACAGTGTGGTTTGAAGAAGACTGGGGATGATAGGCAAGGGTAGTGATGAACATGTACAGAGGAGACTGAGTTCTCAGAGCTGACCTGTTGCTTATATATAAAGATGAATGGACTGAAGGCATTATAGGTTAACTCGAGTTGCTGAATGAGTAGAGAGTTTGACTGGGACAGGGATGAAGGTTGGAGCCAGCAGATCAGGTGTTTGGCACGCTTGGCCTTTGATTGATGCTGCTACTGTGAGTGGTAGGCAATAGGGCATAGCAGACAGTTCAGATGGATGAAGGTAATGGAAGGCAGGTGTGTCTAGGGTTGACTGCCAGGAAGATGTTGAGATGGCCTCGGTGAGGAGATAGAGGTTAGGGAGTCAGTAAGACGGAGGAGAGGTTAGTCACTGAAAAGCCTTTGACTCCAAATGGATAAGTACATGATGTATGTTATGTGTGTGTTGTTCCAGATGATTGGACAGTGGTAGTGTAAATTCTGTATAGATGATACAAGGGAGGGATGTGATGCCTGGGAAGTAGAGGAAATTATAGAGTCGGCTTAGAGTATGAGCTTTTACATCCGATTTTACAAGATGAAGGTATGATCCTTGGAGAAGTTTTTAAATGACCCCAAGCATGTTAAGGATGATTCCAGGAAAGAGCTGAATATTAAATGAGGATACAGTTTGGGTTTGCATGCTTGAATAGGGACTACCTGATGGCCATTAGATTTTTGTCGAGGTTGATGTGTCAAGAACTGAGCTTTAGGGAAAATCATGGTTATGGTAAGAAAACGGGGATACTGTATTATTGTTTTGTTGATTTGGAACAGGCCAGTCATGACAAAGTCTAGAGGGTGAAGTGGGCAATGACGAAAGCTTGGCTTGGAGGAGTGGCTGGTTGGGGTGGTTATGGCTATGTAACTGTTGGCATAGTGTTACTTTTGCGTTAAGTGAATGGATATTTGGTGAGGTGAAGGGTGGAATTTCATTCACGTCTTAACCTGGATAGGTGTGAACATACAGCACCCTTCAGCCACTCCTCAGCCAAATGTCAAATCTACTGGCATCATGCCCAAAAGGAAGAGCTTCACCCCCTCTAGTGTGATGGACTAGGGTCATTCAATGAGGGAACACCACTTTTGACAAAGTACAATCAGGAAAACAACAATGCATGGATCCCTTCAATTGCAGCGGTTACCAACATATTTTCCTACAGAGAAGGCTGTTGAAGCAATAGATATGGCATCAGTAGTCTCACTACCTGGCGAATAATACCCAGAAAGAGGAACTGCAGTTCTCATTTATATTCACTCTTTCTCCTAATGCATACCTCGATCTTAAAGCTCTCTTCAGGTATACCTTCAAGTTGTTCGGAATGCATCAAAATACAGTACCTCTATACACCTATTCATAGTCCCGGGAAAATCACCCTTCCACAGGTTTGACCCACAATTTTGGTTATATCTTCGGTAATCATCTGGGCAACATCACATGAAAATGTCATGCAATCGGAGGTTCGATAACCTCACCCCTCTCTTGGAGACGCATACTGACATTTCGGAACGAATCTGTGATACCCGGGTACCTGCCTAAGACGACTCCTGTCATCTACCCGTTACTCCTGCGGTGGCTTGGCGTCGATACAGGCCGGGAGAAACGAACACTAGTCTGCTGGACGTATAACTCTTCCTGTCTGTCAACTCTCGTTCGGCAACTATTTATCGGTCGCAATATCCTCGCCTGTTGGACTGGCTGAATCACTACCCTTCCTTCAATCATTCAACTCACGCGCTGCTATAAAGAAGGATAGGTCCGATTATCAAGTCTGTCTCTGATTCTCACCTTAAAATATCATATTCCTTTCCCCATGTTCACGGTTATCAAGTAAACAAGTCTCTGTGATAGTCGCCCTCTTGAGTACGCCTCCACCTTCTAGAACTGCAGCAACGGCTCGCTAGGCTACCATGCCCTTCTGTCCAACTTCCGGAATGGCAAGAAAATACATCTTCTAATTCTCGCAATGTCAGCTTCATACGGCCTCAGAGGGGGAAGTGATGGAGGAACAGCACGGAATCGTCCCACCATGAGAATTGCACCGTCTCTGCGTAGATATGCTGGCTCAACGGCATAGCTATACATCAGTAACTCATCAGAGTAGAAAATGATTGGTTCTTCGGATCTCTCTTGAGGTACTGTTATTAGATATAGCTCCTGGCAAGATGTCATACCCACTCTCCTATAGAAGGCTAATCCCTTACTGGTTGGAGAGTTCAACTTCATATTTTCTCTAAAGTACATAATGTCTCTTTTTTTAGTGGAGCGAACCACTCGTCTTTAAGCGCACCATGAATCAATAGTTTGTGCTGCTGCAAAAACGTACAATTCACTTCCTAACAGCATCCTCACTAACCCGTTGCCGTCCTAACCGAGATAATCTGTCTGACTGTCTATTCCCCCTTTTGAACTCATGCTAGTAACCTATATAATATCTATGTGTTGCACGTCATGTCCGTGCCCTCCCAAACAAGTCGGCTCTCTTCACATTTCTTAGTTGCCATACCTTTTTTGCATGTGCTCTGATAACCTTATGCTGCTCACCTGCGAACCATGCTTCCATGCCTGAGGGAATCCCCTCCTCTTCCCAAAACCGCTGGTCTCTCGTCCCCCATGTAAGATCGTTCCGTCTAACTCTATACTGGTCCATCGATCAGCTGATAACCCATTCCAGGGAACGCCTGCGGAGTATAGTTGCGATTATCTTAGCAGGCCTCCGAATCCAGCGGCTTCACAATGCCAACATCTGATCGCTATCTGGCCTGGCATAGGTTCCGCCCGTTTGCTCGTACCGGAGTGCCGCATCAGCACATAACGTAATCCGTCTGTCCCCATTGGCGCCCAAAACAACTTATAGTAACGGTCACATTCCCCGGCGCAATCTTTCTGGCTGATCCCCTGATTACCGTGCCGTGAGGACCAGAATTCCTTACAGGTACTGCGCATCCGCCCGCCTCCTGCACACAATGCGCACTCGAGCCACCTACCTGACCGTTTACTTTGTCTGTGCCGACATTAGCGCGGTATATTATCTGTCTGTATCCAGTCAGCTATCTAGGTCTACTTTTCTGTCTGCACATTTTGTCTGTCTTATCATATCCATCTATCAAGCACTATTAATGCGCATTTTAGGTGTTTATTTGTCTGTCTGCGACATCTGTCGGCTTATCTATCTATTTGTTTATCTATCATCTGAAGAAGTTTCTGTCTTACCTATGCACTTATACCTACCCATTTCCATTGATTCATGTGCCATGCTCAGTGCCTCCCTCCTGTCCCCTCCATCGTCTCTCTCTCTCTCTCTACTCTCTCTACATCTCTCTCTCTCTCTCTCTCTCTCTCTAAACATCTCTCTCCGCATTAATATCAATTTAGTCCTATCCCATCATCATGGATCCGATCCAGAGTTCATATAGTCTATCCATTTCGAGTCTGTCTGATCTATCACCATCTAGATCTATCGTATCTAGCCATACTGTCTGTACAACATCCATCTCTCTATCTACCAATCGGCCATACTTCCTATCAGTTTATCTATCTCATACATATATCTGTTTACGACGATTAACGGTGCTAGTTCCAGAGGTATTTTGATCGCTCTCAGTCTGCATTGTGCACACAAATCGGAGTATCTGCTCCATTTAATCTTTACCAGTGTGTGTGTGGGTGTGTGTGTGTGTGTGTGTGTGTGTGTGTGTGTAGTGTGTGCCCACCCCTTTCCTCAACTCCTAAAATACATATCAGGCAACCAGGATCTGTTTTTTCGGGCTTTAGTTACTTGTCGACACTTGGGTTTATGAGCTGCTGCTGGTTTGTGATTTTTTTTTTTTTTTTTACATGGATGTGAGCCAGGATTTTTTCATTTTTTCATCTGGTGTCCGTGAGTAAGCAGAGAGAGAGGGAGAGAGAGAGAGAGAGAGAGAGAGAGAGAGAGAGAGAGAGAGTTAGAGATGAGAGAGAGATGAGATGAATCATGAGAAAGTAGCCCTTATTCTGGGCCTCCAAGACTTACTGCAACCTGTCGACGAGTCTCTTTATGAAATGCTGAACACACAGTCACACACACATGGGGTCAGCAGCCCTGAACAACGGGAAATTCAGCAAAGGGCCGAGACGTGAGACATCGGCGCTCCGTACCAGAGCTGCAACACAGATGTGGAGAAAAAAAATCCTAAAATTTCAATGAATTTTTGTATGAACCTCTCCAAGCTCTGTGCTGGTGGCGTCACCCAGGTTTGGATGCTAACCCATTCCCAGATACTTCTGGTGAGCATGTGTTCAATGAGCTATCCTCTACTTGAATGGTTCCTACGGATCATATCTGCATGTGAATAGAATATTTCATCGTTCAGACCAATTTCCTTGTTATCTTGAAGACTTGATGTTTCAGGAAATAGACACCCGTTTATTCGTATTGACAGTTCATGAGAAGCACTTACAAGACGAATGTGAATATTGTCGCTGTAAGGCTTAATAAATAGTGGTGCAAACTGTTGGTAAGTCTAATCTTGTTGTGCTATTACTGATGAGGTTGTCAACTGATCTGCAAATGTATTAATCATTAAGTTGTTTCAGTGACAGTATAACAGTATGTTTATCAGTATTACATATCATCAGTAAAAATATACATATGCATTTGAGTATTGTTCACCTACAGAATTCTTTTCGTTCTTTCGTAGTCACTCTAAAGTTTTGAATACAAATGGATTACCTTGTCTACATTGAAAGAGTTAAGTGTCATCCATAACCTATCAATGACCCAGCGACTCTGGCCTATTGATCTAGCTGTACAATCCTCTCTCTCTTTCTTTCAGTCTCTCTCTCTGAGAGAGAGAGAGACAGATGAAAGCTGTTTGCAAAACACACACACACACACACACACACAGTCACACAGGAGGATTCAACCGTAGGGCGGACGTGTACCATCGGCGCTCGTGCCGAACCAACACGGCCAGTGGCATTACACTAAATTAGTATCTTTGTATGAGTCAAGCTCTGTACCAGGTTAGACTAAATGATTTTTCATTATTAAAAAGAAAAAAAATAATGAAGTTTAAACAAGACTTGTTCGAAACAGGAAGAGAAGTGAAGACAATGCGAATACGCTGAGTCAGCTGAGGTTTGTTTGCAGACTTGTACAACAACACGGGGAATGTAAGTACATGCTCTGCACATTTAGTATTGCAAAATGGATACATAGTTTAGTAAAGCAGATTTGGAAAAAGGGATAAAGGTAGAAAGCAAAATGATGATTTCCTACCAAGAACTGGTTGAAGTGAGACTCACAATAGACTGGTTGAACGTGTAAACAAACTAGAAATGGCTTTCAAAAATGAAATTGATGAAATAAAGAAGCAGATGCACTTGCAAAAGGAAGAAATAGAAAAACTAGGAAGGGAGGCCAATAAGAAAGACACAACCATCAGTGAACTAACAGTGGAATTGAGTACACTTAGGAAGAAAATGAGTGAAATGGCAAGTACAGTAGTCAATCACGAGAGTGTTATGGAAGAGTTAAAAAATGACACAGAGACAATTAGGCAAGTAAGCAGTCTTATTGACCAGAGCAGTGATATTGATGAGAAGATAACACAGGTGAATGAAGCTGTGCAAAGCTACAAAAATGATGTGGAAACCACGTATGCTGAAATGGTGAAAGTAAAGAAAGACTTAGAAACAAGGGTGGAGGAAAAAAGCATTAAAAAGGAAGTGAAAAGAATAATCCAAAACAATCCAAAGTTAGTCAGAGATTCAGTAGATATAAACAAATCTATAGTAATCACTGGTATAGAAGAGGAAGAAGTAAAAAACAAGATCACAAGAGACAAAAAGGAGATGGCAAATGTAATGAGCTTACTGAAGAAGTATCAGAGGAAATCTGTAGTAAAGACATAGAGGAACACAAAAGGTTAGGGAAATATGAGAAAAGCAAGACAAGACCTCTAAAGGTGACTTTCCAGAGTGTAAACACTGTGGAAGAGATACTAAAAAATGCAAAGAATCTTATGGAAAAAGAGGAGTTCAAAAATGTATGGATAAAAAGATGCCTAACACAAGAGGAACTGGAATTACTGAAAGAGAAAAGGGAGGAAGCAAAAACAAAAAATGAGGGAAGATCAGAAGAGGAGAAGAAGAAATTTTTTTTTTTACAAAGTAATAGGATTGCAGGTACGAAAGTGGTACACAAACAGGATGGAATAAAAAGGAGGAAGGTAGTAGAACCATGTCATGACAAGTATATAAACAAGATGATAAAGTTGATGTACTCAAATGTGGATGGAATGGTATCTAAATTACTAGAGATGAATGATTATGTCAGAGAAAATGAACCACAAATAATATGCCTAACTGAAACAAAATTAACACCAAGGATATCCAATGACATACTAAACTTAGAGGAATACAATATATGGAGAAGAGACAGAAATTTAAAAAAGGAGGAGGAATTATAATATTAACTAAGAAAAATCTAAAAGTCAATGAAATAAAACTAGATATACCATCACAAGTAGAACTGATTGCAGTAGAGATCAACACATCTGAAGGTAAAGTAATTGTAGCCAATTTGTACATGCCACCCAGATCAAACACATGGGAAAGAGATGAATATGAGGACCTGGCAGAGAGTACAATTCAGAGTTTAAGATCATTACTACATAAAATGGAAGAGAAATCAGAATTATACTAACTGGGGATTTCAATACAAATATAAATTGGAATACTCTAGATATAATTAGCCAAGAAAGCTGTTGGGACCAAAAGCTCCTGGATCTCGTACAAGAGTTCTTCCTAACGCAACATGTGAGGGAAACCACCAGAAAAAGAGGACTTGATGTACCTTCAGTGCTAGATCTAATATTTACTAGGCAAGAAAATGATATTGACAGTTTAATATATCACCCTCCACTCGGCAAAAGCGATCATGCAGTACTAAATTATAACTTCAGGATAGCATATGACATAGTAAACAGCAATGACAGTTACAAAAAGAGCCTAAACTATAAAAGGGAAATTATCAAGACCTAAAGAAGTATTTCTTAGAAGTTGATTGGGAAAATGAGCTTAGAGGACAAGATTTAAATGCTGTATATAAAAATTCTGTGAATTTTATGAAATAGGAGTCCAGAAGTACATCCCACAGCACAAAGAAGCAGATAAGAAAATACAGAAATGGTTCAATACAGAATGTAAAAAATCAAAAGAAAGAAGAGATTTGTTGTGGAATAGATACAGAAGACATAATAGTGAAAGGGCGTATAATAATTACAAACAGACAAGAAACTATTATACAAGAAACAAAACAGTTTGAGGAGGATATAATAAATAAAAGTAGTGATCAATCAAAGCTGTTTTACAGCTGTATCAGAAGCAAAACCAAAGTAAAAGATATAATACAATCAATTATGGACGAGGGAATCACTTATACACAAGAGAAAGATATTTGTGAAGCACTAAATAAGAATTTCCAATTAGTTTTTACAGAAGAAAAAAATTTTGAGAGGGACTATGTGGAACATGCATGTCCACACATACTACCAGATATACAAATAGCAGAAAAAGTAATACAGGAGGAGTTAAGTAGATTAGACAGAGGAAAAGCAAGTGGTCCTGATGAAATTTCATGTTGGGTACTACGAGAATGTGCAAAGGAGTTAAGTAAACCATTATTTTTAATTTTCAAGAAATCCTTGAGTCAAGGTAAACTACCTGATATTTGGAAAAAAGCAAATATTGTCCCCTTATTCAAGAAAGGAAATAGACAAAATCCACTCAACTACCGACCAGTATCACTGACCAGTGTTGTAAGCAAGGTATTAGAAAACTTATAAGAAAAGCTTGGGTAAATCATCTAGAAGAACACAGTATGATAACAGAAAGACAGTTTGGTTTCAGAAAAGGAAAATCATGTGTTACTAATCTGTTGAGCTACTATGACAGAGTAACAAACACAATACAGGAAAGGGAAGGATGGGTGGACAGTATCTATTTAGATTTCAAGAAAGCTTTTGACACAGTACCACACCAAAGACTTTTATGGAAACTGTACCATCAAGGAGGAATTCGAGGCAAACTGTTTTGTTGGATGCAAGACTTTCTCATAAAAGAGAAATGAGAACAGTACTAAGAGGAAACTACTCATCATGGAAAGAAGTGACTAGTGGAGTACCACAGGGTTCAGTGCTGGCACCAATCATGTTTTTAGTGTATATAAATGATATAAACAGTAACACTGGAAATGAGAGCTATCTGAATATGTTTGCAGATGATGCAAAAATACAAGGAGAATTACTAACACAGACTCTTGTAAAGAGCTACAAGAAGAATTAAATAAACTTCATGAATGGAGTAGTACATGGCAAATGGAATTCAATGTGGACAAGTGTCATGTAATCAAGTTTGGTAAAAGTGGAAAAAGACCTGATTGGGATTATAAGTTAGGAAATAAAACCCTATACACATCAGAAAGAGAGAAAGACCTAGGTGTGATTATCAATAACAGACTATCTCCGGCTGACCACATCAGCGAGAAGGTACGGAACATGTATACACTGCTTGCAAATATGAGAATAGCATTCACATACATAAATGAAGACATGCTAAGAAGGATAATAACATCATTCATTAGACCAACCCTGGAATATGCATCAGTAGTCTGGAGTCCTCATCTCAAAAAGCACATAGACAAGATTGAAAAAGTTCAAAGGGCCGCTACAAGATGGATACCAAGCTTAAGGGACCTAAGCTACGAAGAAAGACTAAATAAACTGAATCTACCAACACTACAGGAGAGAAGGAAAAGAGGTGACATGATAATGCTATATAAGTGCATATCAGGGAAGGAGAAAATAGACATAAATGATTACTTAACATATGGAGAAGCATCAGCAAGAGGACACTGCAAAAAACTGCATAAGAAGAGGTGATAAAGACGTAAGGAAATTCAGTTTCCCAAACAGAGCAATTGATCAATGGAATGCACTACGAATGAAATAGTGTGTGCCAAAG
>NC_136979.1:0-55000 GCF_032717465.1 Coenobita brevimanus
AGCTGAGGTCAGGTTCAGAAGCGTGTGGAGTAGTGTCTTCAGGATATTCTATCTCGGCAGGTGGCGGTGGTTTAGGCTGTTTCTTCCTCTTCCTCTTCTTGTTCGATGTCGGTGGTGGGGAGGGAGAGGTACATGCCTCCTCGGAGGCCTGGAGGTTCACGACAGCATCAGGTGGTAAGGGGAGGAGTGGTCGGCTTTCTTCCTGTATGATGGAAAAGACAGGAGAGGCGACCCTTCCCTCAGCTGCTGACGGCGGGCGGTGATCATCGGCATTCTCCGATGTCCTTGGGCTGGGCAGAGGTAGAGCAGGAGGCGGCAGTTGCCCTGTTTAGGGAAGCGATCGAGCTGCAGCCTTTTCCGCGGTGTTGTGCGGGGTCTAGGAGGCTGCAGCGTTGTGGTCATTGACGCTCCTGACGCGGGAATGGCCGTGCATCACGAGCGAAGCTCTGAGGGATGACAAGGCGTGGCAGCCCGTTCTTCTCAAAGACTTGAGGGAGTAGAACGAGCATAGCTGCCTTGTCATCGCCACAGAAAGCCTTCGCCGTCGCGATGCACATGGCGACAATGGTGTCCACATCCCCAGGTCATCGGGGATCCCCAGGCCGCCGCCCCTGGGCCGTGGGGCGCCCCAGTGCATAGGCCAGGAGCCTTGCACAGCTGCACCCCCCGGTCCAGTGACGTCTATAGCCTCGGGACACTTCGGTGTCTGGAGAATGTGGAACTCCACTGTCTCTCCCTGGCGTAACAAGGGCGAGTGGCGCCGAGAAGAGGTAGCAGCGATCCCTGAGCGATGTACAAATACATCGGCGCCAGAATCCTGGCGCCGGATGAATCCGTACTTCGCCCTGATGCACCAGCCACTTCACGGTGCCAGTGATGGTGGTGGTCTGCTCTCCTCCCTCGAGCTCAGCTGCCAGGTCAAGCCCCCTCAACAACGGGTCGCGAGCTGTGGCAGAAGTAGAGGCCATGCTGGAGAGAGGAGGAGATGTTGCTGCTACCGCTGCTGGACCGCGAATGAATAAGGCAGAGATCCATCTATCTATATACATAGGCTGCTTCCCCCAAGGAAAGGGAGGTAGCCGAGACAGGACGACACACTCCCCATTAACTCATCCATTCAAACACATTCATTCGCATCTTAGCCCCAAGGCAGAGATACAAAGGGTAATACATGATACAGTAGTTCCTGTTACTTTCAGCAATATAAAAACAATAAGTACAAAGACGACGAGATTAATACAAAATAAATGAAGAATAAAGAACAATTATTAACACTACACCGACGCTTCCATCTCGTAAGCAGTGGTGCCCTACCCCCTCCCACCTCAATGCCCTCCCCTCTAGCTCACACCCCAACTGTGTATTTCTCCTAAAACTTTCTGTCATCCATATCCACATCACAACGCTCCTTCACTTCCTCATTTGTCAGTCTGTCTTTCCTTTTAACTCCACATCCTCCTCTCAGTAATCCTTCCTCCATCTTAAATACTCGCTCTATGCTGACGATTGTGCAATATGGCACTCTTCCCGTAATGCACAATTTTCGGCTGGGCGGATTCAAGCAGCCCTTGACTCCGTCCACCAATGGGCCTTGCAGTGGGGATTTAAGTTTTCCGTACGTAAGTGTGCCGCTATGGTTTTCATTAATCGTAACGTACCTAATTTGTGCTTAACTTTGGATAATCAGGCGGTACCTTTTCAAAACTCTGTAAAATTTTTAGGAATACATTTTGATCGTAGAATGAATTTTAAACTTCACGTTAATACTTTGCTTGCTCGTTGTGATAAACTGTTAAATGTCCTCAAGTACCTAGCGGGTACTACCTGAAATTGCCGACAGAAAATCTTTATTAATGGTGTATAAGTCCCTTATTCGATCGAAGCTAGACTATGGCGCACAGGTATATGGCTCGGCATCCGATGCCACACTGAAAGGATTGGATGTGTTGCAAAATAAATGTTTACGAATGTGTCTTGGAGCCGTCTGGTGTACCCGTGTAGCTCATTATGGAAGTGGAAGCGAAATGTGCCTCCCCTCCGTATTCGCCGTGACCACCTGGCATTTTCGTATGGACTACGAACATTAAGGAAAAGTAATATCGGCAATGTGGCCTGTACCCCTTTTCGTCCAATGCCACCACCTACTGCAGGGGGTGCGTGGAAGCCACTTGCCGCTTCGCCTCCACTTACTGACTCAGGAGCTTGATGTGGACCCCAGTGACTGTGACAAGTTGGTGCTAAAAAAATATAGCGCCTTGGGAGCCACCCAGCTTTACAGTGGATGTATCATGGCTCCCAGCACCAAAGGCCAAGGCGCCGGAAGGAGGTGGAGATCCACCACTTGTTTCGTAACATCATTGTTCGTCACTTGAGGTCCCATCAATTGTACACAGGCGGCTCCAAGTCGAGTGAATGTATGGATGCCAGTGTGTGGTCGACTGAATGAGCCCTCAGGTATCGGTTGCCGACTCATACATCTGTGTTTACTTCAGAACTCTTTGCTATTGACAAAGCCATAGACTATGCTCTCAATTCTAGGCATGACTCATTTGTCATATTTTCAGATTCAAAATCAGCCCTTCAGGCAAGTGCATCTTGTACTACGGACTCTCACGAGATCCAGGGCCGCATCGTTAATAAGTTGCATTCATGCAACAAGTCATTCACGCTGATCTGGGTGCCTGGTCATTGTCGTATCTACGGCAATGAGCAGGCTGACCTGCAAAGTCGGCTGTAGAGCTCGAGGAGACCCAGGACGATCCTCGTGATCTACGGTCGAGTCTATCTCTTGGAAAGAAATCAATAAATCTTCTGTGGCAAGGTCAGTGGACCAGACTAAATATTCCAACTTATAAGCCGTACCTGGGCGACTGGGACACTGCCAACCGTCCCAGTCGCCTAGAAGAAAAAGTGTTGGCGCGGTTGCACCGGCTTAATGCCACCAATTTAACCCACATAAAACCATATATGGAAAGACGCTTCCCACCGCACTGTGATATCTGTAATGCGGTGTTATCTATCAGTCATATCATCCTGCGCTGTCGGCGATTTATTCGTGAACGTGCTTCACTTATAAATTACTGCGGCGCAGCAGACGTCCCCTTCACCCTTTCCACCATCCTGGGTGATGGGGACATTGTTATGACTGATAAATTGATGGCTTTCTTGAGAGAGACCGGACTGATCAGAGTGATGTGACTTTTTTACTGTGTGGTTATGGTTTTTATCAACGGTAAATATGTATATATTGTAATATTAATTAGGGTTGACAGTTGACATATTTTAAATAGTTCCTCCTCCCACTGATCTATTTCTAATATTGATGTCCCCTACATTAAGCCAAGTTCCTCGCCTGACAGTCACCAGCTGATGAGTGCAAGTGTGCAATATAGGAAGGTATTGGGCACTTGCAGTCGATGGTGGTCTGCTGGGCGAGGTTCTTCACTTTCTGTACAAATTATGTAAATACATTATATTATCTTGCTTAAGTTATTCTAATTAGGGACGACAGCTGACGTATATGGAAATGTTCCTGACTCGTCTGGTTCCCTTTCATATATTGATGTCCCCTATATTAGGTTGTGCCTCGACTGACAGTCACCAGGTGATGAGTGCAGGTATGTAATGTAGAAAGGCATTATATATCTGCAGTCGATGGTGTTCTGTTAGTCGAGGTATTTTTACCATTAGTGTAGGTCTAGCTATTTGTCTCTGTAGGATTTAGTATAGGTTAGCGATTTGTCTGTTAGGTGATTAATTTTAGGGTCTTTAGATTAGTTTGTCTTTATAATATAAGGTATAAAAAATATAAAACCAAGAAAAAATCAAAAAAAATAAAAATACAAAAAAAAAATTAAATAAGATTAAAATTATTATATATATATGTACGTTTGCATGAAAGTGTGTCTGTATGTATGCATAGAAGCGTGTGTGTGTGTGTGTGTGTGTGTGTGTGTGTGTGTGTGTATATATATGTTTGTATATGTATGTATATATGTTTAAATATATATACATATATATATATATATATATATATATATATATATATATATATTTATATAAATATATATATAAATGGACTTAATAACCAGGGGCTTCGGCCACAATGGTTGATAGGCCGGGAAAAAAAAAAAAAAAAAAAAATTCCTCCATCCCCCAGCCTTAGCGAAACACGAATTATGTTCCTCACTTGAACAGGCAGACGGCCTGGCGCCATTGGCTAACCGAAGCAGATGTACATCCCACACTTCCAAGACCGACACTGAGTGTAGCTGACTGGGCATGAGGGTTTTAAATGGGTTGAGGCAGACTAGTAGACGCCGCATTGGGGGCGGGGCTTGCAATAAAGAAAATTCCCACAACATGTAGGGGAGCCTTATGTAACTTCGACGAATCTTTATACCGTCCATTGTCGTTTCGTTTTTTTTTCTCTCTCTCTCTTGTTCTTACGTTGCCTCATGTTAAAAGGTACTTTTATTTCTTAATGGCGGTGGTCTAATATAAATTTCCATATGGCTCTATATGTGGACACTCAGTGCATTGTGTTTTCCATTCTTTCCAGCTAGTCTGCAGTTTATCACATCTTTCCTGGCTTATTTCCCTGCGATATCTATACTGCATTCGGATTCTACACTAAGTTATTGGCTGCTTAATCAGTTGCTTTGTACTGTGATCGTATCGTATCTTTTATAAAAGCTCCAATAAGCTTGCATGCGTCGGCCTTAGTCACATGATGGCTCTCCACGCTGCTTGATCTCTGGCAGCCTCCCTATTCAGTCCCTTATCCATGAGGTCGCACCCAATGACTTCGCCCCGTTTTTTTTTTTTTTTTTTTCGGTCTGCTTCTCGCATCCCTAAATCTAATGTTCACATTTCTCACTTTCTGCACCCATCTGTCATCCCCCATCCTCTCCACATGCCCAAACCATCTCAATCTACCCTTCTTCATCACATCAATACACTCCAGTCCCATCCATTCTCCCAAACCATCTTAATCTATCCTTCCTCATCACCACACCAATACACTCCACTCCCATCCTTCCTACCAAACCATCTCAATCTACCCCTCCTCATCACACCATCAGTACACTCCAGTCCAATCCTACCTTTCAACTCTTCCGTCACAAACTTAGCCCCCTCTCCTCCCCCAGACCTCACACTCAGGGACGCACTGCACATCCACCTAATCATTGTCATTTCTGTACGTTTGAGTCTGTGAATATCCTCTCTCTTTACTGCCCAGGTCTCACTACCATACAGCATTACACTCCTAACACATGCCACACACAAAGACCCCTTACCACGTAGGGAGAGACCTCTCAGTGTCAGGAGAGGCAATAGCTTCCTGAACTTCTTCCAACCACTGCTCACTCTAGCCACAGAGCTGGTCCAGCCCCACCTCCAGCACATAACATGTGTCCCAGATAACAAAACTCTTCCACACACTCAAAAGACTCACCAGAAAGTTCAGTCCTTTCACGCCTCACAATCTCCACATAATAATAATGATAATAATAATCATAATCATCATTATCATCATCATCATCATCATCATCCAGACTCCTTTACCACCCTACGTGTCTGTGTCTGTGTTTGTGAACGTGTGCCTCTGTGTGCGTGTATTTATGTGTGTGTGTGTGTGTGTGTGTGTGTGTGGTGTGTGTGTGTGTGTGTGTGTGTGCGTGTGTGTGTGTGTGTGAGTGTGTGTGTGTGTGTGTATGTATGTGTGTGTGTGTGTGTGTGTGTGTGTGTGTGTGAGTGTGTGTGCGTGTGTGTGTGTGTGTGTGCGTGTATGAATGTGTGTGTGTATGTATGTATGTATGTGTGTGTGTGTGTGTGTGTAAGTGAATGTGTTGTGAGTGGAGGGAGGGTGGGGGTTGTATAGTTTGATGTGGTTGCAGTGTGTAATTCACCGGGTCGGTCAGGATCACTTGATGGTCGTGATCGTCAGCTTTTTACCCTCCCGGAAGGGAGCTGAGAGCTCATATAGTCCGATCTAAGGGCAAGGCTGTGACCTTCACACACGCACACACCCGTCCCCTTGCTCCAGGGGGACAGTAACCACCCACTTCGTCAGTGAAACTTTTCGCAACCTGAGCGAGGCGCGAACTCCCGTCCACCAGTTGGCAAGCGGGAACGTTACCACTGCACCAGCGAGCGGTGTGTGTGTGTGTGTGTGTGTGTGTGTGTAAGCTCACTGCTCGTCAAAGGACCTTAGTAATACATAAGAAGACATGTTATTAAAGTTGCGGCACAAATATATTTTAATGTGCTATGGATGTCAACTTCACTCAAAATAACGCCACGCTTCTTCTCCCCTTTCCTGTCTCCTTGCCATGCGTCTGTCTGTCTTCTGTCTGTGTGTCTTTCTGCCTGTCTCGCTATTGCAAACCACAAACAACTCTCAACTGTCCACAACTTCCTAGAATATCATGGTATCCTGCACAATACTACTTTTTTTCAGGATAACTTGTCCCAGATTTTCGTCCTCTTGCCGCTTACTTCACATGGGCCATTGACAGAAAAGGGCAGCGCTACGGCTCCTCTTCAATGGCACTTTTTTGTGATTTACATATTCTAGTTTTAATCTATTGCTACAACTCAGTATTCAAGTTCGAGAGATGGAAATTTTAGGCCAAGTTTGAGTAAAATGGGTACAGAATTAATAAAGTCAAACAGCATACCTTTGGTGGGTGCAGTGGGAACAAGGCGACAGTCCACAGGCAGGACAACCGCGGGATAATCCAGCAAAATCTAATCACCAGCTTATGAAGTGACGCCAACAACACTCGCGTCACACAATCGGTTGAAACACCCGTCCACTTTATCACTAAACACCTGTGGTTCTGAAGTATGATAACAGAAAATAAAATAATCGCGTAGACGTTATGTAGCCTACTGATGCACTCTCTCCACAGTCTCTGCTTCTGACGTTCTGTTTATTGCTTGTTCATCACAATGCTTCGAAATTGATGAGCCTCTCACTCGGACATGACGACCGACTGAACCTTTATCCTTGTCTTGTACCCCTGACCTTTTACTGAATGCTATAAAAAAAAAAAAATTACTTCATCCTAACCTAACTCAAAGTCTAATGACAGAGATGATCTGCTCGCTTGACTTCCTCGCGCACCTTTTGTGACGCAACAGCTTAAGTCGGGGTGGCCCTATTCAGAGAAAGCAGTAAAATGGATGGGCAACTGAGAAAAATTAGTCACTGTCCGCTGACTCTTCCTGCTTGGATTCCAGCGACAACGTTCCCGAGTTCGTATGAGTTTGTATAGAACGGTAAATTCAAAATCTAAATAAAGAAATAAGATAATCTGCTGACTTTTCCTTATAATCTTGCTAACAGACAGGCAGGCAGTCAGGGAGGCAGAAAAGGCAGACAGGCAGGCGGTCAGGCAGGCAGACAGACTGATAGATAGATATATAAACCTGGCCAAACACATAGCTTCATCGGGCTTTCTCGGTTGACTGTAATAACATCCACTAGTAGCAGAAACAACGATTTTTTTTTTTCTGATCGCTTTTCTGATATTATTTTGTTTTCAGCCATACTCGTACCAGATCACGTCAGTTAACAATGATGTGCGTATCTGAGGATTAATAAAGCTTTAGTTTCACTCTGTATATGATAAAAAAAGGCAGTGAAAATATCAACTGTACCCCCATTAGTCTAATACCACAGCCTTCTCCCATTCGCCTCTGTCTACGTTTTTTCCTTTAACCATTCTTTTCCCCAGATGGAGAGTTGTGGCAGACTCCTGTATTCCATAAACTAGCAATTTATTCGTTCTATGTACAGAGTATTATGCGAAAATCTTGCATGACACTGGCCACGAGATTTTAGGTAAAGAGATTTTGAAGTGATGTAGGAGCTGGGAACTCTCTATCTTGACTGCTTTTGGGCTGGGAGTTTACTGTTAGTTAATATTAAAAAGGGTAATTACACAAAATACCAGTTATTTATTTGATGTCATGCTCAGATGAGGAGAGAAACTCAGGCATGATTGTATTTCACGTTTATTTGTATCAACATCTACACTTAGTGGCTTTGGAAAGACAATGTTAGGTAGTTTCGAAGACTGGTGAGTAGAGAGGGACTGGCGGGGATGTGTGGTGGTGTGGGGCGGGATATGGTGACACACTGCAGTAAAGAAATGCCACATAGCTCTCTGTTGGCTACTCCTGTTACTGGCCGTTCGTCACCCCTGCGAAAGGAATAATATCTTAGTTAACCTTCACTGCCACAGATCTTTAGTATTAAATAAAATCGTCTTGAGACAGTAAGAATTGTATAAAAAAAAGTATGATGTAGAATTCATTGGGGTAATCATATTTTAACCGGGGTCTTCTATGCCATGTTGTACTGCATGTGACTTTGGAGACATTGTAAGGTGTGGCTGTGTGGAAGTGCAGCTATGTGCAGGTCTCTGTGTGTGGGGGGGGGGGGTGCGTCATAGAGAGAGAGAGAGAGAGAAGGAGAGAGAGAGAAATTACATGTCCACATACGTAAATGCTTGCGTGCATTAATCTTTCCGAGCATCACTGAGTCCATTCACCTGTGTGTGTGTGTGTGTGTGTGCATCATTCTGCTTGTGTATATATGTGCTCGTATCTGAGTGTGCGTGTATCAATGCCTGTGTGTATCAGTGCCTGTGTGTATCAGTGCCTGTGTGTATCAGTGCCTGCGTGTATCAGTGCCTGTGTGTATCAGTGCCTGTGTGTATCAGTGCCTATCAGTGCCTGCGTGTATTAGTGTGCGTGCATGCGCTGATCAATGCTTGTATCAGTGTTTGCGTGAATGAATATGTGCGTGCAGTAGTGTGTGCCTGCTCCGTGTGCGCGTGTATAATACGTACATGCCGCAGCGTGTGCGTTCATCGGTGTGTGCGTGCATTGGTGTGTGCGTGCATCAGTGTTTATGTGCTGAGTTTCTACACGTTCAGTGTGTTCGTTTAGTGTGTGTGGTTACCTAATGTGTGCCTGTTAAGTGTGTACGTGCTCACTGTGTGCGTGCTCAGTGTATTAGTTAACTGTGTATGCGTATTCAGTGTGTGTGTGTTCAGTGTGTGCGTGTTCAATGTCTGCGTGTTCAATGTGCGCGTGTTCAGTGGGTGTGTGTAGTGTTTGCGTGTCCAGTGTCCAGTTCGTGCGTGTCCATTGCTTGCGTGTTCACTGTGTGTGTGTATGTGTGTGTGTGTGTGTGTGTGTGTGCGTGTGTGTGTGTGTATGTAGTAACGAAAAACGGATGTAGTTTGCAAGCTGTTGTTTGTCAGTCCTATTCTACCTATCCCACCCCCAGGTTGCAAGTTGTAAATGAGACCCCGATCTATTGGACGTTTCACCCTGGGGCATAAATCTTAACCCTGCTGGAGTGGTGGGCTCAGGTGCCGCGTGACATCACTAGACCTTGGGGTAGGCCAGGGAGGAGTACGGTAGGGTAGTGTAGGGTTGGGCAGGGTGGAGTACTGTAGGGTAGAGTAGGGTAATGTATGGTAGGGTAGTCTAGGGTAAGGTAAGCTAGGGTAGGGTAGGGTAGGGTAGTGTAGGGTAGGGTAGGGTAGGGTAGGGTAGGGTAGGGTAGTGTACGGTAGTGTAGGGCAGGGTAGTCAGTAAACGTAGGTTAGTTTTGGTCTGGTAGATTTAGGTAAGCTTAAAGTTAGATAAATAGATAGATAGACGTGGATGATATTTTGATTATGAACTCTGATACACACAGGTCTTTTGGCGTCTCTCTCTCTCTCTCTCTCTCTCTCCCTAGCCACACGCCTTAATCCCGTAAGAGGTGGCCACAAACAAATCACCTCCATGTCGCCCTGTCCCCGGCCATTGCACTGCCCCCCCCCCCAACTTACACCCGCCCTCTCTCATATGCCTTTCTACTCCACCTCTCCATCTAATCCTCGGTCTCCCCCTTCCTCTCCCCTCCTCCACCTCACCCATATCACTCTCCTTGTTAATCTCACATTCATTAGGTAAGCATTACCGGTGCGTGTGTGTGTGTGTGTGTGTGTGTGTGTGTGAAGTGTAGTATGTGTGTTAGACTGTAGTGTGGCAGTGTGAAGTAGCGTGTCTATCTATCTATCCATCCATCCATCTATCTGTCTATCTATCTATCTATCTATCTATCTGTCCATCTATCTATCCACCCATCCCTCCATCCATCTATCTATTCATCCATCTACCTATCACTCTATTCATCTATCTATCTATCCATCTATCTATCAATCTATCTATCTATCTAATCTAACAGGCGAAATATTACTTAGCTTTTTTTTGTTATCTGGAACACGAGGTGGGGCTGGAGCAGCTCTGTGGCTAGAGTGAGCAGTGGTTGGAAGAAGTTCAGAAAGCTGTTGCCTCTCCTGACACTGAGAGGGCTCTCCCTACGTGCTAAGGGGTCTTTGTATGTGGCATGTGTTAGGAGTGTAGTGCTGTATGGTAGCGAGACCTGGGCAGTAAAGAGAGAGGATATTTACAGACTCAAACGTACAGAAATGACAATGATTAGGTGGATGTGCAGTGCGTCCCTGAGTGTGAGGCCTGGGGGAGGAGGGGGGGCTAAGTTTGTGACGGAAGAGTTGAGAGGTAGGATTGGACTGGAGTGTACTGGTGGTGTGATGAGGAGGGGTAGATTGAGATGGTTTGGGAGGAAGGAGCGGAGTGGAGTGTATTGGTGTGGTGATGAGGAGGGATAGATTGAGATGGTTTGGGAGAATGGATGGGACTGGAGTATATTGATGTGATGAAGGAGGGTAGATTGAGATGGTTTGGGCGTAATGAGAGGATGGGGGATGACAGGTGGGTGCTGAAAGTGTTAAATGTGAACTTTTGCGTTCGGGATGCGATATGTATACCGAAAAAAAAAAAAAAACCGGGGCGAAGTCATTGGGTGCGACCTCATGGAAAATGGACTGAATAGGGAGGCAGCCAGAGATCGAGCATCATGGAGAACCGCCAGTAGGTGACTAAGGCAATGCATGTAAACAGGTTGGAGTGATTTATAAACGAAACGAGACGAAAAACGAAGCGATGATAGTACCATACAACTGGCCTGGACATGGCACTTGTACTGTAGATGCCACACAACAGTAAAAATGATTTAGTTCTCACCAAACACTACCAGTCTGATGTAGCTATTCAGTCAGGAGATTCCCAACACTCGAGGTGTTTACTGTGCACGGCCATGTAAGGCAATGCACACACGGGGCTGGAGGTGGCTGGGTTGATCACAGAGGACTGGGGTGACCTAGAGGTTCACCTACCACCACAACAGGGGGTCAGAGCTCATGGTACGACACTCCAGCCATTGTGGAAGTGTTGCCACTGAGAGGATATGATAATAAATATAGTGCACACGTCAGTCCTGGCAACACCCTTCACTGGTGCACTTAGGGTACCAGTGCAAGGGGCCAAAAGAACACCGGGGCAAGGTCTGACTGATGATATGATGAGTGACATTATCTGGCTACCCCACACCACCAAGACATGTCACTCAGCAAAACCATACAGGTGATGGAGCACGAGGAACCTACCGCACTCAGTGTAAACATGAGAAGGCCAAAGACACAACACATACGGTAATGAAGAGACCAACACAGCGGCAACTGAGCAAAATATCGGAGGTGGCCGACTACTTCAAGGATTAATGGATATGATTCCAAGGTGGCGACCATCATCCACTCACTTTATGTAGTACTGCCTACTTCTTCCTTCACCTCTGTCATTCTTTTTCTGTGTCTGCTCTCCTCTCTTTCTCTTTCTCACCAGCATCCACTCACTTGATGTAGTGCTGCCTACTTCTTCCTTCACCTTTATCATTCTTTTTCTGTGTCTGTCCTCCTCTCTTCATATTTCTCCCATCTTTCCTGTCACTTTTTGTTACTCTTCTTTCCTTTTCAGGTGGCTTTACATTGAGTGACAAGCCTAATGGTTTCCTGTAAGCCAGGAAACCATTTACAACGCTGGGTGGTAACCATATAACCAGCCCATACGTGTTCCTTAAGTGTCAACAAGTGGGTTGGCGGAGGGTTAGTGCCCCTCCCCGTAAAACAACTAACTCAAGAGACAAACGGCCACCCCTTGCCGGATTATGGCGTCTGGCGATAGATAGATAGATAGGTACGGGATTAAAGCGTCTGGCGATAGATAGATAGATAAATATATAGATAGATGAGGGATTATACCATCTGGCGATAGATAGATATATAGATAGATATGGGATTATGGCGTCTGGCGATAGATAGACAGATGGATAGATAGGGGATTTTGGCGTCAGGTGATAGATAGATAGATAGATAAATGGATAGATACGAGATTATGGCGTCTGGCGATAGACTGATAGGTAATGAATTATGGCGTCTGGCGATAGATAGATAGAAAGATGGATGGATATGAGATTATGGCGTCTGGCGATAGATGGATAGGTACAGGATTATGGCGTCTGGCGATAGATAGACAGATAGATGGATAGATACGGGATTCTGGAGACTGGCGATAGATAGATAGGACGAATAACTGTCTATCTATCTATCTATTGCCAGACGCCTCGAACCTGCAAGGAGTGGCCATAAACAAATCGCCTCCATGTCGTCCTGTCCCCCGCCATTTCACTGCCCTGCTCCCAGCTCACATCCCCCTCTTTCACATACCTCTCCACTCTATCCTTTCATCTCATCCTCGGCTTCCCCCGCCCTCTCACCCTCTCCACCTCACTCACATACACTCTCCTCGTCAGTCTCTCACTCTCCATCCTCTCCACATGGTCAAACCACCTCAGTGTGTTTCTCCTAACGCTTCCTATCACATCCACATCCACACCACAATGCTCCTTCACTTCCTCATTTGTCAGTCTGTCTCTCCATGTAACTCCACATGCTCCTCTCATTTTTTTTTCAATGCAAGGAAGAAGGAACCAAAGGCCAGGAGCCCGCAAACCGTTCCTTCCAAGAAAAAATACAAAAACAATACAAAGAGAGCCAAATTCAAGATCCTTTCATTTCGAGACTCCTGGACACACTGCGTTTGAAAGACTGGAGATCATAGGATGTAGGAAATACAGACAGAGGTAGACAGTTCCAGAGTTGACCTGTTGCATAAATGAAGGACTGCCCAAAGGATCCTAGTGAGATATGCCACCTTCCCCTCCCTCTATAAAACAACGATAATAAATACAAGGAAATTACAGTATATGTAAAGACAGCGAGGAAAACTATTTAGTATGTGTTTGTTTATGTAGATGCATTTCTGATGGATTGATTAGTCTACAGGAAGATGTTACATAAGAAGATGGAGGGTGAGCGGTTCTTCACATCCCTATCTATCTGTCTATCTATTGCCAGACGCCTTAATCCCGCAAGAGGTGGCCGAAAACAAATCGCCTCCATGTCGCCCTGTCCCCCGCCATTTCATTGCACTGCTCCCAGCTCACACCCCCCTCTCATTTACCTCTCAACTCCATCCCTCCACCTCATCCTCGGTCTTCCCCCTCCCTCTCCCTCCCTCCACTTCACCTACATACACCGTCTTAGTCAGTCTTTCATTCTCCATTCTCTCCACATGTCCAATATGGCTTAAAGATACAGTAATACACAGCTCTGTACGGTAAGTGTTATGCACAGCTTTGTTTTACTGTTTACATAGAACTATTCCTACTTGTTTTTATATATTTGCTTTAGAATCCATTGTCATTATACAGTGAACTACGCTATGTTGTAATTTCCTCCTTCTTGCTTTACTATCCTTATCCATCAGCATGTAGAATTAGATCTCGTAGTCATAGTCTACTCTGTAACAAAAAGCCTCGAAAGGATCATAGGGTCTGTTGCTGTTTGCTGTTCTTTGTATTCCTTTGTAATCCCTCCCTCTTCTCTCCTCCCTCCTGCCTCACATCCCTCCCTCCCTCCCTCATCCCTCCTTCTCAATCTCTCCCCCCCCCTCCCTCCCTCTCTCCCTCTCCTTCCCACTCTCTCTGCCTCTCCTTCCCTCCCTCTTTGTCTCTCCTTTCCACCCTCTCTGCCTCTCCTTCCCTCCCTCTCTGCCTCTCCTTTCCACCCTCTCTGCCTCTCCTTCCCTCCCTCTCTGCCTCTCCTTTCCACCCTCTCTGCCTCTACTTCCCTCCCTCTCTGCCTCTCCTTCCCACCTTAACACCATCTTGGAGGGCGCGGGCTATGGCATTATCCCCCGCTGACACCCCCCCCCCCTCCTCTCCTCGGCTCTAAATGGGTAGCGTGTAATTTTTCCCACCTGCAGGTCCGTCGCTTATTTGTTTTTCCACATTAGCAAACGATTTCCACAGAGCGGCAACCCTGGCAGCCTGTCTGTCTCTCCACGTAGCTCCACATTCCTCTCAGATAACTTATTTCCACACCACTTTTCACACGAATAAAGATTGGTTAGGAAAAACACATTAAGGTGGTTTGGCCATGTGGAGAGGATGGAGAGAGTGAGACTGACAAGGAGAGTGTATGTGTGAGGTGGAGGGGCGGAGGTCAGAACGAGGCTGGGGATGAGATGGAAGGATAGAGTGGAGAGGTATATGAGAGAGGGCGGTGTGAGCTGGGAGCAGGGCAGTGAACTAGTGGGGTCCAGATCGACAAGGAGGCGATTAGTTGTGGCCACCCCTTACGTAATTAGAGCGTGTGGCAATACTGTAGATAAATGAATGGTTCAACTGAAAGAACAGGCAGTATCAAAGAACTGATGAACAATATCCTGCCTCACCTTTGTTCATCTCAATAAGCAAAGATGGGCAAAGAAGCTGTTGAAACACGCTCAACACTGAGAATAGACACACAGCTCGAGCGTCCTTCCCTCCTCACGTTTAGAGGGTGACTGACTGGGATTCGAAGCCTGCTCTAGGTCGAGATAAAATACTTGTTTTTATTATGCTGATTAATGTTTACCTTTAGTATTATTCCTATCTATATATCCATCTATAGTCAGACGCCTTCATTTGCGTAAGGAGTGGCCACATACAAATCGTCTCCATGTCACCCTGGCCCCTGCCATGTCGCTACCCTCCCCCCATCTTACACCCCCCCGTTTATGTACCTCTCTACTCCATCCCTCCATCTCTTCTTTGTTCTCCCCCTCCCTCTCCCCCCTCCATCTCACTCACATATACTCCTAGTTAGTCTCTCAACCTCCATACTCCCAAGTTACATCCCACGCTCTCTCTTATAGGCCCTATCCTACCGCTCTCCTCCATTCCACCATCTCCTCCTCGGTCTCCGCCTCCCTCTCCACCCTGCACCTCATTCACGTACACTCTCCTAGTTAGTCTCTCACCCTCCATACTCCCAGCTTTCACCCCGTGTCTCATACCTCTCTCCTCCATCCCTCCATCTCTTCCTCGGTCTCCCCTTCTCTCTACCTCCTCCATATTACTCACATCAACTCTCCTAGTTAGGCTCTCACTCCTCATACTCCGAACTTTAACCTCTTCCTCGGTCTTCCCCTCCCTCTCTCCCCCCCCTCCAACTCACTGACATACACTCTCCTAGTTAGTCTCTCACCCTCCATTCTCCCATCACTAATCTAGTAGTATGGGTTGATGATATTCTCCTGAAATATAAACCACATTTTTATTTATCCTTTTTACTGGCATGCATCCCAACCCGGACCAGGGTGGTGGTGGTGGTGGTGGTGGTGGTGGTAATAGCAATGGTGGTGGTGGTGGTAAGCCAGGAGACCATTTACATCGGTGGGTAGTAACCATATAACCAACCCATACGTGTGTGACATAATTATTATAATGTCACAAAATGTAAGTTGGTCCAGTACACCAAGCTAAGGTTTACAATCAACGCCTTATCTGGAGCTGTTGCTCACTCTTGTGGAATGGATGTGGGCAGGCTTCACTAAAACAACTGGACAAAATTCAGAACAAAGCTGCTGGAATTATTAATAACCTTACTATTACAAATGAACTACCTCCCCTACAGGTGAGAAGGAATGTTGCCTCCCTTGCATTATTTTACAGGTATTTCTATGGCAAATGCTCAGACGAAGTTGCGTCCATTGTGCCACCTCTCCATGCCTTCCCCTGTGCTACACGGGCATAAGTTAGAACTCAAGAATGGAATGCCACAATGCCATACTGCAAAACTTCAGCAAATCAGAATCCTTTTATTCACCGAACTGCATCTCTTTGCAGCTCGCTTCCCTAAGAAGTTATTGTCCCTCAAACTTCCACCTACAGTAAAGTTGTTCAAGTCCAACTGTTACAGATTTCCTATGAATGGGGGACACCTGTAATCTATCTATCTATCTATTGCCAGACTCCTCAATCCCGCAAGGGGTGGCCACAAACAAATAGCCTCCATGTCACCCCGTCCCCCTCCATTTCACTGCCCTGTTCCGAGCTCACATCCACCTCTTTCATATACCTATCCACTCCATCCCTCCATCTCATCCTTGGTCTCTCTCATATACCTGTAATCTGGTGTATGGATTTGTTTGTTTGTTTTTTATTCATTTGTTTTTCCTTCCTCTCTTCTGTTATTTACAAAAAAGGTGATGACACTACAGGACTCAGAATTACAGCTAGGTTCAAGTTGCAGCAGCGAGCAATTCTAACCCATAGCTTTCCATCTCAGGTCCTACAGATTATTCTCTCTCTCTCTCTCTCTCTCTCTCTCTCTCTCTCTCTCTCTCTCTCTCTCTCTCTCTCTCTCTCTCTCTCTCTTTAAGGTTTGGCCAGTAATTGTCTGATCGTGTGATTTTTGCTGTTGGCTAATGACGTGAAACCGGGGCTGGGACACGTGTTAATTACTCGGGTGTTTAGGCTTGTGTTGGGGGTGGTGGCAGTACGAAGAGCTGGTGGTGGTGGTGGTGGTGGTGGTGGTGGTGGTGGTGGTGGTGTGTGTGTGTGTGTGTGTGTGTGTGTGTGTGTGTGTAGTTGTAGATGACAGTAAGTAAGTAATAAGGACTGGCACCAAGCCCAAGAGGAGTATATGGCACTAAAACCGCTGCATAAAAAATGACGGGTGTGCTATGGTGGAATAAAGGTAGAGGGGAAGACGGGGAAGACACTAAATGTGAGGCAAGATACGGGTTTGAGATAGGAAGCGCATGAGGTGTGTGATGGAAAACACAGGGGATTCACCAAGAAGATCGGCTAAGGTAGGGGGGGACATTCAAGGGGAGTAAAAGACAGGAGAGAGTCCGTCTGCGCACGACGTGGAACGAAGGGCAGTCAAGCAAAAGATGGTGGACCGTAAGTAGGGCCTGAAAACATTGACAGGTCGGAGGAGTGCCTCCTGACATTAGAAAGCCATGTGTGATCCGCGTGTGGCCAAGGCGCAGACGGGCTAGGGCTGTTTCCCAACGCGTTGCGATGGGAGGACGACTGCCAGTGAGTGACTACGTTTGATGGCGCGGAGTTTGTTATCAGTTGTAGACGTCCATTTTGCTTGTCACCGCTGGCCAAGGAGACGCGTAACAATCGGGAAATAATCAGTTGCCGGGATAGGATGAGGTGTGACAGAGCAAGAGGTGACAGCTGTACGTGTTAGGCAGTCAACCCTCTCACTACTCGGTATTTCAACATGGCTTGGGACCCAACAGGAGACAGACTTCAATCTGGTGTTAATGCGGAACAGCCATTCCTGTATCTTCAGCACTAGCGGGTTGCTGGCAGGGATAGACTGAATAGCCTACCATGTAGTGTACTAAGTGAATCTGTGAAAATAACAAAAGTGTGTAACCTTGATCGGTATATAACACGAAGGGCCAGTAAAATGGCCAGCAATTCAGCAGTGAAAATACTTGCGACTGGTGGAAGGCGGATCTGATAGGTATGGTCTGGGAAAAGAGCAGCAAAATCCGAGCCCACACAAGACTTAGAGCCATCTGTGTACACTGGGGTCGCTGAGGAGTGACAATGCATATGGTCCATAAAAAGATGATAGAGTTCCTGTGGGGTGGAACAGGACTTTGGACAAGAGAGCAGGACATCACAGACAGTAAGGCGAGGAAGAAGCCAAGGCGGGAACATAGAATCTCGCAGAGGGAGAACTGAAATAGCAGGGAAAAAAGGGGATGGAAATAAATTGGAGACCCTACAAGGAAAAGATGAAGCTAACGAGGGCGGAAAAGGAGGGGAGAGGTGAGTAACAGAGGAAGGGAAACCTGCAGATGGGTGTTGAAGGAGAATGTGGTAACGGAGAGCCAACTTGTCACGTCTGGAGGATAGTGTGGACATACCCGACTCGACATATAGGCTACAGTAGGCTCGTAGCCGGGGTGGAGCGAAAAGCACCCAACGCCAGACGTAACCCATGATGAACAGAATCTAGGCGCCGAAGGGAGGCAGATGAGGCAGATGCATAAACCTGACAGCCATAATCAGTCTTCGACAAAACTAAGACTGTATGGAGCCGGAGCACAGTTGTACGGTCTGCACCCCGGGACATATGGCTGAGAGTTTGTAATAACCGAAGTCTTGGGGGAAACCCAGAGGTCTTAAGGGAAGTGAGATGCGAGGGGACCAAGTCAGTCGAGAATGAAGGATATGGCAAAGGAAAGGGAGCTGATAATCGATATGGCAGGGGAGTACCATACAGTGTAGGGGATGGTTGAGGGATTGAATGACGGCTAGTAAAAGTTATAGCACAGGATTTCGTGGGGGAGAATTATTTAAAGCCATGATTCGTGGCCCACCCTGCAGCGGCATCTATAGCTGAATGACGTAGGGTTCGTAAGGCCTAGACATCCGCTCCAGCTGTGCTATTATTTCTTCAGCGAGAAAGGCAGTTATGTATCCCTTATAGCCTGTAATATATAGCCAGCATTTACTGTCAGCAGTAGGTCAGGAGTTTTGTGCAATGTCACGCCACTGTATCTAAAAAAAAAAAAAAAGCCTAAAAAAAAAAATCAACTCGGATTGAACCACCGATGTCAGCAAGCCCGAAAAGTTACCAGACATTTCTAGTAATATAATTATTTGGAATGATTTCAGTGCTAATCAGATGTACTGAGAGAGGAGATTATACTAGTTTTTCTATAACATAATGCTCAACCACGCTAGTATGCCCTTTTTTTGTCCAGAAGTTCAAATATACTAGCTCTCCCAGAATCAACAAGCATGCAAATATAACCATATGGAAATACGAGTTGACGAGCGGTCCATTCAAAACACACATTCTCAAAGTTCTTATTTTAACATATTTCCGCTTGATTATTGTACGTTAATGCACCTACAGTGTGTAATGATGTGGTAGGACATATATAAACTCTTCTGAGGTGAGTTAAATGTGAGTCTGAAGTGATTTAGGCTACAAATAAATAGATTTTCTTGTCGTTCATTCATGTTTTCTCATCCTTTGTGTACGTTATGCTCCATTCATAGTTTTGCTTTTAAATTTACTCGTTACGGCAATGTTTACGTTGCAGACCTTTAAAATCATTCATACAAAAGTTTGTACTTCATTTAAGAAAGAAGAAATGCGAGAAAAAGAAGAAAGGGGAAAGAACGAGGAAAGAAATGGGAGAAATAGATATGAGAGTGAAAGAAGAAAGAGAAGAAATGAGATAGAAAGAATTGGGTGAAGGTCAAAAGAATGAAGGAAAAGTTGGGGATAAAGGAGAATAAGAGGATAGATTCCCACTGGTTGGGGAGACACCCAAGCACCGTTCCTTACCAGTTTATTTCTGTATACGTCAATGTTCCCCTGTTGAGCGAGGTCAGCAAAACCCATCACTAGGACTCTGGTGCTGGACTGCCTCCTGTGCTAAACACCACTGCCCACTACTAACGAAGGCTCTCTCATTTACCTGATCTATTATCTTTTCCCTGCTTGTCTACAGGAGCATACTGGTGGCAGATCACCATCCTCCTTTCAGTGGATGCTGACCACCAGTCCCCTGAGTTCATATCTAGCTAAGTGAAGAGAAAACAGTACATGAAGCTAAATACTGAAGGCTTTAATGAGACAAGTCAAATTATGCCATCCTTTTTTTGAAGGAATCCCCAAACTGAGGTGAGCCGTGGTACTGTACACATGGCTTGTATTCTCATTAATTAATCAGGCTCCCTAGCCCTTAGCTATTTATTTTTGGATACACCTGGGTAATAGGATTTTGTACATTTTTTAGCAAGAGTATGGTGATAGTATTAGAATGATTTAAATACAAAAGGACAGATCCTCACCCTGCCCTAAGGTGGGAAGGGAGGTCTGGATGATGATGATAGCAAAAGGACAGCAAGGGGTAATAAGCAAAATAAATTACAGGCATACCCCAGTTTAACAATCTAATTGGTTAGGTAAAACCCCATCGTTAGGCAGGGTATCATATATCGGGGTACTTTTAACATGTACTGTATTTCAATGTGAACTGTTTACCAGCCTTGGGTTTCCCCAAAAAACAAGCCCAAAACCCACCCAAATGAGCCCCAAAACAAGTTTAAAGCCAATCTAAATGGCCTAACAGCTATCAAGGAAGCTAACCCAAGCTTAACACCTGTAAATAACTCACTAAAACCAAATAAAATATGAAAATCGTCAAATACAAGTCTGGAAAAATTCAAGCTTAGTAAACTGTACCCCAAAATGTTAATGTTCACCCCACCTATGGCTAAAACACATTAATCTAAGTCTAAAAACAGTTTATAAATCAACCTAAATGCACAAGTTTAGTCTAAGATATCATCAAAGTCGGTAAAAAAAAAATAAAAACCCATCATTAAACCAGAGTTTGGCCATCGTTAGGTGTGGTACCGGTATGGTGGTATTTCTACCCCCATCGTTAAGCCGGTATTGCATCTACGGGTATCGTATATCGAGGTATTACTGTACTTGGGAAGAAGTGTTAGGGAGCTGCCGAAACTGATGAGAGTACAGGCCATGATTTAAAACTCTGGCTTAGCACTGAGACAAGAGAAGAACATAGCTGGGGATAACTGAAGAAGGCTGGCAGACAAAAGCACATAAATTGGCAGACCAAAGCACATACAGAACATAACAGTATAAGTTAGGCAGAAAAATGCACATAAATACAGAATATGGCACTGACAGAAACACAGGACATAAAGAACATGAAAGTGTAGCTACAAAAACCTGGAAGAACAAAGAACGTTACTATCAACATGCAAATTTAACTGCAAAAAGCTTGGCTGAACAAAGCATAAACAAAAAACATGAAAGGTTAACTGCAAGAAATTGGAAAAAAAAAAGCATATGAAGGGAAAACTTAAGGTAGGTTAGTCCATGCTAGGCTGCACCTGTAAGTGACTAATCTATAAGCACAAGATGTAAACAGTAAAGGTGGATGGCCCAACCTACAAGATGTCACATTATAAGCTGTATGACAGGCACTGTAGTTCCTTTTTGTTACTGATTTATCTTGTTGCAACTCAGTATTCTCCTGCATCATTGTCTTCATTATGTTACGTACAAAAGGACGCTGAGATACAATGAGAATGAATCACAGAGATGTGTTAAGTCTAAAAAAGCCTCTTGTGGCTAATAAAACTCACATTTCACATGACGGACAATTTATTTTTCACTCTGGGATAAAAAATGACAAGAGATACACATAATTAAACATTCCCTATCATTCTTACACAACTGCAGTCCTCTAACATTCTTACACAATTGCTCAGACATCTAACATTCTCACACAATTGCTCAGACATCTAACATTCTCACACAATTGCTCAGACATCTAACATTCATACACAATTGCTCAGACATCTAACATTCTCACACAGTTGCAGTCATCTAACTCTTCAGGGGGAATTAAAAAGAGTTCAGTGGGGGTTAAAGAATAGACATTCCGACATTTATTTATGCTTTGACGGATACCTTCGGGGTGGGAAATTTGCCTCTTGATATCTTTGGTGTGTGGTAGGTGGTGGCGACCATCATCCACGCACTTGATGTAGTGCTGCCTACTTCTTCCTTAGCCTGTATCATTCTTTTTCTGTGCCTGACCTCTTCTCTTCCTGTTTCTCCCATCTTTCCTGTCACTTCTTATTGCTTTTCTTTCCTTTACAGGTGGCTTTACATTGAGTGACAAGCCAAATGGTTTCCTGTAAGCCAAGAAACCATTTACAATGCTGGGTGGTAACCATACAACCAAACCATACATGCTCCCTATGTGTCAGCGAGTGGGTTGGTGGAGGGTTAATGCCCCTCCCTGTAAAGCAAATAACTCAAAGTCAAATGGCCACCCCTTACGAGATTATGGCGTCTGGCAATAGATAGACAGATATCTTAGGTGTGTGGCACTTCATCTGCCACTGTCATGTTGCATCAGATGGCACGGGTCTTCTTGAGCCGCATGAACTTCTGTGGGTGGAAAATTCTGAGTTAATACTACATAGGTTTCAGCCAATGGAACAGAGCCATTCCTACAACACAGATAGTCACTGGCCTCAGGTTTCTTCTTCCCTCCCCCCGACACACACAATGGGGCAATAAATGGCAAATGGAATTTAATGTGGACAAGTGTCATGTAATTAAGTTTGGCAAAAGTGAGAAAAGATTAGATTGGGATTATAAGTTAGGAAGGTCAACCCTACACATATCAGAAAGGGAGAAGGACCTAGGAGTGATTATCAGTAACAAACTATCTCCAGATGATCACATCAGTGAGAAGCTACATAACATGTATACACTGCTTACTAATATGAGAACAGCATTCACATATATAAATGAAGACACACTGAGAAAGATAATAACATCATTCATCAGACCAACCCTGAAATATGCATCAGTAGTCTGGAGTCCTCATCCCAAAAAACACATAGATAAGACTGGAAAAGTAAAAAGGGCAACTACAAGATGGGTACCAAGCTTAAGGGATCTAAGCTACGAAGAAAGACTAGAAAAACTGAAACTACCAACACTACAGGAGAGAAGGTAAAGACGAGACATGATTATGCTATATAAATGCATCTCAGGGAAAGAGAAAATAGACATAAATGAATATATAACCTATGGGGAAGCATCAACAAGAGAACACTGCAAAAAACTACATGTATGTAAAAACAGAGGTGATAAAGATGCAAGGAAATTTAGTTTCCCAAATAGGGCAATTGATCAGTGGAATGCACTACTGAATGAAATAGCTTGTGCCAAAACTATTCACATGTTTATGGATATGTATGATAAAAATGGTTTAATACACAGAACAGTATGAGCCTGACTCATTCCTGTAAAGATACAATTAGGTGAAAACACACACACACTACACACACTTTAAAGAAAAACGTGCAGGCAGACTGGAAGACCCACATCCAGCTGAAAGTACCAGCATCCAGGGCAGCCACTGTGCTTGTGTTATGCAACAGACTGTGCAACTTCTCATTACCATTCTTTCATTCATTCATTCATTCATTCTCATCCAATTATTACTGTTCTACAGGAATAAAAACTCATTTACAATACAGTACACATTACCAAACCCAAACAGCCAATTTCCATTATATTTTTTCATGCTACAATAAAACTCTTTAAATCTGCACTAATTGCATGAGGATGTGTCATCAACACCTCTCTGTTTGTATCGTTTATAAAGGCATGTTGAAGCCTTTATAAACAAAACGAACATATGATATCAACACGTCTCTGTTTGTATCGTTCATAAGGGCATGTTGGAGCCTTTAGAAATGATACAAACGTATGATATCAACACCCCTCTGTATCATATATAAAGGCATGTTGGAGCCTTTAGAAATGATACAAACATACGAGGTGTGACAAAAATGAAACGGGACACTGGCTGCTAATCACACAATTCATCAGTCACACAGTAATGAAGTACATCATAGTGTTAGCCAACATCTCAGCACTGTATGAGAAAAGCAGCACTTCAGTTAACCTATTATCATTCTTTTCACAGGTGGTTTTGTAGCTCCTGTCAAGTGTCCTCTGTCACAGAATGAGCCTTGAGCAAAGGATTAACATCAAGTTCTTGGCTAACTTGGGAAAAACTACAGCAGAAACCCTTGCCATGCTGAAGGATGTGTAGGAGAGGAAACAATGTCCTGTACACATTTCTACGAGTGGCACAAGAGGTTCAGGATGTGGCGGGGTGATGCTCCAAAATGTCCCATGACACATCCACATGGCGGGTCTTTTGGTCCTCGGAGAGCAGTTTGAGAACCAACTTTGCGCAAATCTTCTGCATGCCCGTATCTTCCAATAAGATGGACCTCACTGACTCCCTATTCAATCCCAGTTGCTCATCCATCATTTTGATCATCAGTCTGTGATCACTCCGCACCAGTTCCTTGACTTTCTGGATGTTGGCATCATTTCTTGTTGTGGAGGGACGTCCTGGCCTGGATTTGGGTCATCCTCCACGTCAACCTGCTCCATCCTGAGCCTCTTGTGCCACTCACAGACACATGTATGGGACACTGTTTTCTGTCCATACAAATCCTTCAGCATGGCAAGGGTTTCTGCAGGAGTTTTTCCCAAGTTAGCCAAGAACCTGATGTTAATCCTTTGCTCAAGGCTCATTCTGTGACAGAGGGCACTTGACAGGAGATACAAAACCACCTGTGAAAAGAAAGATAATAGGTTAATTGAAGTGCTGCTTTTCTCATACAGTGCTGAGATGATGGGCAACACTGTGATGTACTTCATTCCTGTGTGACTGATGAATTGTGTGATTGGCAGCCAAAGTCCCATTTCTTTTTTGTCACACCTCATACAATATCAACACCTATCTGTTTGTATCATTTATAAAGACTCCAACATCTATCTATCTATCTATCTATTGCCAGACGCCATAATCCTGTAAGAGGTGGTCACTTGACTGAGTTACCTGTTTTACGGGGAGGGGCACTAACCCTCCACCAACCCACGTGTTGACATGTAGGGACCTGTCACTCAATAGCTATATATTTGTGTAACGTTAAGTATTTCTATACAACTTCTTAACTGAATAATGTGTACAATCAACTTTTCCTGTATCTCTCACAGATCGGACATCCCATCTGAGAAGCACGCCACAGCCTAAGGGTTTAACAGACGTTCTTGGAAGTGATAGCATTTTTATACGTTTTTAAAAGTTGAAAGTGTAGTGTCCCATAATGAGTACAACATGGTGACTGGATTGCCTCCAAAAGATGGAGAAGTTGTGGGTCAAACAACACTGGTTTACTCGCCAATGACAATATAGCATATCTCTCTTTCTTTTCTTTTCTTTTTTTTCTTTTCTTTTTTTTACATTATTTTTTACTACTAAGTCCACTGTAACTCCTCATCATCATCATTGTCAATTTAAGTCCAACATGATTCATCTTCATTGATGTTTACCATCATAATCAATTTAAATTCGACAATTTACCACCACCATCATCATCATTCTGGTGACACCTTTTTAGTCCATTCTTGCCACCTTCACCTTAAGGAAATCTCTCTCGTATGGAATGGGTTAAGGAAAGTTCTACTCAACTACTCCAGCTCACAAAATCTCCTCAGCTGAATAAAACTGTCTGAAGGTAATGAAATGAACATGCATCATCAATCCACCAAACATCATCATCATCATCTCTGAGGTTTGGCCCACTCCTGGGAACCCCTGCACAAGGGATGGCTTACAAATGAACAACCATTACATTTTCTCCTCACAAGGAGACAATGGATTTTACTTCAATTTACAGTGGACTTAACAGCAAAAACGAATGTAAAAATAAAAAATGACATATGACAATGACTACTATTCATTCTCCTCTCCTGCTCTTCTCATGTTTACATTGAGTGCGGTAGGTTCCTCGTGCTCCATCACCTGTATGGTTTTGCTGAGTGACATGTCTTGGTGGTGTGGGGTAGCCAGATAATGTCACTCATCATATCATCAGTCAGACCTTGCCCCGGTGTTCTTTTGGCCCCTTGCACTGGTACCCTAAGTGCACCAGTGAAGGGTGTTGCCAGGACTGACATTGCTTAGCGTCACCCGCGTTGGATGGCTGCCACAGACGCTGCCCCTCACTGACACTATATTTATTATCATATCCTCTCAGTGGCAACACTTCCACAATGGCTGGAGTGTCGTACCATGAGCTCTGACCCCCTGTTGTGGTGGTAGGTGAACCTCTAGGTCACCCCAGTCCTCTGTGATCAACCCAGCCACCTCCAGCCCCGTGTGTGCATTGCCTTACATGGCCGTGCACAGTAAACACCTCGAGTGTTGGGAATCTCCTGACTGAATAGCTACATCAGACTGGTAGTGTTTGGTGAGAAATAAATCATTTTTACTGTTGTGTGGCATCTACAGTACAAGTGCCATGTCCAGGCCAGTTGTATGGTACTATCATCGCTTCGTTTTTCGTCTCGTTTCGTTTATAAACGCTCCAACCTGTTTACATGCATTGCCTTAGTCACCTACTGGCGGCTCTCCATGATGCTCGATCTCTGGCAGCCTCCCTATTCAGTCCCTTATCCATGAGGTCGCACCCAATGACTTCGCCCCGGTTTTTTTTTTTTTTTCGGTCTACTTCTCGCATCCCGAACTCTAATGTTCACATTTCTCACTTTCTGCACCCACCTGTCATCCCCCATCCTCTCCACATGCCCAAACCATCTCAATCTACCCTCCTTCATCACATCAATACACTCCAGTCCCATCCATTCTCCCAAACCATCTCAATCTATCCCTCCTCATCACCACACCAATACACTCCACTCCCATCCTTCCTACCAAACCATCTCAATCTACCCCTCCTCATCACACCACCAGTACACTCCAGTCCAATCCTACCTCTCAACTCTTCCGTCACAAACTTAGCCCCCCCTCCTCCCCCAGGCCTCACACTCAGGGACGCACTGCACATCCACCTAATCATTGTCATTTCTGTACGTTTGAGTCTGTGAATATCCTCTCTCTTTACTGCCCAGGTCTCGCTACCATACAGCATTACACTCCTAACACATGCCACATACAAAGACCCCTTAGCACGTAGGGAGAGCCCTCTCGGTGTCAGGAGAGGCAACAGCTTCCTGAACTTCTTCCAACCACTGCTCACTCTAGCCACAGAGCTGCTCCAGCCCCACCTCGTGTTCCAGATAACAAAAAAAAGCTAAGTAATATTTCGCCTGTTAGATTAGATAGATAGATAGATTGATAGATAGATGGATAGATAGATGGATGAATAGAGTGATAGGTAGATGGATGAATAGATAGATGGATGGAGGGATGGGTGGATAGATAGATGGACAGATAGATAGATAGATAGACAGATAGATGGATGGATGGATAGATAGATAGACACGCTACTTCACACTGCCACACTACAGTCTAACACACATACTACACTTCACACACACACACACACACACACACACACACACACACACACACACACACACACACACACACACACACACGCACCGGTAATGCTTACCTAATGAATGTGAGATTAACAAGGAGAGTGATATGGGTGAGGTGGAGGAGGGGAGAGGAAGGGGGAGACCGAGGATTAGATGGAGAGGTGGAGTAGAAAGGCATATGAGAGAGGGCGGGTGTAAGTTGGGGGGGGGGGGCAGTGCAATGGCCGGGGACAGGGCTACATGGAGGTGATTTGTTTGTGGCCACCTCTTACTGGATTAAGGCGTGTGGCTAGGGAGAGAGAGAGAGAGAGAGAGAGAGAGAGAGAGAGAGGCCAAAAGACCTGTGTGTATCAGAGTTCATAATCAAAATATCATCCACGTCTATCTATCTATTTATCTAACTGTAAGCTTACCTAAATCTACCAGACCAAAACTAACCTACGTTTACTGACTACCCTTCCCTACACTACCGTACACTACCCTACCCTACCCTACCCTACACTACCCTACCCTACCCTACACTACCCTACCCTACCTTACCTTACCCTAGACTACCCTACCATACATTACCCTACCCTACCCTACAGTACTCCACCCTGCCCAACCCTACACTACCCTACCGTACTCCTCCCTGGCCTACCCCAAGGTCTAGTGATGTCACGCGGCACCTGAGCCCACCACTCCAGCAGGGTTAAGATTTATGCCCCAGGGTGAAACGTCCAATAGATCGGGGTCTCATTTACAACTTGCAACCTGGGGGTGGGATAGGTAGAATAGGACTGACAAACAACAGCTTGCAAACTACATCCGTTTTTCGTTACTACACACACACACACACACACACACACACACACACACACACACACACACACACAGTGAACACGCAAGCAATGGACACGCACGAACTGGACACTGGACACGCAAACACTACACACACCCACTGAACACGCGCACATTGAACACGCAGACATTGAACACGCACACACTGAACACACACACACTGAATACGCATACACAGTTAACTAATACACTGAGCACGCACACAGTGAGCACGTACACACTTAACAGGCACACATTAGGTAACCACACACACTAAACGAACACACTGAACGTGTAGAAACTCAGCACATAAACACTGATGCACGCACACACCGATGAACGCACACGCTGCGGCATGTACGTATTATACACGCGCACACGGAGCAGGCACACACTACTGCACGCACATATCCATTCACGCAAACACTGATACAAGCAGTGATCAGCGCATGCACGCACACTAATACACGCAGGCACTAATAGGCACTGATACACACAGGCACTGATAGCCTACACACAGGCACTGATACACACAGGCACTGATACACGCAGGCACTGATACACACAGGCACTGATACACACAGGCACTGATACACACAGGCATTGATACACGCACACTCAGATACGAGCACATATATACACAAGCAGAATGATGCACACACACACACACACACACACACACACACACACACACACACACACAGGTGAATGGACTCAGTGATGCTCGGAAAGATTAATGCACGCAAGCATTTACGTATGTGGACATGTAATTTCTCTCTCTCTCTCTCTCTCTCTCTCTCTCTCTCTCTCTCTCTCTCTCTCTCTCTCTCTCTCTCTCCCTCTCTCTATGACGCACCCCCTCCCCACACACACACACAGAGACCTGCACATAGCTGCACTTCCACACAGCCACACCTTACAATGTCTCCAAAGTCACATGCAGTACAACATGGCATAGAAGACCCCGGTTAAAATATGATTACCCCAATGAATTCTACATCATACTTTTTTTTATATAATTCTTACTGTCTCAAGACGATTTTATTTAATACTAAAGATCTGTGGCAGTGAAGGTTAACTAAGATATTATTCCTTTCGCAGGGGTGACGAACGGCCAGTAACAGGAGTAGCCAACAGAGAGCTATGTGGCATTTCTTTACTGCAGTGTGTCACCATATCCCTCCCCACACCACCACACATCCCCGCCAGTCCCTCTCTACTCACCAGTCTTCGAAACTACCTAACATTGTCTTTCCAAAGCCACGAAGTGTAGATGTTGATACAAATAAACGTGAAATACAATTATGTCTGAGTTTCTCTCCTCATCAGAGCATGTCATCAAATAAATAACTGGTATCTTGTGTAATTACCTTTTTTTAATATTAACTAACAGGAAACTCCCAGCCCAAAAGCAGTCAAGATAAAGGGTTCTCAGCCCCTACATCACTTCAAAATCTCTTTACCTAAATTCTCGTGGCCAATGACGATCTAGATTTTTGCATAATAATCTGTACATGGAACGAATAACATGCTAGTTTATGGAATACAGGAGTCTGCCACAACTCTCCATTTGGGGAAAAGAATGGTTAAAGGAAAAAACGTAGACAGAGGCGAATGGGAGAAGGCTGTGGTATTAGACTAATGGGGGTTCTGTTGATATTTTCACTGCCTTTTTTTCTCATATACAGAGTGAAACTAAAGCTTTATTAATCCTCAGATACGCACATCATTGTTAACTGACGTGATCTGGTACGATCTGAAAATATGTAATCAGAAAAGCGGCAAAAAAAACAAAAAAATCGTTGTTTCTGCTACTAGTGGATGTTATTACAGTCAACCGAGAGAGCCCGATGAAGCTATGTGTTTGGCCAGGTTTATATATCAATCTATCAGTCTGTCTGCCTGCCTGACCGCCTGCCTGTCTGCCTTTTCTGCCTCCCTGCCTGTCTGTTAGCAAGATTATAAGGAAAAGTCAGCAGATTATCTTATTTCTTTATTTAGATTTTGAATTTACCGTTCTATAGAAACTCATACGAGCTTGAGAACGTTGTCGCTGGAATCCAAGCAGGAAGAGTCAGCGGACAGTGACTAATTTTTCGCAGTTGCCCATCCATTTTACTGCTTTCTCTGAAAAGGGCCACCCCGACTTAATCTGTTGCGTCACAAAAGGTGCGCGGGGAAGTCAAGCGAGTAGATCATCTCTGTCATGAGACTTTGAGTTAGGTTAGGGTGAAGTAATTCGTTCTTCTTATAGCATTCAGTAAAAGGTCAGGGGTACAAGACAAGGATAAAGGTTCAGTCAGTCGTCATGTCCGAGTGAGAGGCTCATCAATTTCGAAGCATTGTGATGAACAAGCAATAAACAGAACGTCAGAAGCAGACTCCGTGGAGAGAGTGCATCACGTCTACGCGATTATTTTATTTTCTGTTATCATACTTCAGAACCACAGGTGTTTAGTGATAAAGTGGACGGGTGTTTCAACCGACTGTGTGGCGCGAGTGTTGTTGGCGTCACTTCATAAGCTGGTGGTTAGATTTTGCTGAATTTTCCCGTCATTGTCCTCCTGCCTGTGATCTGTAGCCTTGTTCCCACTGCACCCACCAAAGGTATGCTGTTTGATTTTATCAATTCTAAAATTACCCATTTTACTCAAACTTGGCCTAAAATTTTTTCATCTCTCATACTTGAATACTGAGATGTAGCAATAGATTAATACTAGAATATGTAGTCACAAAAAGTGCCATTGAAGAGGAGCCGTAGCGCTGCCCTTTTCTGTCAATGGCCCATGTGAAGTAAGCGGCAAAAGGACGAAAATCTGGGTCAAGTTACCCTGAAAAAAAGTAGTATAATGCAGGATACTATGATATTCTAGGAAGTTGTCGAAAGTTGAGAGTTGTTTGTGGTTTGCAGTAGCGAGACAGGAAGAAAGAAAGACACACAGACAGAAAACAGACAGACCCATGGCAAAGAGACAGGAAAGGGGAGAAGAAGCGTGGCGTTATTTTGAGTGAAGTTGACATCGTAGCACATTAAAATATATTTGTGCCGCAAATTTAATAGCATGTCTTCTTATGTATTACCAAGGACCTTTGACGAGTAGTGAGCTTACACACACACACACACACACACCACACACACACACACACACACACACACACACACACACACACACACACACTGTAAAAACATCAAGCTATACAACCCCCATCCCCCCTTCATTCACAACACATTCACCTACACACACACACACACACACACACACATAAATACACGCACACACAGGCACACGTTCACAAACACAGACACAGACACAAAGGCAACCAAACACAGAACCACACCAGCATCCCATCACATCCCCAGATACACAGCCATAGCTCTGCACAGCCTCGCCTCCAAGGACACACGCCATCCCTTCACACAAACTGTACCCACTCCTCTATGTATCCAAACCTCCACACGTAGCCCTACCTTCACCTACGTAACCCCAACCTCACCTCCACACACGTAGTTCCACCTGAACACACGTAGTCCCACCTCCACTCATTCGTACACCATGACATCTTGACAAATATCGATTCATCTACATATACATATCCATAACCCGACACACAAAGTTTTTTTTTCAATATACATAGCCATACCTTCATATATACAGTATACAGCTATCCCTGGACACATAAGGCCACACCGTCCCCCACAGTACTGCACTTACACACATGCAGATCCACGTTACATAGCCATATCCCCATGGACACACACACACACACACACACACACACACACACACACACACACACACACACACACACACACACACACACACACACACACACACACACACACACACACCAGACACACACACACACACACACACACACCAGACACACACACACACACACACACACACCAGACACACACACACACACACACACACACACACACACACACACAGACACACACACACACACACACACACACACACACACACACACACACCAGACACACACACACACACACACACACACGTGCTCTCTAGTGGAACTTGCTAATGGAGTAATGTGTGTATGTAACACTTTGGTGGTGTGGGAGGTTGATCATGGTAACACTCAGGCACCTCCCACTAGTCAAAGATTTTCTTAACGGTATATTTTTGCATAAGGCTGGTTAATATCGTTTTGTAGACACACACACACACACACACACACACACACACACACACACACACACACACACACACACACACACACAGTAAGTAAGTAAGTAAGTATTTATTGACCACAATATCCAAGTTACACATACAGGATCTCAAGCAACAATAAACCTTAACATGATAAGCAGTACATCAGATATTAGCAAACAATTATGGTCCACAAAACAAGCGAAGTATTAAAGGGTTGATCAGTGCATCTATATAGCCTTAATGAAAGATGGGGGAAATCATTACACTTCTGATTAGAAATGTAACTACAATGTCACCAATCACGTTTTTTACGAAAAAAATTTCCCAGTGATATATCATGGTTAGAAAAAGAGCATACAAAATGAATTAAATACACTTTAAATAACATAGGTTATGGTAAACATTGTAGTACACACTAGCCAAAACAGGAAAGGACCTTATACACTATCTCCTCAATGGGAAACTGAGCATCGTCACCAATGATTTGACTCCAGGATGTAAAGTTATATCTTGTACGTATGTGCTGAGTCAGTGGACACACCTCCAGTACATGCAACTCTGTTTGCACAGCACCACAGGAGACAGAACCGCTCTGCTACCGGAGACGTCCCCGTCCACGCCGATTCAACGGCCCGTCTCAATAACCAGATTATGACTACCCGCATGGCCGACTAAATGCCATTCTGTGTACCTCACTAGTTTTACCACGACATTTATAGATCTCGTGAACTGTTAAGGTAGGGTTCAACACATTACAAATTAGGCTTCTAGAAGATGTAGAGTTAGAAATTGATTGCTTTAAAGATTCAATGCCGACTTTAACATCATCAACAGAATTATTAATTAAACTCTTAATGTGTTTACTTGTTGGTGTGTTAGCCGCCATGGTCAGCCTGACACACACACACACACACACACACACACACACACACACACACACACACACACACACACACACACACACACACACACACACACACACACACACACACACACACACACACACACACACACACACACACACAAGACCCTAAAACTAATCACCTAACAGACAAATCGCTAACCTATACTAAATCCTACAGAGACAAATAGCTAGACCTACACTAATGGTAAAAATACCTCGACTAACAGAACACCATCGACTGCAGATATGTAATGCCTTTCTACATTACATACCTGCACTCATCACCTGGTAACTGTCAGTCGAGGCACAACCTAATATAGGGGACATCAATATATGAAAGGGAACCAGACGAGTCAGGAACATTTCCATATACGTCAGCTGTCGTCCCTAATTAGAATAACTTAAGCAAGATAATATAATGTATTTACATAATTTGTACAGAAAGTGAAGAACCTCGCCCAGCAGACCACCATCGACTGCAAGTGCCCAATACCTTCCTATATTGCACACTTGCACTCATCAGCTGGTGACTGTCAGGCGAGGAACTTGGCTTAATGTAGGGGACATCAATATTAGAAATAGATCGGTGGGAGGAGGAACTATTTAAAATATGTCAACTGTCAACCCTAATTAATATTACAATATATACATATTTACTCTTCATAAAAACCATAACCACACAGTAAAAAAGTCACATCACTCTGATCAGTCCGGTCTCTCTCAAGAAAGCCATCAATTTATCAGTCATAACAATGTCCCCATCACCCAGGATGGTGGAAAGGGTGAAGGGGACGTCTACTGCGCCGCAGTAATTTATAAGTGAAGCACGTTCACGAATAAATCGCCGACAGCGCAGGATGATATGACTGATAGATAACACCGCATTACAGATGTCACAGTGCGGTGGGAAGCGTCTTTCCATATATGGTTTTATGTGGGTTAAAATGGTGGCATTAAGCCGTAACCGTGCCAACACTTTTTCTTCTAGGCGACTGGGACGGTTGGCAGTGTCCCAGTCGCCCAGGTACGGCTTACAAGTTGGAATATTTAGTCTGGTCCACTGACCTTGCCACAGAAGATTTATTGATTTCTTTCCGAGAGAGAGACTCGACCGTAGATCACGAGGAACGTCCCAAGTCTCCTCGAGCTACAGCCGACTTTGCAAGTAAGTCAGCCTGCTCATTGCCGTAGATACGACAATGACCAGGCACCCAGATCAGCGTGAATGACTTGTTGCATGAATGCAACTTATTAACGATGCGGCCCTGGATCTCGTGAGAGTCCGTAGTACAAGATGCAATTGCCTGAAGGGCTGATTTTGAATCTGAAAATATGACAAATGAGTCATGCCTAGAATTGAGAGCATAGTCTATGGCTTTGTCAATAGCAAAAAGTTCTGAAGTAAACACAAATGTATAAGTCGGCAACCGATACCTGAGGGCACATTCAGTCGACCACACACTTGCACCCACACATTCACTCGACTTGGAGCCGTCGGTGTACGTACAATTGATGGGACCCCAAGTGACGAACAATGATGTTACGAAACAAGTGGTTTACCTCCGCCTCCGGCGCCTTGGCCTTTGGTGCTGGGAGCCATGAGACATCCACTGTAAAGCCGGGTGGCTCCCAAGGCGCTATATTTTAAGCACCAACTTGTCACAGTCACCGGGGTCCACATCAAGCTCCTGAGTCAGTAAGTGGAGGCGAGCGGCAAGTGGCCGACGCACCCCCCGCAGAAGGTGGTGGTATTGACGCAGGGGGGTACAGGCCACATTGCCGATATTACTTTTTCTTAATGTCCTTACACCATAGGACAAGGCCAGGTGGTCACGGCGAATACGGAGGGGAGGCACATTCGCCTCCACTTCCATACGAGCTACACGGGTACACCGGACAGCTCCAAGACACATTCGCAAACATTTATTCTGCAACACATCCAATCCTTTCAGCGTGGCATCAGATGCCGAGCCATACACCTGTGCGCCATAGTCTCGATCGAATAAGGGACTTATACACCATTAATAAGTTACATAAGGGTCCCCTACATTTTGTGGGAATTTTCTTTATTGCAAGCCCCGCCCCCAATGCGGCGTCTACTAGTCTGCCACAACCCATTTAAAACCCCCATGCCCAGTCAGCGACCCTCAGTGTCGCTTTTGGTGTGGTGGGATGTACATCTGCTTTGCTTAGGTCATGGCGCCAGGCCGTCTACGTCTACTTTCACAGCTCGCCGCCATACCAACGGTTACCGCCTTAGTTACCCCAGTGTTAGGTGGTAGTGCTGACGTGTGCCGCCCAGCTCCGCGGTGCCTGGCTGTCTAGTTATCCACACCGTACTAATGCACACCAGTCTCGCATAGAGCTGGAGGAAGGATTACTGAAGGGAGCATGTGGAGTTAAAAGGAAAGACAGAGTGACAAATGAGGAAGTGAAGGAGCGTTGTGGTGCCGATATGGATGTGACAGAAAGCGTTAGAAGAAATACACAGTTGTGGTGTGAGCTAGAGGGGAGGGCATTGAGGTGGGAGGGGGGAGGGCACCACTGCTTACGAGATGAAAGCGTCGGTGTAGTGTTAATAATTGTTCTTTATTCTTCATTTATTTTGTATTAATCTCGTCGTCTTTGTACTTATTGTTTTTATATTGCTGAAAAGTAACAGGAACTACTGTATCATGTATTAACCTTTGTATCTCTGCCTTGGGGCTAAGATGCGAATGAATGTGTTTGAATGGATGAGTTAATGGGGAGTGTGTCGTCCTGTCTCGGCTACTTCCTTTCCTTGGGGGAAGCAGCCTAGGTATATAGATAGACAGATCTCTGCCTTATTACATTCGCGGTCCAGCAGCGGTGGCAGCAACATCTCCTCTCCTCATCATGGCCTCGTCTACTACTGCTCCAGCCTACGACCCGTTGAGGGGGGGCCTAACCATAGCAGTACTGAGCCTGAAGGAGGAGTGCAGACCATCACCATCACAGGTACCGTGAAGTGGTACAGCATCAGGGCGAAGTACGGGTTCATCCGGCGCCAGGACACTGGCATCGATGTATTTGTGCATCGCTCAGCGATCGCTGCTACCTCTTCTCGGCGCCCCTCGCTCTCGTTACGCCAGGGCGAGACAGTGGAGTTCCACATTCACCAGACACCGAAGGGTCCCGAGGCTAGAGACGTCACTGGACCGGGAGATGCAGCTGTGCAAGGCTTTGCCAATGCACGGCGGCGCCCCACGGCCCAGGGGCGGCGGCCTGGGGATCCCCGATGTCCTGAGGATTTGGACACCATTGTCGCCATGTGCATCGTGACGGCGAAGGCTTTCTGTGGCAATGACAAGGCAGCTATGCTCGTTCTACTCCCTCAAATCTTTGAGAAGAACGGGCTGCCACGCCTTGTCATCCCTCAGAGCTTCGCTCGTGATGCACGGCCATTCCCGCGTCAGGAGCGTCACACCACAACGCTGCAGCCTCCTAGACCCCGCACAACACCGCGGAAAAGGCTGCAGCTCGACGCTTCCCTAAACAGGGCAACTGCCTCCTCCTGCTCTACCTCTGCCCCGCCCATGGACATCGACACCGCCGATGATCACCGCCCGCCGTCAGCAGCTGAGGGAAGGGTCGCCTCTCCTGTCTTTTCCATCATACAGGAAGAAAGCGACCACACCTCCCCCTTACCACCTGATGCTGTCGTGAACCTCCAGGCCACCGAGGAGGCATGTACCTCTCCCTCCCCACCACCGACATCGAACAAGAAGAGGTAGAGGAAGAAACAGCCTAAACCACCGCCACCTGCCGAGATAGATCCTGAAGGCACTACTCCACACGCTTCTGAACCTGACCTCAGCTATAACGACACCCTCAGCAAGGCAGAAATTTCCAACATCGTAAAGTCGGCCTTTAATCCCGACATTCTCCTAGGCCGTCTAAAACAGACAGACGTATCCTTATTTTCCAAACTAACCAGCCCCAGCAGTTCCTCGTAGAGGCTGCTCCACTGACATCTCTGATAACTCTGGCGGGCTCTCCACCCTGAGCCCGGGTCCATTTTCATAATAAAATGGACGAATCTCAACAACAACAACGCACCCCCCTACACACATCTACACGCAAGCTAATCAGTTTCCACATCTTAAAGTTGTACAAACCTACCTACGTGCAAGATATACAAGGAAAGTTATTACGAAAATGGTTATGGTCATCATCTTGCTCGTTCATTGGCGAGTTTCCTTAATTGGCCTCTGTGTGTGGTTTATGGCTTCTCTCTAGACTTGAAGGACTTGTATCTCAGTACTTGAAGCTTATTGATTCCTTGTTTTTTATACTGTGATAATTATAGGTCTTTCACAATAACCTGGCCCATTATTTTCGTCCTTCATACATATATCTCCTGGTGCATTTTCTCGTCCTTCATACATACATCTGCCACCCATTTCTGTATTACCTTCACCTTCACTTGGTAGATTTTTGTCCTGTATACCTACTTCTCCCCTTGGGGCTAAGATGCGAATGAATGTGTTTGAATGGATGAGTAAATGGGGAGTGTGTCGTCCTGTCTCGGCTACCTCCCTTTCCTTGGGGGAAGCAGCCTAGGTATATAGATAGATAGATAGATAGATACCTACTTCGACCATCCATTTCTACTGTACACTCACTTTAAGCTGGTCCAAATTTACGTCTTCCATACAAACTTCACTTATCAATCAATCAGTCAGTCAGTTAATCAGTCTAACTGTCTACCTGTCTATCACCAGATGCCTTAATCCCGTCAGGGGTGACCACAAATGAATCACCACCATGTCACCCTTTCCTCCTCCATATGGCGACCTTCTCTGCAACTCACGCCCCCTTTTCTCACCTCAACCCTTCCTCTCTAACTTCACTTCCCTCCACAATTTCTCGTATTGAAATAGATAATTTTCTGACCTGAAGTTTCCTTGTCTTGCTTCACTCCTATCCAAAGGCCTCTCGTATTGAAATAGGAATCCTCTCATCTCAAGCCCTCTCCTACTTCTCTCGTCTCCAAAGTCTCTCATATTAAAGGCGATACACTTTCTTAGTATTCTGGTCCACCCTCGGTCTCTTCAATTGGTCTCGGGTCCTCAAGGCACAATCAAAAGCTGTAGGTGTTTCGTCTGGGCAATAAAACGATTTCTTTGAGACTTCCCTTCCAGTTTATTGGCTGTAAAATCTACCGTTCTTGAGTTTTCGGTGATACAATACATTTTGTGTTCTGGCATGACATATAAGTTAATTGTGCATCTTTTTTTTTTCTTTTGAGAGAGAGAGAGAGTGGGTGAGTGGGTGTGTGCGTGCGTGCGTCCTTTACCGCAGCATTTTGTAAGTAGAAAATGGAAAACTTTGACCAGTTCCCTTTCGCTACCTCAGTCCATGTAATAAGGTGCTGGAATTTCCTATCAGCAAAAGGCATGGTATCACTTTTCTCTCATGTCATCTCAGTTTATATTTTTATTTTTATATTTTCCTTTTCCTACTTTCATTTATTCTTTCCCCCATTTATATCCTCCACACTCCTACCTTCATTAATTCTTTTCCTCATTGTAATTTCCCTTATCAGGCAAATCACTTAGGATTCTCGCAAGCCTGTACTTAGAGCCGGTAGCATCAGTGGTTATAATCATTCCAAGCAGGAAAATTGTACACTTGAAATACACAGCCTCTTCGACTTATGGTCCTCCTCATTATAAAGGGTGAGGCATAAGTCTGTAGGCATATGGAAAGGACACATTTGAGGTTATACTGTGTGTGTGTGTGTGTGTGTGTGTGTGTGTGTGTGTGTGTGTGTTCGTTATCGTGTTCGTGTTCTTGAGGCAGTTCTGCTTCATCACCAAACTAGCTCCCGTAACATCACTAACCAACACCGATGACTGGCACCTCAAATCACTACCTCCCTCGACCAGTGCCCAGTTATCAAGCCTCTTCCCCTGTATGTTGCTGAGAGGAGAATTGGGTGATATTTTTATAGCCTCGTGACTGACTTGAGATGGAATAGTACTCGTTACCAACAGTGTATCAGGCGCCTTGGTCATAATTCTTAGTCCTTTCAAGAGATTACATTTAAACGATTCAGTTTAGGTTTAAGATGGATTAACTTGCCTACCTGCTTACCTGCCTGTGTGCCTGCCTGTCTGCCTACCTAATTACCTACCTACCTACCTACCTACCTGTCTACACACACACACACACACACACACACACACACACACACACACACAAAGGCTAGGGAGACATGTTTAAGGCTATTTAGTGATAAGATGAACCCCGTGATAAAACTAGCAAGGTTTTGTTTGGTGTGTCCTGCCCTCTGTTTCTCCAACCCACAAACCTGTTTATTTATTTCCATATTAAGACAAACCCCCCATGTACCATATAAATATCGAAGTTCCTATTTATTCTCTTAGTTATTATTTATCTTCTATCTTAATTATCCATAGACTACCCCAAAGCTGTCTCATTATTACCATACTAATCAGATCCACCTCTTTCTCAGACACTCTTTCTCAGTGTAATTATTTCTAGACTATCCCAAAACCAATTTATTCTCCAGCTCAGCTAAACCCACCTTTATGTGTTAGTTTTATGTTTTTCCTTTTTAATATTAACTTGCCTTATTGTGAAACGTTTGGTGGTTATATAAGTGAAGACAAAGGATTAAGTAAGCAGTCCTAAACTCTGGTTGAGACAGAGAACGTTGATAAGGCAAAAGAATGATTATAAATGTATGTCGACCCAGCATCCTAGCCGTCAATTCTCCAAGTCTAGAGAGAGGGCCGAGGGAGCGCAGTGGTGAATGGAGTCAGTGTGGACCTCGAGTGAGCTAAGAGAGGACGGACGCCCCTGTCACTCCCTCCAGGGACAGAGTGTCGCGGCTGTGTTAGTGGTTCGGTTCCTTACTCTCCTGCAGAAGTCTCACCTCGAAGCCTCCTTCCCCTCGTTCACAAGTCTCAAAAGCCTCCTTGAGCACCTACAGCAGTATTTTTCCCCTCCTGCAAAAGTCTCAAAAGCTTCCTTGAGCACCTACAAGTCTTATTCAGTGGCCTACTCCTCCTCCAGAAGTCTCAAAAACCTCCTTCACCCCCCTGAAGAAGTCTCACCCAGTTCCCTTCCCTCCTGCAGAGGTCCCAGCTCAAAGCCTTATGGTTTACATGCAGTGTATTTTTCTGGAATAGAACAGTGAATTTACCTAACATTTTCTGAGTGTCGATGATCCTGTTAGCTCCGTGATAATGAGGGACGGCATCAGTGCTTAGGACGATTGTGTGATACCATTCCGGCAGAAGTAACTAAAACTCCATTAGTATATTTCTTTACAACGAAGCATCTTTAGGCTGGTTGAGAAGGTTGCAGAGAACCTTCAAGACACAGGAGGTTCACCTGAAAGGATAATGATACGATTCCGGCAGATATAGGGACAAGACACAATTTTTTTCGCTACGACAAGAGTACAAGCCTTCAAGCTGGTTGAGAAGGTAGCAGAGAACCTTCCAAATAGAGGAGGTTCAAGTCCAAGGATGATGGTGGAAGAGATGAGACTTGGCGACGGAGGTAAGACTGAGGGAGATGGTGGCGGTGGCGGGGATCTACAGGCAGGCCAGTGGAGCGCCGACCCCGAGACTGGGCTATCCCCTCTTCCTCTCCTGCCACGGCTCAGAGCCGCATCCAACCTTCACCCCGAGGTACTATCCAACAACTGGGTACACTCTGCTGCACGTGCCATTCACACCTTTGAACTCAACCCATTCATTACACAAGCCTCCGACACACCCAGCTCGTCCTACCATCCACAACCACCGTGGAACACCCCATTGTTAAGTCTCCTTCTCCCTCACTCACCAACCAAAGCCCAAACTCCCACCCAACAGCTCCGTCAGGAGGGCCTCCAGCGTATAGCCCTCCTCACTCCACTGAACTCCACCACCTACTACACTGACAGCTCCGTTGCTGCATCGAGAGCCGGTGCTGCCTTCGTCTGCGGAGACAGAACATGTGGCTTTCACATCACCAACGGAGCCTCCACTCTACAGGCTGAACTGACTGCCATCTCAGCCGCCCTTTCAGATGCCCTTGCCAACGCCCCTGCATCCACAGTCATCATCCACACAGACTCTGCAACTGCTATGCACACGCTACGACGATCCCACCATACCGACAACATCCAATTAACCTCTGACATCCTAGCCACCGCCCAAAAAATCCACGACACTGGAGGATCAATCACCATTCACTGGGTCCCCAGCCATGTTGGCATAGCTGGAAATGAAAAAGCCGACAAGATCGCAAAGAGCGCCATTGAACACCCTCACATTGACATCAACATTTCAACTAGCCTAAGCCACATCAAGCGCACCATAAAACAGAAAGCGCTCACTCTCAACCGCGAAGATCACCAAGTACACGTACAACTGGGCTCACCTTCTGCCATGTGGTTTGCCATGGCCACACAATACAAGCCACTAAAAATTACCAAATCCATTGACAACAAAACACTTACGCGCCTACACCGTCTTCGCCTGGGATACATGTGCCGGAGTAACCTTATCACCACAGATAACGACCCCACCACTGAATGCTCACACTGCAAAATGATCACGCCCTACCCACTCCTACATTACCTCCTCCGCTGTCCAGCCACTTCCCGCATCAGAACAAGCTCCCGATACCCAAACCCCGACATCCCTCGGTCCCACACTAAAGCAAAACCTGAAAGCACACTTAGAAACACTGCCGCCACAGTTGTTGCCACCTCCCACCTTCCCACTCTCATTGAAGTAGTGCGTAGCACTCCCCCTCCAACTTAAAAAAAAAAAAAAAAAGACTGAACAAACAACTACTCTCAGCCCATAACCCACCAACTGGGCTAATATATGGCCCGGTCCCCTCTACAGGGGGGGAAAATCTTTGAACGAACGAACGAACGAACGGGCTGGTGACACTGACGGAGGCTGCTCTGGCCAGGCTAATCAACGCTGACCCCATTGACAAGTGGTCTCAACTCGACCCACAGCCAATTGCAAGGTAGTGTGCTTTGAAATTGTCGATGATGGTATGCTGATGGTGATGATGATGATGATGATGATGATATAATGATGATGTGGACCTATAGCAATGTGGTATTAAGTCGACCCATAGCTAGTTGCAAGGTATTTGGCCATAGCACTTCAATCTGGTCGTGCGTATGATGATGATAAAGACTGATGATTTGATTCTGCACAGCCATGACCAAGAGTTCATCGGAATTTCTCAGCCAGCATTGCGTCGTATCTTGCGTATTTCTCTTTCCTCCCCAGAGACAGGGAATATCCTTCCTTCCCATACTCTTTTCTTGTGTACTTCATATTGCTATCACATAGAAATAGTTCATGTAACAGCCCACATTGCCACAACCGGTAGGGAATGTGGGCAAACTTTGGCTGTCCCGTACCACACCACTCTGAGATTTTAACCTTCCTGTATTGCAACGTAGTATATTGATGATGTGAGCTTAAAGCAAGGTACTGTGTTAGTACTGTCCTTGGGTGATGATGGGAACGGTGAGACTTGCACGGAACCACTTTGATTTTGCTAGTACTGGCCAGAAATACTGATGAGAAGGGTTCGTTATTGCTTGTGTTAGTTCTTGGTGATGACGGCAACCTGTTGCAAGGCAAAAAAGTCAACTTTTCTCCTCGGTCTGTAACTTTAAAAGGTAGTAAAGGAGAGATGACTGAGATAGCGTGATCGAGTTATAGTGTCCAGTCACTAGGCGTACAACGTATCCGAGAGGGCAAGGGTAAATTTGTGGCCCTTATTTTCTGCAGCATTTGTCTTTGTTTTGGCAGATATCTGGTACCACTGGAAAACAGCTTTCACCACAGTTTAAATATGTGAAGCAGAGAGATTTAAGGTAACTATAAATTAAACTTCTAAAAATAACTCGTAAAAAGTACCCTAGTGGTGCAGGTGGCCGGCCTTCTCCCGGCTGTTTGTCTTTACTTGGCACGGACGAGTACATCATATTATCTGGCTGGTGGAGAGAGAGAGAGAGAGAGAGAGAGAGAGAGAGAGAGAGAGAGAGAGGCTCCATTTCTCACATCGTAAAGTGGAAGGTAATCTCTATCTCTCCTTATACCCTAGATAGATTGAAAGATAGATAGATGAGCAAAGATTAGTTTGCCCCTTCTACCCTAGAGCAATATAGTCTCCGTCATAACCATTCCGAGAACATCACTTCAATTTTCCTTCTTGTTACCGCCAGACGATTTTATTCAGCTTAGGAAGGATGACCTCGAATAAAAGCTTTTCGCGGTCACCTACATTCCAGTTCACGGTACTCTGAATGACAGTGGTAGCGTACGAGCCAAAATCCACCATCATTAGTCTACAGTATAGCCCTTGTTACGGTATATTTCCCTGGTGTGCTTGTAAGTGTGCTGTCGCCTTTTGTTCCATATTACAGGTTGCAGTGTAGACTTCGGAGCTCCCTTTTCTCAGCGATTTATTGCGTGTATTGCACCTCGGCCTCTTACTGGATGTTATTAGGAAAGTTGTTGTTTGTTTCTCGCTTTTTTCAGCTGGAATAATCCCTTCAGTAGGAGAGGCTTTATGTTAGAAAATAAAGCAGCGTAAAAAACGTAAATTCTGGTTAAAGAGGATCATGACCATTGTATTGTAATTGGGAACGCGAAGGGGAAGTCAAGTACTGTCCTATGATTTGACGGTAATTAAAGGGACACCTGTAATTAAAGGTGATTAGCCCACATCCCTCACTGCAGGTACGGAAAGGTGAGACGTGTCCTATCCTCATCAGGTATTTCAAAAATTGTCGTAACCAATAGGGAGCTTGTCTTTACATTTGCGCTTTCAATTTTAATACTGAATCCTGGCTGCAGCATCCAGGTGACGTCCTGTTTATTCTTGTTGTTACCAGACGATTTTATTCAGCATAGGAAAGGTCTGTCGTACTGGAGGGGTCATCTCTTCCTGTTCTATAATTCTGTCCTGTGTTGAATAAAACTGGAAGAAAATATTAAGGAATGAAGAAGGCATCCCCAGGGTCAGAGAGTTGATCAAGCAGACCTAAGTGTGTGTGTGTGTGTGTGTGTGTGTGTGTGTGTGTGTGTGTGTGTATCTTTTTCTCGCTGCCATGGACTCACCTAGGTATTCCACTGAGGCAAACATCATACCCTTATACTTAGCGGAGGGAACATATCGCAGTCAGGGGGTTCATCTGTCCATCCTCGAGTTTGGCATCAGTTGGGATTCGGAATAATCTTTTTAGTCGCGTATTCTCGTCAGGTAAGTAAGCTCCCTAACACCTTTTCCTTACCGGTTTATTTTTACTTGCATCTCATTAATAATTCCTTGCATGTTATTTTTGCCTTCCATGATGGTGTTTAAAAGATATACGCAATATACAGGAGAGTAGTAAGGCACACTATGGAAAATAATTCGCTATGGATAAGGTGTCAGGGAGCCACCTTAACCGACGAGAATACAGGCCTTAATCCCATCAGTCTGAGCATTATTTCCTTCACTACTGCAGACAGAGTGGCACAAAAAAGAAGATATGGAACGTTGTGGTGGCGCTGTGGATGTGCTGGTGTTTTTAGAGAGAATGGAGAATGCGAGACTGACTAGGAGAGTATGTGAGTGGGGTGAAGGTGGAGGGGGTGTGGGAGAAACCGAGGATGAGATGGAGGGGTCGGGTGGAGAGGTAGATGAGTGAGGAGGGTGTAAACTGGAGAGAAGGAAGCGGGATGGCAAAGGATAGAATGACCTGGAGACGATAGATTTGTAGCCACCCTTTCCTAGATTCAGGTATCTTACTATAATACTCGAAGACAAATTAGAAGAGGCCTGGTCTAAGCTGAATGAAAACGTGTGGGTGATAAGAAGATACCGATGCCGAGAAACGTTTGTATATAGAAAGGATTAATGGGGGCCTTCTAACAAATTTACAGATACCGAATAACGTTTGCATATAGATGGGATTAATAGAGACTTTCTGGTCGATATACCGACACTGAAAAACGCTTGCATATAGAAGGGGTTAATGGAGACTTTCTAACCACGTATTCAGCGTAGGTCAGACGGGTTCACCTGACAGCACCCCTCCACCTCGCTCTCTTCTGCCCAGCGAGAATAAAACGGAAAAGACGTGATCCTATCGTATCTGGGAGTCCGGGGAGGTTCCAGATTCAGTCACGTTGTTACTACACGTGCGAATTTCCCGCTACTGAATCAAATCTTCCCGGGTTAATGCCTTGAATCCCGGTGATGTCCATTCTTTTTTTTAAGTTTATTCTTGTTATTATAGTCTGTTTGTTTTCATCTGACGGAACCAGACCACTCCCACAAAGAGAATGCTAAGTCGTGGTTGCGTGAAATTCAGTGGGCCTGAGTTAAGAGATAGAAATGAGTCTCCTTGGTTACTAGTCAAATCTGCTCTCCAGCACGAATGCATAAAAAAATACCCCGCCGAATTGAAAGGGTTAAATTTGTTATCACGGAAAAGGAAAAAAAAAGTTTATAAGAGATAGTTTTCCACCGTTTAGCCGCAGTTCCTTCTTCCATGCTTAAAAAAAAAAAAAAAAATTGTCCCTCGGCTGAATAAAATCGTCTGGCGTTGGTCATAGAAACTGGTTAACTCCTTCAGTCCGATGACACAGTTTTATTTTAATTCTGTCTGTCTATTTCTGTCTCTCTGTCTGTCTCTGTCTCTGTCTCTGTCTGTCTCTCTCTCTCAAGACGATTTTAAACTTGGAAAAGACCCTTAGTGGCGAAGGGGTTAATGAAGGCTAGATATAACCCCTCCAGTTCGACAAATCCCCTTTAAGCTGGATAAAATCGTCTGGAGATTGCACGAATAAGATTACAGTACTCGTAGTGAAAGGGTTGTGTACCACATTAGCCACACCGCACACCCTCAATCCTCGAATTCTAGGACAGTGAATGAAACGAGCACTCCTCTTGCATAGCTTGGCCTGGCCAGTCGTCACTATGCCCGAGACTTCCAGCGACTCTGCTCGTGCCTGCGACCCGTTGAGGGGGGCACCAAACAGCAGATCCGTGCCGCCAGGAGCCACTTCCATCCAGGGAACCGTGAATTGGTTCAACGTGAGATCGTGTTACGGTTTCATCAAACGCCGGGACACTGGCGCTGATGTTTTCGTGCACGCTTCTGGGATCGTTGCACCAAATCCACGGCATTTCCAGCGCTCACTTGCCGAGGGAGAGACGGTGGAGTTTCGTGTTGTACAGGCTTCCACGGGTCCCGAGGCTAAGGACGTCACTGGGCCGGGTGGTGTTGCTGTGCAGGGCTCTGTCCGTGCACGGCGGCGTCACTCTGCCCAGAGACGCCAGCCAAAGGGTCCTGAAAGTGCTGGCAACACAAACACACTCGTTGCGATGTGTATCGCGACGGCTGAGGCTTTTAGTGGGGGTAGCAAGGCAGTTCTGCCTGTTCTCCTTCCTCAGATCTTTGAGGAGAACGGCCTTCCACTCCTTGCTATTCCCCGAAGCTTCACCCGCGATACTCGTCTCCCCCCTCGTCAGGAGCGTCAGGCCCGGCGACAGCAGCCACCACCACCTCGCACGACACCGCGAAAACGGCTGTGTTTGGATGCCCCTCTCAACCGGACGACTGGCGCCACCACCATTGAACCTTCGATCACCGACCCGGAACCGTCACAGGCCATGGATATTGAGCATGGGGAGACTGTCGTGGAGGTCCAACTCCCTTCGTCAGCATCTGAGGAGGAGCGTGTCTCGTCCCCCGTCCCTCTAGTACATCTGGACGCAGCGGAGCCCTCCTCCGTGCCCTCTCCATCTGCTCCTGACGAAGTGGAGGAGCCTCTTCCACCTTCACCACTGCCTGCCGCCATCGCTCTCTCTTCTTCTCCCCCTCCACCTAAGGAGAAGAGGAAGAAACAAAAGAAGAAGGGGGAAAGACCAAGAGTGACCCCTCCTCCGTTGCTCGCCGGATCGAGGCCCTCCTTCCACCACTCTCAGGGACTCGTGATCTCGATGCCCGCACGGATGCGGACCTGGAAGAGCTACTCTTCTGCCTCACGGATCCGATCAACGACGAAGATACACTGCCTCTCGTCTACCAGACTTTGTATCAGAAGATCCGTGAGGCATACATCTCCAACTCCCTCTCTCCATCTGAGGAAGCCGCCATCCGTGAGAACATCGGGTTTGATCCACCACGTGCTGCCCTCGTCAACTATATCGCCACCAGACTGCTCTCGTAACTGCTGAGCCACGCCTGATCTTGTCCTGCCTTGCTGCTTCGTCTTGCAGTTTTTGTCACCGCTATGCTCTCGTTTGAGAGCTACTTTATGCCACTTCTCTGACGGGCTCTATGTTTGCCCGTGTCCTCACCATGTTGTGAGGCAAATATCACAACAACAACAACAATGAAACGAGGTACACTTAAGAGACATGAAAGTTCTGCCTGGTATTCTGCTGCTCCCACTTAACACTTAGAGAGAGAGAGAGAGAGAGAGAGAGAGAGGGTGTGTTTGGGGGGGAAATCCGTCACTTTCCTGTATTGTATCAGAGGGAATGATTAGGGGGAGAAGCATACGAAGCCTCTCCCAGCTTAGGAATATTAGGCAACAGAGGGAAGTAAAAAGTAGAAGAGATGAGGTGAAATATTGGGTGAAGTTTTTGTGTCTGGCTGTATAGTACTGTTACACAACTACACTTTCACACACACACACACACACACACACACACACACACACACACACACACACACACACACACCTCAACCCCAGTGCCCTTTTATGCTCAGTGACCCGTACTTAGGCTATGGTGTCATGTGTTTACTTCTTTCCAGAGCTGAAAATATTGTCTGAGTATTAACCTTCTTATTCCCTGACATTTTATTATTCTAGCTATTTCCAGACGATTTTATTTAGTTAAGAGGGTCTGCTTGAAGTGGCAGGTCTTGATATAACCCTTAAGAAAGCCACGACATGCCGTGACCGGCACAACATCTGAGCAGAGAAAAAATAATGATGCTCTGTTCTTGTCTAGCAGAAAAGTTTTGGGTGTTTCTCGGCTATACTTGGCTCTATGGGAAAAGAGAGAGAGAGAGAGAGAGAGAGAGAGAGAGAGAGAGAGAGAGAGAGTTCAATAGCTGGAAAGGAGACAATGCTTTGGTGTTCCTCAAAGCAGGGCAATTTTACAAGCCATACTGGGCAAGAGTTTTACTTATTGATGCCAAATTTTAGATGAAGTATTGTGTTCTCACTCGATTCGCCCACTTAAGAAAAGTATCCTATCCTTGTGTGTGTGTGTGTGTGTGTGTGTGTGTGTGTGTGTGTGTGTGTGTGTGTGTGTGTGTGTGTGTGAGAGAGAGAGAGAGAGAGAGAGAGAGAGTACGAGGATGCAGACAGAAATAGGAACAAAACACATCCAGTCACTTAAACCTCAGACAGAGTACCAAGTGGAAGGGACTCAAGTTTTAGGCCACATTACAAAACACACACCAAAGCAATGTACAGGAAAAAGCACCACTGGGCCAGAAAAACAATATACGAAAAACAGTAGGGCCTTAAAAACAAAAGACAACAAGGAGGGCAGGAGATCAGGCTGTGTTGATTGTCTTGATTGTCTCCTCTATCTGACAGAGCGTTGGACACTACGGGAGTCATTTCTGGACAGGAGGCAGGAAGGAGGGCGGGAGGGAGGGCTGTTATGTACTGCCTCTTCCATTCAACACAACACTAGCAGTTGGACCTAATTATCTACGGGAGGATTCTCTCTCTCTCTCTCTCTCTCTCTCTCTCTCTCGTTTTTTGTCTGTACTACATTAGAAGGACGCATCGTGCCGATTGTGTTCCCAATTGTTTAACACGCGAGAGAGAGAGAGAGAGAGAGAGAGAGAGAGAGAGAGAGAAAAGTGTAAATTTTTCCCTGTAGTACACATCTCAGACACTCCTAAATAACACACCCACAAACACACAAACTTATGTACACAGAACAGGCGAAACTTTGAATGTGACATCCGTTGATTTTCAGGCAGCAAAATTTCTTAGCGAGTTTATAGCCGATCGAAAGTTAGGTTAGGTCACTTTGGGCAGGGTTTGGTCTGATTAGGTAATTTTTGGTTGGGTTGGGTTCAGTTCAACTAGATATAGACGGATTAGGTTAGATTGCTTTAGAATACGTCGGTTTTGATAGGTTTTGGGATGGGTTTCATTTGGTTGGGTTAGGCTGGGTTAGGTTCGGTTGGATTAGGTCATTTTAGGCTTGACTGGGTTGGGTTAGGTCGGGTATGGTATGGTTAAGTGAGACTGGGTAGGATTAGGTAGGGTTAGATGCGGTTAGGATGCGTCAGAATTGGTTAGGTTAGGTATGAGGAGGTTACGTGAGATTGTGAGGTTAAATACAATTAGACTACTTTAGGTGAGGTTAAGTTAGATTAGGTTGGGTTAATTTAGGTTGGATTAGGTCATTCTAGGTTAGGCAGGGTTCAGTTAGAGCAAATATAGATAGGTTAGTTGAGACTAGGCCTATATAAATTGGTTTATGCATTGCGGTCTATTGTTGGTCCGTCCTTCCAAAGTCAAATATTACAGGAGGTGGGCGTGGTTTTGTGTGTGTGTGTGTGTGTGTGTGTGTGTGTGTGTGTGTGTGTGTGTGTGTGTGTGTGCTCGCTTCGTGTTTCGTCTATTTTATACATTTTTGTGTGCCTTGTGTGACTGAAACTTTGTGTTTGTATGTTTCACTTCTCGTGTGACTGAGGGTGGACTGCTTAAGAATACCGCCCTTTATAGTTACGATTGCCCCTTCCTCAGTATAGCATATGTTTTTAGTTTATTTAGCTCCCTCTGGACGATTGTATAAGAGCTTCGTGGAAAATACTAGAACTAGAACGATGGCAGTAGATACAGCCTTGTGTACCAGATATCCTGCCCAAGTTTCATTAGCAGATACGTTGCCCAAGTTGAATAAAGTCGTCTGAAGTAAGAATAAGCTTGAAGATACGTTGCTGTACTGAAAGTCGTTGTATATGCCTTGTTTTATGTCTTTTCGTATGTGGCTGCAAGATAACAGACTCAAGTACAGTCTTTTATGGCAAGCGTTAATAGATATCTCAGTGCTTTGCTTAATATGAAGGTTAATATGTCAATGGAATGTTTCTAAAGCTTTCCGCCTCCTCTCAAGTAAGGATATTTACTGTCTATTAAACTCTTCCTATTGGTAACATTACTGGTATATGTTTACAGCTCCCCACCTCTCAGGCATGGGTGTTTACTCGTGTCTGTTACATGGGTTTCTATTACACTCGTCATATTGGTAATCTGTCGATGGTATGTTTTTCAAGCCTCCTACCTCCCTCTCGTGCAAGGGTGTTTATTATCTATTACACTCCTCCTATTCGTAATTTGTCAAGAGCATGTTTTTAGTTTCCGACCTCCCTCCTTCAAGGCTTTTTACTGCTGATTACACACACCATAAAGGGAGTCGCACACGTCCTGTCTGATTATACAATGACAACTCTCTCAAATCATTTATGGTCTTCTCATAGCCTTCATCAGCCTCTGAACCAAGTAGTCTCGTCTGCTTATACTTTCACTTCTCATAGTCCTCATCAGCCTACGAACTACCTATCCAAGCCGTACATAAAGCCAATCAGTCCCACAGAGTCCTGCAGATCCACCTTAGATATAACCATATCTCCATACACACACACACACACACACACACACACACACACACACACACACACACAAAATACTCTCTAACGGATCATGCTGGTGAGGAAATGTCTTTATGTAAATGTGGTGGTGTGGGAGGTTGCCATGGTAACACAGTCACCTACAACCAGTCAAGTAAGGATCTTCTTATCGATATATTTTGGATAAGGCTGGTTACTATCCCTTTGAACACACACACACACACACAGAAACACACACACACACACACACACACACACACACACATGTAATCAAGTTTGGTAAAAGTGGAAAAAGACCTGATTGGGAATATAAGTTAGGAAATAAAATCCTATACACATCAAAAAGAGAGAAAGACCTAGGTGTGATTATCAATAACAGACTATCTCCGGCTGACCACATCAGCGAGAAGGTACGGAACATGTATACACTGCTTGCAAATATGAGAATAGCATTCACATACATAAATGAAGACATGCTAAGAAGGATAATAACATCATTCATTAGACCAACCCTGGAATATGCATCAGTAGTCTGGAGTCCTCATCTCAAAAAGCACATAGACAAGATTGAAAAAGTTCAAAGGGCCGCTACAAGATGGATACCAAGCTTAAGGGACCTAAGCTACGAAGAAAGACTAAATAAACTGAATCTACCAACACTACAGGAGAGAAGGAAAAGAGGTGACATGATAATGCTATATAAGTGCATATCAGGGAAGGAGAAAATAGACATAAATGATTACTTAACATATGGAGAAGCATCAGCAAGAGGACACTGCAAAAAACTGCATAAGAAGAGAGTTGATAAAGACGTAAGGAAATTCAGTTTCCCAAACAGAGCAACTGATCAATGGAATGCACTACCGAATGAAATAGTGTGTGCCAAAACAATTCACAAATTTAAGGATATGTACGATAAATATGGTTTAAGACACGGGACAGTACGAGCTTGACTCATTCCTGTAAAGATACAATTAGGTAAGAACAATTAGGTAAGGTAAGAACACACACACACACACACACACACACACACACACACATACAGGGAACCTCTACAAATGATAAGAAGCAGACAAGAAACATTCAGATATTATGGATCTACAGTAAGAAGTGTGAACGTCGGGGGTAGGGTTGCGAGAGGCAGACCGAAAAAGACCTGAGACGAGGTCATAGAGTGTGACCTCAGGGATAAGGGACTGAATAGGGAGGCTGCCAGAGATCAAGCAGCGTGGAGAGCCATCATGTGACTAAGGCCGACGCATGCAAGCTTATTGGAGCTTTTATAAAAGATACGATACGATCACAGTACAAAGCAACTGATTAAGCAGCCAATAACTTAGTGTAGAATCCGAATGCAGTATAGATATCGCTGGGAAATAAGCCAGGAAAGATGTGATAAACTATAGATTAGCTGGAAAGAATGGAAAACACAATCCACTGAGTGTCCACATATAGAGCCACATGGAAATTTATATTAGACCACCGCCATTAAGAAATAAAAGGACCTTTGAACATGAGGCAACGTAAGAACAAGAGAGAGAGAGAGAAAAAAAACGAAAGGATAATGGACGGTATAAAGATTCGTCAAAGTTACATAAGGGTCCCCTACATTTTGTGATAATTTTCTTTATTGCAAGCCCCGCCCCCAATGCGGCGTCTACCTGTCTGCCGCAACCCATTTAAAACCCTCATGCCCAGTCAGCGACCCTCAGTGTCGCTCTTGGTGTTGTGGTGTGTATATCTGCTTCGGTTAGGCCATGGCGCCACGCCGTCTAACTCTTCATCCGCATATCGCTGCCACACCAACGAATCAACGATCACCGCCTCAGTTACCAAATGTTACACGGGGAGTCTAGGTGTGCGCCGCCCAGCTCCGCGGCGGCTGTCTGGTTACCTCACAGGGTACCAATGCACACCAGTCTCGCGTCATGGCAAGGGCGGAACATGTTCGTGTTTCGCTGAGGGTTCACTTAAGCACCAATAGTTTATTTATTACTGACCCTTTTATTAATCAACTACTTAGTTCACACCCTGCAATTCACTTAAGTCTCTAAACCACCCCTACACCCATTATCAAGATCACGGCAGCCACGTAATAACCCGCCATCCTCATATCCAGCACTTCAGACCCTGACTCCCCATACTCCCCTTCCTCCACCCCTCCCCTTTCCTTATCCCCCTACCCAAGCCCTCTAGGGCTACAACACCTTACCCTAACACCCGTATCCTATCATCCAACCCAGCCTCCTGGAGCCGGAAAAATCAGATGAACCTGAGAGGCAGCCAATAAGCTAATGCTTGGCAGAGAAAGCCGTAGCGACTCACTCCTCCCGTCCTTAAGTAACAACAAACTGCACGTGCGAGACCCCCCCCCCCTTCCCAACACCAAACACACGCACGTTGGGTTAAGCCCCGACACTCTTTCTCTTAGTCTAAATTCTTCCTCTCCTATTAAAAAAAAAAAAAAAAAAAAAAAAAATGCACTTTACACAATGCAACCAGGACCAGAGCTCTCAGTAAGGCCGGGAGTTTAAACTAAGGCCTAGTTCCTGCCACCACGTGTCGTCGCCCTGGTTGCATAACACTCATCACATATACACAATCATTCTTCCCTTCCTTCCTTTCCCCCCCTTTTCTATACGTCATTATTATTATTATATATTACTTGTTGGTGCACCTGTGCGGGCGAGATGGGCTCATCCAGTACGGGTATAGTGACATCAGTTGTCACCTCATCTACAACCTCATTGTTCACATCCTCTCTGTTCAGTACAGACTCAAAATGGAATTTAAAATCCTCATCACTGGGGCACAAGATTTCATCAGGTCTGTCCATGTTAAAGTCTCCTTTCCAATCAATTGGTCTCCACACTCTTGCGTCATCAGCGTCATCCAGCAGCCTCTCCCACCTACCAAGATTGCTACCACCTATCTCTACTGCTCTGTCTACCCTGCCTATATTGTCCTCCGCACACGAGTATAAAGCGTCAGTGATGCGCTTCTCAAAAGCTTCAACATTTACAAAATCTTCATTAGGTACTCTTTGCATAATATTATTCACAAATGCTTCTTTGTTGATTCTGTTAAATCTGAGTGACTTTCTCATTGAACAAGTCTTGCCAGCATTTCCATGAAGGGCTGCGTGATCCCCTAGCGACCCCGCCCTCGTCATGAGACTGTCCAAATCTACGCCTGAACACGTAACTGTTACTGTAATGGGGGCATGATCGGAAGGGAGGTCACCCCGCCTTAACACAGAAAAATCACTCATATAGTCTATCAGAGACGGTGACGCCACACACGTATCCACCTCCGAAACCCAGGTGCCGCGTCTCCGATATGTTTTATCACCAGGAAAATGTTTGTCAGCATACATGAGGTTATTAGTGACAACCAATCTGTTATCAGTACATATAGTACACAACAATTCAGCGTTATCGTTAGCCCTGTTTACATCATCGTGAATCACTGGGTATGACATATCATTTACATTAGGTATCTCCGCTATCGACACACACACACACACACACACACACAGAATTTATTTTTGGGTAGGGCTGGTAAAGAGACCTGTATGATCATGAGAGTTAACAGAGACAGTATTAACACTCTTATGACTCACTCTCAGCTGAATGCTATCGCCCAGCAGTACCTGGAATAAAATACTAGAGTTGCCCCTACCATGAGAGGGCCCGGGTACCATCTAGTGGTTGTAAAAGTAGCTGGACAAGTCTCTCGTCTTGGTAGGCGTCGCTACTTGGCTACTTTTGCTAGTGGCCGTATGACAGTGGAAGGGCGAGGGTGTGTGTGTGTTGCTGTAGCATCATTCCTCTGAGGTAAGTGTTAGATATTTGCTGTTCTTAGCCATTAAGGTGACTACATTAGGACACAAGGATATCGCACTGACAGCCAGGAAGTATCATGGCCCAAAGAAATATTACCTATGAGGCTACTAGACAATTCTGATGAGACAAGGGGGCTGTTGGTGTGAGGGAGATTGAGGCCTTGTACCGCCTCAATCTTGGTGTCTCAGACCAGTGAAATAGCAGTGTGAGTGTCATCCTGTAGATTCTCGTTCCGATCAGACTGGTGGACTAGGCTTGCCTGCCTCCTTGTCCAT
>NC_136979.1:60000-87500 GCF_032717465.1 Coenobita brevimanus
CATATGCTTTAAATGAAACTCTGTGTCAAGTTAAAGTGAAAGGCGTGTATGTTTGTGTAGGAGGAACAAGAGACAAGGAGGTATTCTGTGGCCTGTTTTCTTTGTGCTTCCTACAAGACACAGTAATAGTTATGACGGGGCATTGGTGGCAAGTTTGTGAGTCAGCACACACTTACGGCCTCTCATTATACAAGGTGGTCCATATATTACGCCACCCAGTTCTTGTGTGTTGCGGGCACGGCTCAGTGAAGATTACCAGTGTCTACCCTGTATCATTATCTATTTCCCACAACCCTCTTCAGGCTTAGCTTTATAATATAGGCTTTAATTTAGGTCCATTGATTGCATGGTGGAGAATTCCCATAACCTTTTTTATGCTTACCTGTATATCATTGTATTGTATAATCTTTTATGTCCACTGATCACAAGGCTGAGTAGTAATTTGGTGAAGCGATCAGAATGTCTTAGCTCATCACAAAAGCCGTCCCCACAACACACAAGACTGCAGAGCGCAATATACTTATCACCTATATTAAGTCAAAGCCACAGTTTAAAAGGTAATGAAACAAGACAGAAAATTTAAGTTTTCATTATTAACACTTCAGTATAGAATACATTAACAGAGACAGCAATATAAAATATATATTCAAAAGTAGCATTTGTCCACAGAACATCCTGGAGGGGAGCGACCCGACTTGCAAGGCAGATCACACCATCACCACCAGGCTTCTCTTGGCAGGTCAGGGCAGATCACCAGCAGCAGCAGCAAGTCATCTCACGGCTGGGGAAGACACGACACTGCCGCCACCGCTGCCGCCGCCGCCGCCACCACCACCACCACTACCACCAACACCACCACCAGGCATCTCAGAGTAGGGGAAGACACCACACCACCGTCAGGCTTCTCACGGCAGGGTAGATCAAACTTCAGCAGGGTATGACCAGTGTGGCAAGGAAGCAGCGTCAAGGCAGCAGACTCCAGCACGACCTGTGGACCAGATGTGTATTAGTTCAAATCAGTGTTAGCTTTAGTTATTTAATCTTCTATCTATCTCTGTCTATTGTCAGACGCCTCAATCCCGTTTGGGGTGGCCACAAACAAATCGCCTCCAAGTCGCCCTGTCCCCCGCCATTTCACTGCCCTGCTCCCAACTCACACCCCCGTCTTTCATATACCTCTCCACCCCATCCCTCCATCTCATCCTCGGCCTCCCCCTCCCTCTTCCCTCCTCCACCTCACTCACATACACTCTCTTCGTCAGTCTTTCACCCTCCATCCTCTCCACATAGCCAAACCACCTCAGTGTGTTCTCATAACGCTTCCTATCACATCCACATCCACACCACAACGCTCCTTTATATCCTCATTCGTCAGCCTGTCTCTCCATGTGACTCCACAGGCTCCTCTTAAATAACTCATTTCCACTGCTCTCACTCTTGACTTGTGTCCTTTAAACAACGTCCAAGCTTCACTTGCATACGTTAGAGTTGGTATCACAATACTGTCATGTAGTAACTTTTTCACTTCCATGCTCACTTCCCTGTTTCTTATCACTGCTTTCAAAGAACCAGCAACCTTTCTTCCCTGCTGTACCCTTTCAAGCACTTCACCCTCCAAACCTCCATCCTTACTCATCACACTGCCCAAGTACTTAAACGTACTCACATTTTCCAATTCCTCACCATCCAACCTCGCTGTACATTCACTGACTTCACCTCTCTCAAAGACTATCACTTTACTCTTCCCTACATTCACCTTTAGATTCTGTTTCTTGCACACTCTCCCAAACTCATCTACCAAGCCTTGCAGCTCCCCTTCGTCTTCACTCAACAACACAGTATCATCTGCAAACAACAGTACAGGGAGTTTCCAGACACTATCCTCTTTCACCAGGGCCACTCCAACATCCACTACCCTTCCTTGTACCTCTTTTATTACCCCATCCATGTACAGATTGAACAACCATGGAGACATGACACATCCCTGTTTCAACCCAACTTTCAAAGAGAAAAATTCACTTAGTTCACCATCCACACGCACTGCAGCCTTCGCACCATCGTACATACTCTTCACAGCATTCAACAACTTCCCATCTACTCCATATATTCTTAACACTTTCCACAATCCTTGTCTATCCACCCTGTCATATGCTTTCTCCAAATCCATGAAAGCCGCATACAACTTCTTTCCCTTCTCTAGAAACTTTTCCACTCAAAATCTAAGAATGAATATCTGATCTACACAACCTCTTCCCTTCCTAAAGCCTCCCTGTTCTTCTCCAACTAATTTCTCTGTTCTTTCTCTAACTCTGTCAATAAATATCCTACCATACACTTTTCCTATTATACTAAGAAGACAAATGCCCCTTTGATTACCACACACTTCTTTTTCCCCTTTTCCTTTGTACAAGGGAATAATTATACCTGACTTCCAATCCTCCGGGACTCTACCTTCCTCCCAGGCCAATCTGCACATCTTCCACATCCATTCTACTACTATCTCTCCCTCATGCTTCAGCATTTCACCACACTCTCCATCAATTCCTGGGGCTTTCCCTGATTTAACTTTCTTCATTGCTTCCACAACTTCTATCCTACTGATTTCTTCCTGTCTTCTCACCTCCCTCCTCCCAGCCATTCCCCAGCCACTTATACTCGCATTACTTCCATCCTCTATGTTCAACAATTCCTTAAAGTGTTCTCTCCATCTGCTCACTTTTTCTCCCTTCTCCACTAGTAATCTACCATTTTTATCTTTCACTCCCCTGCTAACTTCACTTCCACCCTGTCTTACTCTTTTCACCTCTTTCCAGAACATTTTCTTACAGTCCCTCCACTTTACACTCAAATTCCTTCCAAATTCCTCATCCACTCTCTTCTTACTCTCTCTTACTAATCTTTTAACCTTTCTTTCTTTCTTTCTACATATAACTCTCTCTTCCGCCTCTCAACTTCTTCCACGCCCCTATTTCTCATCCATTCATTGTATGCTTTCTTATTTTGTGCCACAGCCTGTCTCACCTCTTCAGTCCACCACGCCGTTCCTTGCACCCCCCTCTGTCTTCTCTTCCTTCCACACACCACATCACATGCTGCACATATTTCTTCTGTAAATATCCTACACACACCTTCCACGTCTCCCATCTGCTCCAATTCATATTTACCCAATCGTTCCTCCACTTCTCTCTTATACTCTGCCTTTTTCTGATCCTCTTGTAACCTTTCCACTCTCCTTGCAACTACTCCTTCCTCTCGTCTTTCCCTTCTTCTATTCCTCCATCTTACTTGAATCCTAATTCTGGCCACCACCAAGTAGTGGTCAGAAAGTCCACTCCCCCAACCTCTATACACTCTTGGATCCTTTACACATCTTCGCATCCTTTCATCCACACACACATAATCAATCATTGCCTTCCTTTCATTCAGTTCACCACCCACCCTTCTCATCACTCGCCATGTATACCTGTGGATCATTTTATGCCTGAAGAGGGTATTGGCTATCACCAACCCCTCCCAGCACAAATGTCCACTAACGCACTCCCATTCTCATCTATCTCAGCAGGCACACCCCACTCACCAACTATTCCATCCACCTTCACATTCCCAACTTTACCATTCATATCACCAATCAAAAACACTCTCTCATTCCTTCCAAACTTTTCCATGCACACTTCCACATTTGTCCAGAACTCTTCTCTCACTCTTCTAGCACGATCTTGCGTTGGTGCATACACACACACAATCGCCCACATTTGTATTCCAACTTTCAACTTTACCCACACAATCCTTGACCCAACTGATCCATACTGTCTTATGCTACTCTTCCATCTTTTACTCACAACTATACATACTCCTTCCTTTGCCCTCTCATTCTCACCTACTCCTGCACATATACCCCATCCATACTCCCATTCTCTCACACTTTCTCCTCACCATTTTGTTTCAGTTATTCCACATACATCCACTTGCGCACCCTCAAGCACCTGGACAATCTCTCTCTCTTTCACCAATATTTTATCCAAATTTCCCATACAGGTTGTTGCATGAAATGTTTGACAAACTTCAGAAAGTTGTTCTTGGGGCAATTTTGAGTTAAGAATTGCTGCATCAACCTGGGCTAATTTCTCGTCTATTATGCTCAGGTTCTGTAGGGAATGGCAGCAGATTAGAGACTGGTATCGCAAAATTTTATCCCCTGCCACCACCACCAGGCCGTTTATTTTTAAATCCCCTTGTAAAACTGTAGAGATATATCGGCAGGACAGTAAATAGTGATCCTACTCTGGTACTCTGTATGGAATTTGAGAGAGAGAGATGATGATGCCACTGATTCATGGGGTTATCTTTAATTTAACAAGAAACACTTTACTTACCTCTCTATTCAGTTTGCACGAAAATTAATGTTTAAAAGACTGATAATATATTCACGAAATTTTCTTCTTAAAATTTAATAAGTAAATGTTTAATTTGAAGTGTGACGTCACTGGTGCATTATGGGAGCAACGTTGAGAGATGCTGGAGATGAGTGAAGAATTTATTCTTTACGGTGTTAGTCTACTTCTTATTATGGTAATTCTTATGCCCATGTGTTTATCAGTGTTTGCTGTCATTATCGAGAGGTGTAGTCGGCTGATGTAAGTTGTAATTATTAGCTATAAGGATGATATACGGCGGTGTGTATCTCCAGGTGACCAAGATGTCCCTTTAAACTGGAGTAAGCAGTGCTACTTAAATCCCCCGATATTCACACCATCTGTTTAGGTTTTAAGGTCGAATGTGATCCTGTACATGGGCAGGCATAGTAGGTTAATTGGCTGGAAAAAATAAGGGGATGTGTGTAAAAACTAATGGGTAGTTTGTTTACATCGGGGATATAAACTCCGCGAGTCCCTTTAACTCTTGCAATCCTGGTGATGCCCTTTTCAGTTTATTCATAGTGCCAGAAGGCAATTTTATTTAACTTATGCAAAGTCTCTGCTATTGCAGGAGTTCAGTGAGGCTGTGCCTAACCCCTACACTTCCAGAAGTCTATACAAAGCTAAATATAAACATGAGATGGCATAAAAGAAAAAAAAAATCCCTGCTCTGTGAGTTAAACTAGTGAAGACTGAAGGTATTAACATGTGTAGGAGAGACACTGGATAAAGCCTGATTGGAGATATAGTATATTGAACTGGAAGGACTGCATACCTTACATCCTTCATTAGCCATTGCTGCTACCTTTAAATAAGAATTATCATACTGAAGGTAATTACTAGCAGCCTTCATTAACATATTACTGTACTGTAATTAGGAGAGAGGTTTCATAAGTTGATTGGAAGTCAGGAGACAGCAGGAATATACCATTACTGTTGAGGGGGATGAATTTGTGTGTAGGCTATGATATAGGAAGCATATCTCAGAATATGGATGTACAAGGTTAATCATATCTTGTATAGTACTTACACTTTCAGATTTGATAGCTTTTCCTTTTGTAATCTTTACTGAATGATGCAATCAGTTCATGATTACACATTATATAATCTCAGACTTCATCTGTGTCATTGTAGTTGGCTCACCTTGACAAATTTTAGTCCTTCTGCTGCTTAGTTCCTGTATCTAAGTGGCAGAATAAGACAGTATTATGGTTTTGCATCCTCCCCATAGATCTTCATTGTCATTTGCATGATAATCTAGTCTTTATCTCTAGAAACAGCTCAGCATTCAAGGTGGAGAGATGCCAGGTTTTTGTCAGTTTAGGGTGGACATGTAGTCTATATGGTTTGTCTTTATTGTTTTATGTATTCATTATTATTATTATTATTATTTTTTTTTTTTTTTAATGTGGATCAAATTTAGCGATTCATCTCTTCCGTTTATAAATCGGTACAACAGATAGGCTTTCATTCTCAGAGTTCTGACAGACGGTATGACCAATAAGTACTGTACTGTCTTCCTGTGCAGTGTATATTTTATCATTTGTACTCCCATGATAAGTTTCATTAAAGAATTTGTATCATATGTTTAGTTTCTGTGTCACTCAGTGTGTTAAGTTTATGTAGTATATGGTTAATCGTTTAAGTCCTGCCGTTGGATAGCAGTCTAAGTTGCAGTTTTTACTTTCTCCCTTTATATAAGTAGCAACTGCTCTATATTCTTTCCATAGCACTTGTTCATGATTAGCATTAAACTGCAGGCTTAGGTATTAAGTAGCTCAGGAAATTTCGAGATATCTCCTCCTAAAGCGACATTAATAGGTACATGAAAATTTAGTTTAGTCTATGCATGTTGTTCAATTTCCCATTTTTTGTAACGTAAAGAAATAAAATACAGTAGAAGTTTTAGCCAATATATTAGTGGGGCCGCGGTGGCATGGTTAGCATGTTGCTGGCCTGATGATCAGAAAGACCCGGGTTCAAGTCCCGGTGTGATAGAGGTTTCTTTAAAATGTGGCTGAGGGAAGTTTGCGTAGCAGACTTTCCTTAAAACCACAAGGCCCCATACTTGCACTTCAGCTCACACACACCAAGACACTTACACACACTACTACATACATACACACATCAAGACACACACTACTACATACATACACACATCAAGACGCACACACACAGTCTACTACAAGACACGCACACAGCCACCTTCACACAGTAGACACCACACACACACACAAGACACGTACACAGCCACCTTCACACAGTAGACACACCACACACAGAGAGGGACATATACAAAATACAGGGAGTGAGAGAGGAGGGGGTTTTATTAAAAAGTCCAATTTTGGTATACCTCCTGTGGCAAAATTGATATAGCCCCCCCTTTAATATTTTGGATATTTTCATTTAGTGCCCCCCAGGCCCCAGACCCACTCGGCTGAACCAAATTGTCTGGCGTCAGCTGGAACATGATATACCAGAGTTATGCCGGTCATGTGGGGGTTAATGGTGACAGTGTAGTAACTGTCAGGCCCCTATGACTCACTCAGCCGAACAAAATCGTCTGTCAGCTGGAATGGAATACTAGAGTTGTCCCAAGCACCAGAGGGTTAAGATTCTTAACCCTCTGGTGCTTGGGACAACTCTAGTACCCCATTTCAGCTGACTCAGACGATTTTATTCGACTGAGTGAGTCATAGGAGCCTGACAGTGTCAATACCGTCACCATTAACCCCCTCACGACCGACATAACTCTAGCATCATGTTCCAGCTGACGCCAGACAATTTGGTTCAGCCGAGAGAGGATCCTAGGATCCTGAGAGACACTATAACATCACAAACAAAATACAAAATGCCTTCCCTCCATCTTGAACGTACTATAATTCATTTACATTAAGTAAGCTCGTATTTTCGTATTTTTGCAGCTTATTTCATGTATCTTAGTTAAAAGAAAAAATACTACGAGCTCTATATCTTTTCATAGCCCTTCTTCGTGACTAGCATCGTATTCTAGTTATCTATAGTTACAACTGAGCATTCAAGTTGGAGGGATCACAACTTTAAACAATTACAGTAAACAAACAAACAAAAAGCAAGTGTCGTCCTCTTGACCTCTCGTCTTCGCAGGAATGCAGCGGTGGCGCCATCTTGTGCGTGGAATGCGTGAAGTGCAGGCTCTTGAGTGGAAGGAGCACGGAGCCACGGGAGACTTAATAATATTCGTTAGTCAGCCAGTCTAGAAGCCTGGGACATTTGCCTGAAATAATAATAATAATAATAATAATAATAATAATAATAGAAATAACAACAAAACCAGTCTTATACATAATTCAATATCTTAGTCACTCGATCTGTCCATTCCACCCCTTCAGTACGAGGACGCATTTCTGTAAGCTATTTTTTCTAACATGGGAGGTTCGATACGTTTGATTGAGCCTATCCATAAGACTCCTAAAGCTGAGTAAATGCCTCTGAAAGTTGCAAAATATAAAATATAAAACGTCTATATGATATAAAAACCTTTGTTCACTTCCGCGACTCGATCTGTGGCGCCTAGAACAAGTACTGACGTCAGGTTTACACTTTGCTACCTTTAGACGATTTCCTGGAGCTTAAAGAAACCCTCTCGGGATGATGGGACAGACACAATAACCCCTTCAGACAGAGAATGACTTAGTTACTTTGTTCTAGGTAACCGGACGATTTTATTCAGCTTAGGAGATCCCCTCGTAGTGAAGGGATTGATGGTGACACTATCTAACCCCTCCAGTACGAAATTTCTCTCCAGAGTTGAAAAAAATCGTCTGGAGGAAGAAAGATGAAAATGGAAAATAGTGTTAATGTGGACAATGAGTTAGATAAGACTGATTTGGTTAAGGTGGGGTAGGGATGGGACGGCTGTGGTAGGGTGGGGTAGCGCTGGGTCGGTTATGGCCGGGTGGGGTAAGGTTGGGTTAGTTTTGGCAGGATGGCGTAGGATTGGGCCGGTTTTGGCAGGGTGGGGTAGGACTGGGTCGGTTTTGGCAGGGTGGGGTAGGATTGGGTCAGTTTTGGCAGGGTGGGGAAGGGTTGGTCGGGTTTGGCAGGGTGGAGTAGGACAGGGTTGGTTTTGGCAGGGTGGGGTAGGATCGGGTCGGTTTTGACAGGGTGAGGTTAGATTGGGCTGATTATGCCGAGGTAGGGTAGGGATGGGTCGGTTATGGCAGGGTTGAATAGAGGTGGGTCGATTAGGGCAAGCGAGGGTAAGCATGGGTAGGTTATGGTTGCGTTTGGGAGGGTAGGATAGGTTATGGCAGGGTAAGATAGGGCTGGGTGGTGGTGGACTGGGTAGGATAGGGCTGGGTAGGGTAGTGTAGGGATGGGTAGGGTAGGATAGGCTGAATCAGGGTAGTGTAGGGTACAGAAGAGAGGTGGGTATAACTGCCGTTTAGTTCCGTCATATCCAACGCCTATTTCACTCAGTTATACTACACTGTCTCATCAAATTTGGGGCGATCTTCTCTACGATTTTTGTTCTTCCCCGCTTAGTTCAGTCCTTTAGTTCATTCATGACCCTTGGCCTTCCTTTTTATTTTTTTTTTATGTGGTGGAGCGCAGGTGCACGAGGCTAGACCACCATTAGTCCAGAATATTTAAGGGTAGGCCACCAAACTACGCCCTGGTAACGTCTACATGTCAAAACATCTGTCCACCTCTGGGACTTGAACCGCGGAGCGCTGGACGCTGAGCTCCCGGTCTGCGGATGTCACTTTTATTCTTTGCTAGCTTCTGACGATATCCTACAGCTTCAGAAAACCCTCTTAGGATGACGGGACAGAATCATTTAATCTTTCAAGCCGAGAACAACTTATTTACATTGTCCTAGCTGACCGCATGATTTTATTCAGCTTAGGAGATCCCCTGATAGAGATGTGGTTGATGATGGCAGTATTTAACCCTTCCAGTTCGAAATTTCTCTCTACTGTAGAGGTGAAGAAAATCATCCGAAGGTAGAGAGAAGAAAACAGGAAAAGTAATGTAGTGGTGAAAGGGCTGTACAGGGGAGGGTAGGTTAAAGTAGGGTAGAGTTGGGTCGGCAATGGCAGGGTAGGGTAGGGTAGGCTGAGGTAGGCTAGTGTAGGGTTGAGAAGAGTAGGGTAGGGTAAATTGAACTGAATAAGTATATACAATAAAATCTGGCGATACAACAACCAGGGTCATATGCCGCCGGATGACAACGAGAATAAAAGCACTCGAAAAGATGAAATACACACACACACACACACACACACACACACACACACACACACGCACACATACACATACACATACACACACACACACACACACACACACACAAAATACAATTCATAATTAAAACAAGAAAAACACTAAAACACTAAGAACACTAAAACCACTGTATACTAAATTTTACATGGTAGTGCAGCTGCCTACACCAAGCAAAGGTTTCCCCCTCCACCACAACAAGCATCCTCTCCAAGTACCAACAGAAGACTACAATCCCTCTCCTACCCGGTGCTCAGAGAGGTAACGATGGCGCAATTCCCCAACATTGGACACCATCAGCAAAAGCCGAAGAGTCAGGGGGACAAAGCATTCCACACAGAAAGTAGGGGGAGAGTCCTCCATTAAAAATCAATGAGAGAACCAGGAAGGGCCTATTCGGAGCCAGCATAAAACCGTCTCCCACCTGCATTCAGATCTCGGCAAGTGAAGGGGCCCGTTTACCCACAAATATCACACATTTTGTTGTCCCCCACCGCATCCCACCTACTCTGCCAGTGGGAGCAAACAGTGAGTGGTTAGATGAATATCACTGAGCGAGGCAGGGCAGAGGTGAGGATGGGCGAGAGGCAGCAGCCTTTGCCAGAGCGTCAGCATGCTCATTGCCCACAATGGTACAAAACCACAAAGCAGTCCCTACAAGCACAGCCATTCTAAAACACTGTAGACAACAAAAGAGGATTGGACGGGAAAACACAAAATGGAGATCGGCAGAGTCGCTAAAAACTGTATAACAAACAGGAGGGAAGCTAAATATCAATTTGACTGCGAGTAAAATAGCAGTAAGTTCTGCGATAAAAGTAGATACGATGGGGGGAAGACTCCTACCACGAATGAAATCGGGAAATATAACACCCAAGCCTGTCCCCTCACGGGATTTCAATCCATCAGTACATACGAGAATCGAGACACTGTGAGAGGAAGCATGTTCTAAAAAAATAGCAAAGAGCCGCCTGTGAGGAAAGAAAGGCCCCTCTCTCAGGAAAGTAAACACAAGGTTGCACCCCTCAGAGGAGCCAGGGAGCCATCCTTGGTACACGCACAGGACAAACAAGAAAGGTTGGACATCCACATCCCCCATGGCAGCCTTCACCCTGTACCCAAACGGATGTGGATAGCGAGGATACGGCGAGGCAGACACTCCCTCCGGAACAGAGCCAACAAAATCTTCCTGAACTTTAGCAAAGACGGTGACACTAAGGACACTAGTTTGAGGCACTCCCTCCCCTTGAGGATATGAGGGAAACAAGGTGGCACCAATACGGAAAAATTCCATAATCAATAAAGGCAACCTACCACGCAAACCAAGATGGTGACCTGCAATACCTGGCTTGTGAAACGGTAGGACAACAGCCCCCCGCCAAGAAGCAGGAGTGGACGAATCTCTCCAAATTCTATTTATAAGACTCAGGAGGAAGGACACTGCTTCATCATCCAGGTACCTCAGCACTGCATGGGGAATATTATCGACTCCGGAGAAGTGTCATGACAGGGAAAGGGTAGACCAAAGTATACAACAAGACAAAGGGATGTTGTAAGTCTCTCCGCCCCCAGAACGGATGTTCAACACCTTAATTTCCTCCACCTCCCTACGCCTGGCAAAAACCGAAGAACGAGTATCCCTACAGGAGACCTCAGCGGTAGGATAGGGTAGGGAACGCTAGGGCAGGGTAGGCTGGGGTAGGGTATTGTAGGGCAGAGAAAAGTAGGTTAGGATGGGTTGGTTTAAGCTAAAGTAGGACAGAATAGGAGAGGGGTAAAGTGTGCCTAGTCCAGGAACGAAAAATATATCAGTTATCCATGTAACTAGCGTTTTCTATTTCGGTAGATTATTTTCTTGTCTGCCTAAAGTATCGTGATGTACGAACAATGAGATTAGATATCGAAACTGTAAGATGCGAATTAGTTACAAAGACGGTATTTTGTTTTGGCTAACGTTACATCGATACGTTCAGCTAAGAGCAACTCGGCAGAACTGAACAGTATATGACGTGCTAGATGAACGCTGTGACCGGAAGATAAATATATATGTATATATACATCAGCATACAGTAAGCGATTTTATGTTAATTGAAGAGAAGCCACCACAGCTAATGGGTTAAGTTTACACACACACACACACACACACACACACACACACACGTTGCGAAAAGTTTCACTGACGAAGTGGGTGGTTACTGTCCCCCTTGAGCAAGGGGACTGGTGTGTGCGTGTGTGGTCACAGCCTTGCCCTTAGATCGGACTATATGAGCTCTCAGCTCCCTTCCGGGAGGGTAAAAGCTGACGATCACGACCATCAAGTGATCCTGACCGACCCGGTGAATTACACACACACACACACACACACACACACACCATTACTTGCAACTGGCTGGCCTATCATACAGCCATATCCTATATTCATGAAGTACAACACATCTTACATTTATGTAGTATGTAAAAAAAAAAAAAAAAAAAAAAGATGGTTATATAATACAGAACTGGGAAATATGATGATGATGATGATGATGATGAGAGGGGAGTAAACAGGGTGAGATGAGGAGAATGAGAGAGATGGATGGACATAACAGTGAATGTATTATGTATATTAACCTGACAAATGCCGAAGTAAGCTGGTAAGGGTGAGGTAATATGGAGCCTGACCCTACCGTGACACCATATAATTATTGATTTATCCACCGATAGATCTATCTATCTATCTATAGCCCGACGCCCTAATCCCGCAAAGAGTGGCCGCAGACAAAACGCCTCCAAGTCGCTGTCACCCATCATTTGACTACCCTCCCCCCAACTCACCCCCCCTCATATACCTCTCAACTCCATCCCTCCACCTCATCCTCGGTCTACCCCTCCCTCTCCCTCCCTCCACTTCATATACATACACCCTCTTCATTCTGTCCTTGACCTCCGCGGCAGGCAGATGTGCTTCCCAGAGCGCTTCATCACACAGTAATTTAACAACTGAGTTGAAACTGATCGGATGCACTACAAAACCAACGTCCCCTGAAATGGCTAGTGCCATGGCCATGAACGAGGGAAGGGAGGCCCCCTTGGGTGACAACGAGGAAGAAATAGATATGGATACCGGGTTTACGGAGGTCATCAGTACAAGAGAGAAGAGAAAGAGGATGATACGCGGCAGCGAGAGGGAAGCGAGTGATGAAGAAGAGGACAGACACAACAAAAAGGTAAAGAATAAGTCGTGTGGTGTAGATGGAGGTGTTACTATACCATGTGATACGGGGAAGGCAGCTGGAGTGCAGCCGACTACACCACGTGGGTCAGGAGCAATGCCTAGCCAGGACCGTGACGAGGCCACCCCAAGGAATAGAGTGAGGCTTCTCTTCCCCACCAACACTGACCTAAATTATCACCAAAAACTACTCTGGACGGTGAAGCTTGGACTTGCATATCGACGGTTCGAGGTCCTGTTTAAGGAAGGTAGGCAGAGACCATACGTCATAGTAGGAAGTCAGGAGGCACTGGAGATGCTGACCACGAGTGGTTTTGAGGGTGTGACACTGCAGGTTCCGGAGGACAGGGAGAGATGCACCAAGGTTATCGTGTTTAGATATCCCATAATACGATTGCGTGAGCAATAGATCATCTAAAGTAATAATGAAACTTTATCTATGTGATGTCACGAGGGGTGGTGGACGGAGCTTACCACCCGACGTGTGCAAGAGTCTACCTGTTGGAGTTATTTTACCATGGGAAAGACAGAACAGGAAGACAGAAGAACAGACACAGAAAAAGAATGATACAGCAGACCCTCTCTACACCAGATCAATGTGGGGGGATGGGGGAAGCCCGATCCGATAAAGCCGATAATCTGGTAAGTCCAATGGCTCCCCCACAAGTTGGATTTCAAGCACATAATGAAAAATCTATCTATCTATCTATTGCCAGACCCCTCAATCCCGTACGGGGTGGCCACAAACAAATCGCCTCCATGTCGCCCTGTCTCCCGCCATTTCACTGCCCTGCTCCAAACTCACCCCCCCCTCTCTCATATATCTCTCCACCCCATCCTTCCATCTCCCCCTCGGCCTCCCCCTCCCTCTCCCCCCCTCCACCTCACTCACATACACTCTCCTCGTCAGTCTCTCACCCTCCATCTGATTTCCTTATGGTAAGTAAAATAATGTGATAGAAAATATTACGGTAATAAACAGAGGTGGATTGGCCTTGTGGAGAAGATGGAGACTGAGACACTAGCTAGGACAGTGTGTGTGAGTGAGGTGGAGGAGGGCAGAGGGAGGGGCAGACCAAGGATGAGATGCAGGGATGGAGTGGAGAGTTATATGAGAGACTGGGGTGTACGCTGGGGGAAGGGCAGTGAAATGGCAGGGGACAGGGCAACATGGAGACAGTTTGTTTGTTGGCACCCCTTACGGGATTAAGGTATCTGGCATCAGATAGATGGAAAAAATAATGTCTTATTTGTCTGGCTGTAGATAGGTAGATAGACAGAATAAAATACTGGGCCTTACTTGTAACAAAGGCTTTTTGTATCCTGGCTCCCTCTCTGCACCATCTTCACCTTGTTCTTCAGTTTACTCACCAGACTGCCGCCTTCTTGCATCACCTTAGCCACATCTTTCGTCTCTTTGGTTATCTTTTAGACTTTCTCTTCTGCTTCCTTCATCCTGCAAAATCAATTTTCATAATCAGTACAACATTGTCATTTACAGTTGTATTCTTGGTGGATTTGGATATTTCTCAACACCACTTTTTGAGCCATTTATTGTGCACATCTCATCTCAGTGTGCTTTTGTATATTACTGATGCCAACACTGTTATTATACAAGCACCATAAATAACAGTACACAATGTTGACGTGTAATATACAAAAAGGGTTGTTATGAGGGAGGGTTGTATATGAGAGAGGAGGTTGTGAGCTGGGGACAGGACAGTGAAATGGCAGGGGACAGGGCGATATGGAGGCGATTTGTTTGTGGCCACCCCTTATGGGATTAAGGCGTCTGGCAATAGATAGATAGATGGATAGATAGGCTGTTAAGGAAGAGCTGCTATCAAGCCTTCCTGTGCCCCCTACACCATTTAACCCTTTGACCAGACCTGATCCATTGCAGTTTTTATTCATGCTAACACCAAAGCATTTTATAAAACTAAAACAATTACTAGCAGTCACAGGCTTACAAAAACTAATTCAAAGTAACTTTCTCTGCAAATGGTCCATCTAAAAGTTATATTTAGGCAAACACTACATGATTTTACTCAGGCTCACACTAGTGCATAATAGATGCTGACATACACTACGTCAAGTAATACAGCATCAGTACAGGTACCTCAGGTTAAAAAAAAAAAAAAACAGCATACATTCAAAAGTGGTATTTCCCTCCTCAGTTAGCTCAAGTGCTATTAAAAGTGTGACAGTCTGCCTCTCACATCCCTAACCCCGACGTTCACACTTCACACTTTCCGCACCCAACTGTCATCCTCCATCCTCTCCACATGCCCAAACCATCTCAATCTATCCCTCATCACCACAACACCAATACACTCCAGTCCCAACCTTCCTCTCAACTCTTTAATCATAAACCAGCCCCCCAGGCCTCACACCCAAGGACACACTACACATCCTTTTAATCACTGTCATTTCTGTATATTTGAGCCTACAGATCTCGTCTTCCTTTACTGCCCAGGTCTCACTACCATACAGCATTACACTGCTAACACATGCTGCATACAAAGGTCCCCTAGCATGGAGGGAGAGCCCTCTCAATGTCAGGGGAGGCAACAGCTCCCTGAACTTCTTCCAACCACTCCTCACTCTGGCCACAGACCTAGCTCCAGTCCCACCTCCAGCTCATAACATGTCTCCCAAATAAGAAAACTCTTCCTTATACCCAAGAGGAGGAGGAGGAGGAGGAGGAAAAGGAAGAAGGAAATGATGAAAAGAAGGATGAGGATGAGGAGGAAAAGAGAAAGAGGGGGAGGAACATAAGAACATAAGAAGAGAGGATAACTGCAGTAGGCCGGTTGGCCCATGCTAGGCAGCTCCCACCGCGAAGGAGGAGGAAGAAGTGGAGAATGAGAAAGAGAAAGAGGAATGGAGAGGAAGACAAGGAAAGGAGAAAGAGGAGGAGAAAAAGGAGGAAAAAAGACGGAAGAGGAGGAGGAGAGGAAAGAAGGGGAGAAGGAGGAGGAGGAGGAGGAGGAGGAGGAGGGGGAGAGGAAATGAGTGTAATAAGGCCGAGCTACACTGCTTAATACATGATAGGCCTACAGTCTTCCCCATACTTTTCAGCATTATAAAAACAATAAGAGCAAGGATGACGAGGTTAATACAAAATAAAATGAAGAATAAAGAACAGTTATTGACATTACACCAATATTTCTAACTGTCTATAGCATGACGACTCCATCCCCTAAGAACAATCATACCGCCTCCTTATCGTCCTGTCCCCCGCCATTTCACTGCCCTCCCCCACAGCACACCCCATACACGTAGCCACTGGGGGGGCAGGGGGGCACTTTGCCCCCCCTGGGAATATTTGGGGGAAATTCTGAAAGGGATTTTTGGCATAGTTCTTGTATGACAATACAATTTTCCTAATTTTACCACCCGTATATTAAACAATATTATCTATTTCCAAAAATTTTATGTGGAAGCAATAATTTCCTTTGAAATTGAAAGCTAAATATAATAAAACCCTTGGGAAAAAATGACCATTTATAAGTTAACAATTTCCCGTGACACCGTAGATGACGTGGTTAATATTAGAGCTGTAATGATGTTTTGCACATGAAGCCTGATGAGGTGTAAAAATGGCCTTCCTGTCCCCTCAGCCACATCCTCTCACCCTGTAGCCATATCCTCTCACCCTGTAGCCATATCCTCTCACCCTGCAGCCATATCCTCTTACCCTGTAGCCATATCCTCTCACCCTGCAGCCATATCCTCTCACCCTGTAGCCATATCCTCTCACCCTGTAGCCATATCCTCTTACCCTGCAGTCATATCCTCTCACCCTGTAGCCATATCCTCTCACCCTGCAGCCATATCCTCTTACCCTGTAGCCATATCCTCTCACCCTGCAGCCATATCCTCTCACCCTGTAGCCATATCCTCTCACCCTGCAGCCATATCCTCTCACCCTGCAGCCACATCCTCTCACCCTGCAGCCATATCCTCTCACCCTGTAGCCATATCCTCTCACCCTGCAGCCATATCCTCTCACCCTGCAGCCATATCCTCTCACCCTGTAGCCAGTTGCAGACAAAACTGCACAATTATTACACACAACTGAAACAAACAGAATTTTCGAAGACTGCATGAAGCCATTTTGATCACCTCTGACTACATTATACAAGGTAGGCAGATATAAATAGGTGTGCCAGCGGCCTCGTTTGAGTGGGGGACAGGGGGACTTGCTTCCCCCCCCCCCACACACACACACTTTTTGGAGCCTGGGGGACAGAGTATCTTTTGTCCCCCCCACTTTTCCAGGTGAGAATTTTCAAGTTGAATAGCTTTACGCCGTTTTTTTTTTTTTTCCTTAATGGAAAAATCCTTTCAATGCAGCACAGTACAGTTCAGGTGATATGAAAATCATTCCCTGCTGAGAGGGGCAGGTGGCGTGGGCACCTGAGTCAAGGATTAAGACAGTTTAATCCCAGCAGATGTATTTTTACTTAGGTCAGTCTTGACGTATGCACCACCCTTGTTGCCTGAGCCAGTGAGAATCAAACTAAAAGAATAAGTAGTGGAAAACAGAATTTCTACTGCCTACCACCACAACAGTAGTGCAAAACAGAATACCAGACTGGGGGTGGCTACAGCAGCGGGTTTGAATTTATGCATATGTGCTAAGTGGAGAGAGAGAGAGAGGGAGAGAGAGAGAGAGAGAGAACCGCAAAGGAAAATAGGAAAAAACGATACGAATGTGGGAAAGTGTGTGTGTTCGGGACACTCACGCCAGATCTCGAGTTTTCATTGGCCCATCCATTCCGCTATTTTTCTTCCAGCAGCCAATCAAAATACAGGGTTTATTTCCGAACATAAACAGATAGTATGGACGCCATTGCATCTCGTATGGTACTTGCTGTGCCGATGTGTGGTATAATTCATTATAATTTCATAGGTTATTACGCAAAATAGCTGTTAATTCCTTACATGCACAGAGAGATAAAGATAGCAGGTAAATGATGCACCAAGAGTATAGCGTTGACAGTCATTTTTTCAGTACTAAAAGTGCTCAAGAAATTTGTGGTACCGAGAAAAAAAATATATTTTGAGGTAGAACGGAGGGAAGTTAGCATGCAGGTATCAATAATACTATACCATCTACGAGAGTACCCTGATGACCAAGGATACTAGTGACATGGAGATGTCTTTGCTAGGGCAACTCCAGTGCCTTCTAATTTATTGCTGGTGTTTCCATTTTCTCTCTAATGAAATAGTAGACCTCTGGTAACATTACGTACTGAGTGTTTTTACATACTTGTCCTCTGAAAGCATTATTAGCTATTAACTTAAAGTAACTTCAAGAAAGCTGTGAATATGTGGGGAAAAGATAGTTTTTCTTTAAGACATTGGAACAAATGCGACAGTAATGATGTCAACTTATTTCTGATGACATAAAACATCAAATCTAGGAAAGTTTGTAGTGTATTATGGGGAAATATTCCAAGTGTTTGGTAACCGTTGGTGTGGCAGATACGATCATGCGAGTGTAGACGGCTTGGCGCCATGGCCTAACCCTCGGAGATATAGGCTACACCCTACACCGGCAAGAGCGACACTGAGGCTCACTGACTCTGGGGCTGGGCAGGGCTTCCATAAGCTCCGCTCATCTTACCCTAGAGTCAAGTCAGTTTTACCCTAAATTCCTATGTTTTACCCTAAATAGTAGGCAACACTGACTTCGATTATATATATATATATATATATATATATATATATATATATATATATATATATATATATACAGTATATGAATCTAAGAAAAAGGCAAATTGGATGAAATATGTAAAGAACTCCATATTTTTTATTTAAAGAAAAAAATACACTATTTAAGAAAAAGGCAAACTGGATGAAGTATGTAAAGAATTCCATATATTTGATTTAAAGAAAACAAAAATAAACAAATAAAGTAAGAGAAAACAAGTTTCTCTATGTTTTATCTCATTTCTATTAGATTTCTGGTTTAATCAGAACACTCATCTGAGCCAACCTGGCCTAACCGTTTCGGAATTAAACATGGCGCGCAGTTTGAAACTTTAGAGTTTTGTGTTCATTTCTATATTAGGTTTGAGAAATATTCTTGATTTTCAACTGATTGTGACACATTTTTTGTGTGTGCATTTTGGCAAAAAATTACCCTAAAATTACCCTATGTTATGTATTACCCTAAACGCTACCCTAGAAGGGGTCTGATTACCCTAATTTAGGGTATTTTACCCTAAAATGGAAGCCCTGATCACCATGCCACTCAGGGCTTCCATAAGCTCCGCTCATCTTACCCTAGAGTCAAGTCAGTTTTACCCTAAATTCCTATGTTTTACCCTAAATAGTAGGCAACACTGACTTCGATTATATATATATATATATATATATATATATATATATATATATATATGAATCTAAGAAAAAGGCAAATTGGATGAAATATGTAAAGAACTCCATATTTTTTATTTAAAGAAAACAAAACTACACTATTTAAGAAAAAGGCAAACTGGATGATGTAAAGAAATCCATATATTTGATTTAAAGAAAACAAAAATAAACACATAAAGTAAGAGAAAAACAAGTTTCTCTATGTTTTATCTCATTTCGATTAGATTTCTGGTTTAATCAGAACACTCATCTGAGCCAACCCGGCCTAACCGTTTCGGAATTAAACGTGGCGTGCAGTTTGAAACTTTAGAGTTTTGTGTTCATTTCTATATTAGGTTTGAGAAATATTCTTGATTTTCGACTGATTGTGACACATTTTTTTTGTGTGTGCATTTTGGCAAAAAATTACCCTAAAATTACCCTATGTTATGTATTACCCTAAACGCTACCCTAGAAGGGGTCTGATTACCCTAATTTAGGGTATTTTACCCTAAAATGGAAGCCCTGCTGGGCTGCTGGCATGGGGGTTTTATAGGTAGAGGCAGACTGATGGGCGCCGCATTGGGGGCGGGGCTTGCAACAAGGGAAACTCCCATAAAATAGAGGGGAGCCTTATGTAACTTCGACGAATCTTTATAGTGATCAGTCTTTTCGTTTTTTTCTCTCTCTCTCTCTTGTTCTTGCGTTGCCTCCATGTTAAGCCCCGTACACACTGGGCATCAAGTTGCGCAACGTGTTGAAAATCACCATGTCACTGCATCAGCCTCGCGTGATGGCGACAGGCAAGCATGGTGGAGTCAACCTTGTATGTGCTGCCCTCGCGCGACGATGACGACTTACGTTGGCCTTGACAATCCAATGGTGCCACTTGTACAAATTTTGTGGGTAATTCACTGTCAGATTTTGAAAACTGTACAGTACTGAACGTAGGCAAGACCATGGGAGATATTACATACAACTTAGATAACAAAGTAATTAGTAAATCGGAATGCGAGAGAGATCTAGGAGTTATGGTTAGTATGACCTCAATCTAGGCAGAAGTGTATTAATGCTAGAAATAAAGCAAATAGGCTCCTACGATTTATATCGAGGAGCAATTTTGCAACTTGTTTTAGCATTAATAAGGCCACATTTAGACTACGTCGTGCAATTTTGGTGTCCGTACTATTGAATGGATATAAAGTCGGCTGAAAACGTACAGAGAATAATGACAAAAATGACACATGATGTTCGGAACCTGCCACATGAAGACAGACTAAGAAAGACTAAATCTGCACCGACTAGGAAGACGTAGAGTATTGGGAGACTTACTTGAGGTGTTTAAGTGAAGGAAGGGAATAAGTAAAGGAGATATTAGCAAGGTACAGAACTTAAAGTGGGCATACAGGATAGAACTAGAAGTAATGGTTTCAAACGGGAAAAATTCCGTTCTAAGAACATAAGAAGAGAGGATAACTGCAGTAGGCCGGTTGGCCCATGCTAGGCAGCTCCTAGAAGAGTAACTGAACTACTAGAATGATATAAGGATAGCAAAGAAGATATGAAGTGCTATGAAAAGGATGCAAAGCCACTGCACTGTATTTTTCTGCCACTGAACTGTGTGATATAAGCTGCAAAAAGACAAAAACCTAGGCCAAGTTAGGGCAACAAAAGTATAGTGTGTAGTTCACACTTTAAATCCATAAAGATTTTTGTTCATTCTCAGCATACAGTAATTGTCATAGCTCAGTGGCAGAGGACGACTGTACTAGGGTTCAACATCCCTTCCACAGAACTTCATTATTAGCGCCATGATGATGATCTGTTACAGCTCAACATTCAAGATGGCAAGTCTACGCCTAGATAAAATGACCTGAGTATAGCTGACGCCTAGTGATGTAGTGGGTGAAGGAACTGCGGCAGGATGGGGCCAGTCAGGGCTTAGATCTGAGGCACAGTTGAGGTTTGCTGATTACATTGCCATTCAGGATGCTGGCCAGCCTTCCCCTAACCCCACTGTGGCAGGGAATAAATATACTGTATGCGATGTATCTTATGGACATCCAGCTGATTTCAAGTACTGTGTTTTGGTGGCAAAGCTGGGCTGCAATGCTTAAAAAAAATATATATATATATATATATATATATATATATATGCCTGTCACCCCTTATAACAATACTTAAGACTGAAAATCATTGAAGATCAGCTAAGTTAAACTACTGCTTTCTCAAAACAAAAGGTGTCAGTCAGAAAGGTAGTCCCACAAGAGGTGAGGCGAGGTGTTAATGAGAGGTATTCCCGGGGGTGGGGTGGGGTGGGGTGGGGTGGGGTGGAGGCAGGTGTGAAATAAGGTGTGAGGCTGAACCCCATGTGATTATAGTGCTCCAGGCTGTCTATTAATATCTATATTTATTTATCTATCTAGCTATTTTTTAACCTATCTATCTATCCATCTACCTATCCATGTCTACCTATCTGTCTATATATCTATCTGTAGTTCTATAACATTTTCTCCTTCTCTCTCTCCCCCACAATCTCTCCCCACTTCCCTTCCCTAGCTTCCTCCCCACCTCTACCTCCCATTTTGTCTTCCACTCCCTCCACTTCACCTCTCTCCCTCCCCTCCCTCTCTATCCCTCCTTCCTTCTCAACTACCCCCTTCCAAACACCCCCAGGGCCTCCCCCCACCCAACACCCCAGGGGAGGAAGACCGCCCCTGAGATTTACCTGATAACCCACGTGTACCTTGCCTACCTCACCTGTTTTACCTGTGTGTGTTTGTTTGTGTGTGTGTGTATGTGTGTGTGTGTGTGTGTGTGTGTGTGTGTGTGTGTGTGTGTGTGTGTGTGTGAAGAAAATGTATGTGTAATTCATCATATGTACACTATTACAATATGCCTGTGTGTACGCCTTTGTGTGTATACGTGTGCGTCTACAAATATGTGCGAATATCCTAAACAAAAATAATATTCCCTTGTGAGTTGCCAAAATAATATTACTACAACAATATCAACGTTAATTTACAGTAATGGGATTTATGGAGAAACAAACCCGCTACATAAATACATAAAGCGCTACATACATTTACAAATCTAGTTGAAAGACTTAAACGCATTATTATTATTATTGTTATTATTATTATTAAAGTATTTGTTTACATTTTACTGCTTAATTCTCTGTCTGTCTGTCTGTCTCTCTCTCTCTCTCTCTCTCTCTCTCTCTCTCTCTCTCTCTCTCTCTCTCTCTCTCTTCCTGATAACTCACGTTCACCTGTGGCTTCGTCAGCAGGTTAAAGTCTTTTGCTTCCCCTCTCTCTCTCTCTCTCTCTCTCTCTCTCTCTCTCTCTCTCTCTCTCTCACACACACACACACACACACACACACACACACACACACAGATGAGGCCCCAGATAACTTGATAAGGTCCACCACTTCACACTCATTGTTTGTTTTCACGTCCACACCAATGACCTTCTCTCTCTCTCTCTCCCCCCCTCTCTCTCTCTCTCTCTCTCTCTGTTAACCCAGTATTTCTTTTATCTGTTTCTCTGAATTGGTCATGTTCTCTCTCTCTCTCTCTCTCTCTCTCTCTCTCTCTCTCTCTCTCTCTCTCTCTCTCTCTCTCTCTCTCTCTCTCTCTGTTAACCCAGTATTTCTTTTATCTGTTTCTCTGAATTGGTCATGTTCTCTCTCTCTCTCTCTCTCTCTCTCTCTCTCTCTCTGTTAACCCAGTATTTCTTTTATCTGTTTCTCTGAATTGGTCATGTTCTCTCTCTCTCTCTCCCTCCCTCCCTCTCTCTCTCTCTCTCTCTCTCTCTCTCTCTCTCTCTCTGTTAACCCAGTATTTCTTTTATCTGTTTCTCTGAATTGGTCATGTTCTCTCTCTCTCTCTCTCTCTCTCTCTCTCTCTCTCTCTCTCTCTCTCAAAACTTTACAATCTCAACACCTTCAGTCTTTTCACCTCCAAGTAATTTGTCTTCCCTAGGGTCATTTTCGCTTCACCCCCCCTATAAATCTTGCCCTCCTACAGCGTCCCCTTCAGCGTCTCAGGCGGATCAAAGGTCAGGGGAGGCGTAACAAAGGTCAAATGAGGTCTTATCTGCGTTTAAACTCCGGGATTAGGACAGTGGGGGTGGTGGTGGTCGGGTCTAAAGTAATAATGAAATAGATCATCTAAAGTAATAATTAATTAGATTATCTAAAGTAATAATGAAACTTTATCTAGCATTAGTAAGGCCACATAGATCATCTAAAGTAATACTGAAACTTTATCTAGCATTAGTAAGGCCACATAGATCATCTAAAGTAATAATGAAACTTTATCTAGCATTAGTAAGGCCACATAGATCATCTAAAGTAATACTAAAACTTTATCTAGCATTAGTAAGGCCACATTTAGACTACGCAGTACAATTTTGGTGTCCTTACTATAGAATGGATATTAATTCGTTAGAAAATGTACAGAGAAGAATGACTAAAATAATACATGACGTCCGGAACCTGTCATATGAAGACAGACAGAAAAGACTAAGTCTGCATTCGCTAGAGAGGCGTAGAGTAAGGGGAGACTTAATTGAGGTGTTTAAGTGGATGAAGGGTATAAATAAGGGAGATATTAGCAAGGTACTTAAAGTGAGCATACAGGATAGAACTAGAAATAATGGTTTCAAACTAGAAAAATTCCGTTTCAGTAAGGAAATAGGTAGAAATTGGTTTGGTAATAGAGTAGTAGACGAATGGAATAAGCTACCTAGTAAAGTAGTTGCTGCCTCTTCCATTGAGAGTTTCAAGCATAGGCTAGATAAGCATATGACTAATAAGGGGTGCATATAAAAAAAAGAAAATCTTATAACCAATACTTATTCAAAAATTTTTCTTTTCAGGTTACACTATGATAGTCTCTATTCTCCTTTCACACTTTCCCGTAAAATGTCCACGCCAGTTTTTCTATACGGCGTGGTGTTCTTCCTGACTTTTTCCTGCCGGCTTCCGCTGGAGGGTTTGGAGGGCGGGGGAGAGCCTTCTTCTTTGCTCTCCTTATCTCATTCTAGTAGTTCAGTTACTCTTCTAGGAGCTGCCTAGCATGGGCCAACCGGCCTACTGCAGTTATCCTCTCTTCTTATGTTCTTATGTGAATGCTAAATGGTTCACGGTACTTGTCTCTCTCTCTCTCTCTCTCTCTCTCTCTCTGATGGTTTAGGCCTGTCACCCATTTTTCTTTACATCTCAGGTACTATCTATCTATCTATCGCCAGACGCCTCAATCCCGTTTGGGGTGGCCACAAACAAATCGCCTCCAAGTCGCCCTGTCCCCCGCCATTTCACTGCCCTGCTCCCAACTCACACCCCCCTCTCTCATATACCTCTCCACCCCATCCCTCCATCTCATCCTCGGCCTCCCCCTCCCTCTTCCCCCCTCCACCTCACTCACATACACTCTCTTCGTCAGTCTTTCACCCTCCATCCTCTCCACATGGCCAAACCACCTCAGTGTGTTCCTCATAACACACCCTATCACATCCACATCAACACCACAACGTTCCTTTATATCCTCATTTGTCAGCCTATCTCTCCACGTGACTCCACAGGCTCCTCTTAAATAACTCATTTCCACTGCTCTCACTCTTGACTTGTGTCCTTCCAACAACGTCCAAGCTTCACTTCCGTACGTTAGAGTTGGTATCACAATACTGTCATGTAGTAACTTTTTCACTTCCATGCTCACTTCCCTGTTTCTTATCACTGCTTTCAAAGAACCAGCAACCTTTCTTCCCTGCTGTACCCCTTCAAGCACTTCACCCTCCAAACCTCCATCCTTACTCATCACACTACCCAAGTACTTAAACGTACTCACATTTTCCAATTCCTCACCATCCAACCTCGCTGTACATTCACTGACTTCACCTCTCTCAAAGACCATCACTTTACTCTTCCCTACATTCACCTTCAGATTCCGTTTCTTACACACTCTCCCAAACTCATCCACCAAGCCTTGCAGCTCCCCTTCGTCTTCACTCAACAACACAGTATCATCTGCAAACAACAGTACAGGGAGTTTCCAAACATTATCCTCTCTCACCAGGGCCACTCCAACATCCACTACCCTACCTTGTACCTCTTTTATTACCCCATCCATGTACAGATTGAATAACCACGGAGACATGACACATCCCTGTTTCAACCCAACTTTCAAAGAGAAAAATTCACTTAGTTCGCCATCCACACGCACAGCAGCCTTCGCACCATCGTACATACTCTTCACAACATTCAACAACTTCCCATCTACTCCACATATTCTTAACATTTTCTCAGGTACACAAAAGGAAAATAGAGTCTGTGTAACATTCTTTTCATTTCTGGGTACTGACCGGGTGGGGGTGGGATTAAGGAGGTGGGGGAGGGATTAGCACGGTGGGGGGAGGGAAGGAGAGGAGGAGGAAGTGGAGGGAAGGTGGGGTAGTGGAGGGAAGGAGGCAAAATGGAGGGATGGTGAAATGGAAGGGTGTGAGAGAGAAGGGTAGGTGAGAAAGGGAGGTTTGGGAGGAGATGAAAGGAAGAAAAAGAAAGAAATGGAGAATGGAATAATGAGAGAGAGAGAGAGAGAGAGAGAGAGAGAGAGAGAGAGAGAGAGAGAACATAAGAACATAAGAAGAGAGGATAACTGCAGTAGGCCGGTTGGCCCATGCTAGGCAGCTCCTAGAAGAGTAACTGAACTACTAGAATGAGATAAGGAGAGCAAAGAAGAAGGCTCTCCCCCGCCCTCCAAACCCTCCAGCCGAAGCCGGCAGGAAAAAGTCAGAAAGAACACCACGCCGTATAGAAAAACTGGCGTGGACATTTTACAGGAAAGTGTGAAAGGAGAATAGAGACTATCATAGTGTAACCTGAAAAGAAATTTTTTTGAATTAGTATTGGTTATAAGATTTTCTTTATTCTATATCCACCCCTTATTAGTCATATGCTTATCTAGCCTATGCTTGAAACTCTCAATGGAAGAGGCAGCAACTACTTTACTAGGTAGCTTATTCCATTCGTCTACTACTCTATTACCAAACCAATTTCTACCGATTTCCTTACTGAAACGGAATTTTTCTAGTTTGAAACCATTATTTCTAGTTCTATCCTGTATGCTCACTTTAAGTACCTTGCTAATATCTCCCTTATTTATACCATTCATCCACTTAAACACCTCAATTAAGTCTCCCCTTACTCTACGCCTCTCTAGCGAATGCAGACTTAGTCTTTTCAGTCTGTCTTCATATGACAGGTTCCGGACGTCATGTATCATTTTAGTCATTCTTCTCTGTACATTTTCTAACGAATTAATATCCATTCTATAGTAAGGACACCAGAATTGTACTGCGTGGACACCTTGGCCTCTCTTTCTCCTTCACTTTCTCCTTCCTTCCTTTCTCTTCATTCTTTTCTTTTCTTTTCGTCTCCCTCTTTCATCCATCCTTTCTTCCTTCGGTAATTTGGTTTGCTGTTCTCATTCGTCTCCATAATCTCTCTCTCTCTCTCTCTCTCTCTCTCTCTCTCTCTCTCTCTCTCAATACCGCAAAGGAGGAGGTTGAACTGTTTGCTCGACATGTGAGTTTTATTGCGGGTTGAAGGATATTGACGAGTTTGTGTGTGTGTGTGTGTGTGTGTGTGTGGCTGATCTGATGGATGGTGAAGAGATGGAAGGCTGGATGGTTATGTAAGGACTGATGCATTAGAGAAACCGCAGATGCAGACAGAGATCGAGTTGGTTTATGTCTGTATGTTTATGTATGTATGCATGGATAGATGGAATAGAAAAATATTTACTAGTCAATTTTCCACCTGATTTTTACCTGTGTGTACGTATGGATGTATACACGTATTTATATGCATGTATGTGTGTACATAAGAACATAAGAAGAGAGGATAACTGCAGTAGGCCGGTTGGCCCATGCTAGGCAGCTCCTAGAAGAGTAACTGAACTACTAGAATGAGATAAGGATAGCAAAGAAGAAGGCTCTTTTTTCTATATCCACCCCTTATTTGTCATATGCTTATCTAGCCTATGCTTGAAACTCTCAATGGAAGAGGCAGCAACCACTCCACTAGGTAGCCTACTCCACTCGTCCACCACTCCATTAGCAAACCAACCTCTACCTATTTCCCCACCGAAACGGAACCTGTCTAGCTTGAAACCACCATTTCCAGTTCCATCCTGAATGCTCACCTCAAGCACCCTACCGACATCTCCCCTA
>NC_136979.1:92500-167500 GCF_032717465.1 Coenobita brevimanus
CCCTTCAACCTCCTTTCCTCCATCCCTCCATTTCTCTCCCTCTCCCTCCATCTCTCCTTCGGCTTCCATCGCTCTCCATTTCCCCCCCTCCCTCCCCCCCTCCTTGCTCTCCCCTTTCACGTCGCTATTTTTGACAGCTGCCCATCTCACCCACGCATGTATTCGTGATCTGTTTTCCTCTAAGCATCAAGCTCTGTTGGAATCATTCTCTATTGGTTCCTCGATATTTTGGCTACGAAATTCCCTCTGTATATCAGCGTCCTAACAAACCCAGGGCGCCTGTAATATTAAAACAATAATGCTTACCCCTTTCAATCTTATGACGAATTATTCACGCTGTCCCTAAAAGACTTTAGAGACTCGTCGGACTGCAGTTCTTATATATAGTCGTAGATATAGCCTTCATTAACCCCCTCTATTTTTTTCAGGCAGGGAAGAAGGAACTAATGGCCAAAAGCCGGCAAGCCTTTTACAACAGAATATTGAAAAAAAAAAAAAAAATGAAGTCAAGAAATAATTTTGAGACATGTAAATTAGAAAATGTCATGCTTTTGAAGGGGTTAACATCATTGCCTAGACTAAGCCGCGTCTTACTACAGGGCAATTTTTTCACTTTATAGAAGTGATTGTGTGTGTGTATGCGCCAACGCAAGATCGTGCTAGAAGAGTGAGAGAAGAGTTCTGGACAAATGTGGAAGTGTGCATGGAAAAGTTTGGAAGGAATGAGAGAGTGTTTTTGATTGGTGATATGAATGGTAAAGTTGGTAATGTGAAGGTGGATGGAATAGTTGGTGAGTGGGGTGTGCCTGCCGAGATAGATGAGAATGGGAGTGCGTTAGTGGACATTTGTGCTGGGAGGGGGTTGGTGATAGCCAATACCCTCTTCAGGCATAAAATGATCCACAGGTATACATGGCGAGTGATGAGAAGGGTGGGTGGTGAACTGAATGAAAGGAAGGCAATGATTGATTATGTGTGTGTGGATGAAAGGATGCGAAGATGTGTAAAGGATGCAAGAGTGTATAGAGGTTGCGGGAGTGGACTTTCTGACCACTACTTGGTGGTGGCCAGAATTAGGATGCAAGTGAGATGGAGGAATAGAAGAAGGGAAAGACGAGAGGAAGGAGTAGTTGCAAGGAGAGTGGAAAGGTTACAAGAGGATGAGAAAAAGGCAGAGTATAAGAGAGAAGTGGAGGAACGATTGGGCAAATATGAATTGGAGCAGATGGGAGACGTGGAAGGTGTGTGTAAGATATTTACAGAAGAAATATGTGCAGCATGTGATGTGGTGTGTGGAAGGAAGAGAAGACGGAGGGGGGTGCAAGGAACAGCGTGGTGGACTGAAGAGGTGAAACAGGCTGTGGCACAAAAGAAGAAAGCATACAATGAATGGATGAGAAATAGGGGCGTGGAAGAAGTTGAGAGGGGGAAGAGAGAGAGTTATATGTGGAAAGGAAGAGAGAGGTGAAAAGATTAGTAAGAGAGAGTAAGAAGAGAGTGGATGAGGAATTTGGAAGGAATTTGAGTGTAAAGTGGAGGGACTGTAAGAAAATGTTCTGGAGAGAAGTGAAAAGAGTAAGACAGGGTGGAAATGAAGTTAGCAGGGGAGTGAAAGATAAAAATGGTAGATTACTAGTGGAGAAGGAGAAAAAAGTGAGCAGAGGGAGAGAACACTTTAAGGAATTGTTGAACGTAGAGGATGGAAGTAATGCGAGTATAAGTGGCTGGGGAATGGCTAGGAGAAGGAGGGAGGTGAGAAGACAGGAAGAAATCAGTAGGATAGAAGTTGTGGAAGCAATGAAGAAAGTTAAATCGGGAAAGCCCCAGGAATTGATGGAGTGTGTGGTGAAATGCTGAAGCATGGGGGAGAGGTAGTAGTAGAATGGATGTGGAAGATGTGCAGATTGGCCTGGGAGGAAGGTAGAGTCCCGGAGGATTGGAAGTCAGGTATAATTATTCCCTTGTACAAAGGAAAAGGGGGAAAAAGAAGTGTGTGGTAATCATAGGGGCATTTGTCTTCTTAGTATAATAGGAAAAGTGTATGGTAGGATACTTATAGACAGAGTTAGAGAAAGAACAGAGAAATTAGTTGGAGAAGAACAGGGAGGTTTTAGGAAGGGAAGAGGTTGTGTAGATCAGATATTCATTCTTAGATCTTTAGTGGAAAAGTTTCTAGAGAAGGGAAAGAAGTTGTATGCGGCTTTCATGGATTTGGAGAAAGCATATGACAGGGTGGATAGACAAGGATTGTGGAAAGTGTTAAGAATATATGGAGTAGATGGGAAGTTGTTGAATGCTGTGAAGAGTATGTACGATGGTGCGAAGGCTGCAGTGCGTGTTGATGGGGAACTAAGTGAATTTTTCTCTTTGAAAGTTGGTTTGAAACAGGGATGTGTCATGTCTCCATGGTTGTTCAATCTGTACATGGATGGGGTAATAAAAGAGGTACAAGGTAGGGTAGTGGATGTTGGAGTGTCCCTGGTAAGAGAGGATAGTGTCTGGAAACTCCCTGTACTGTTGTTTGCAGATGATACTGTGTTGTTGAGTGAAGACGAAGGGGAGCTGCAAGGCTTGGTGGATGAGTTTGAGAGAGTGTGTAAGAAACGGAACCTAAAGGTGAATGTAGGGAAGAGTAAAGTGATGGTCTTTGAGAGAGGTGAAGTTAGTGAATGTACAGCGAGGTTAGATGGTGAGGAATTGGAAAATGTGAGTACGTTTAAGTATTTGGGTAGTGTGATGAGTAAGGATGGAGGTTTCGAGGGTGAAGTGCTTGAAAGGGTACAGCAGGGAAGAAAGGTTGCTGGTTCCTTGAAAGCAGTGATAAGAAACAGGGAAGTGAGCATGGAAGTGAAAAAGTTACTACATGACAGTATTGTGATACCAACTCTAACGTACGGAAGTGAAGCTTGGACATTGTTGGAAGGACACAAGTCAAGAGTGAGAGCAGTGGAAATGAGTTATTTAAGAGGAGCCTGTGGAGTCACGTGGAGAGACAGGCTGACGAATGAGGATATAAAGGAGCGTTGTGGTGTGGATGTGGATGTGATAGGAAGCGTTATGAGGAACACACTGAGGTGGTTTGGCCATGTGGAGAGGATGGAGGGTGAAAGACTGACGAAGAGAGTGTATGTGAGTGAGGTGGAGGGGGGAAGAGGGAGGGGGAGGCCGAGGATGAGATGGAGGGATGGGGTGGAGAGGTATATGAGAGAGGGGGGTGTGAGTTGGGAGCAGGGCAGTGAAATGGCGGGGGACAGGGCGACTTTGAGGCGATTTGTTTGTGGCCACCCCAAACGGGATTGAGGCGTCTGGCAATAGATAGATAGATAGATAGAAACACCATAATGGGTTAGTCTCAAAGAACGTCCTTCCTCTGAAAATTAGGAGTATTAACGCCATTACTTAATCTCCATGTTCTTAAATTTTTATGCATTTCAAAAGTTTAGGACCCCAAACTGCACCGACAGCTTATATACCCTCTCCGGGAAAAGGTTATAGAGTTGAAATTATACATATTAACAGTGACACCAGTTTTATTATTCTCTAATGTGCTGATAGTGTGGCAACCAACATCCACTCCTGTAGTGCTGCCTAATTATATTTTCTGTCAACCCTCCTCTTCCTGTATCATTCATCCTTTCTGTCTATCATTCTTTCTACTTCAGGCGAGTACAGTACATCGCTTAACAAGCTTAATGGTTCCCTGTAACCCTTTGTGCAACGCTGAGTGGTAACCATACACCCACGTAACAGGGCGATGTGCAGCAGACTATGGTGCCCATGTTCAAAGTGTCATTCTAAATGTGGCATTTATCCATGTAATAAACCGATAATCTTCCGCACGCCTTGCTATGGCGGGGCGTCGTCTGCTGCAGGAGAATCACTTCACAGCATGGGAAAGTAATGTCTGACACGAATTACTTTACACGCCAGACATACAATATTCCTCAAATCAGGCCCCCCTTTTATAAGTGACAACAGTTGTGGTAAGTCTGCATAGGTTAAAGAAAGTGAAAGAACAGTATTGGTTTACTAAGTTAATACAATACATTCACACCCACTACACGTAAAACTTCATTAACAGTGACAGTGTAAAGTGTACAGTGAATGACAACTTGTATACTCGACAGGTATTTTCATTTACATTCCGTTATTTCAAAGTCCATAGTCTCAATTTCTTCCAAATGTTTCCTGGCCATACTTTACTTTCTCCAGTTAACTTTGATTACTTTTATTTCCTATGTCCGTAGCTATTTCTTATATCTTCCACTTTATATCCCACCATACTTTATTCACTTTTTTTTCCATATCTATATGACAATGTTTTCACAAAGTTTTGTGGCAATATGTTAGTAAAATTTCACAACACTACAACCGCCTTCCTCAGCCTTCTCTGCTCCCACAAACTGCTGCTGACTGCGGCTGCGGTAGGCCACTTGCCGAGATGTTATTTAACATCGGTAGTCTGGAATTCTTGAAGTAGACGGTATGAGAGGGGCGAGAGAGAGATGAGGTGGGGATGTGTGTCCGCGAGTGCTGTGTGCCGGCTACTGCTTTTACCGAGACCTCTCACCCATCCAGGTCACGTTCGTTTGGCAGCGACAACGTCCACTCACCAGTCTTCTGAACTCGACTGAACAACCAAGAAACATGTGGAGTTTAAAGCATTATTAATACACTTTGGTAAAATGTAGTGTGTAATATGTTTCAGACATTCAGCCACTCATTCCTCTCAGCCATACTTATTCCTCTTACGAGTTGAATATGAATGAAAATAACTGGGGAAAACTTTCTATTCGATCCCAGACGAAGCAATGATAATTAAATTTTGCAAACAGAGGACGAAATATATACTCAATTAAGAAACCACTTGTTTCACGAGGTACGTAAGAATTAACTTAGTTCTACACAAATAATACGAAAGTTTTTAGGAATTTAATGTCATGACAGTCAAGACAAACTACCCCGCAGGGGCGGTTGCTTGGCTCCAGTTGTAGTCTGCTCAGCTAGACACTGCGGGTTTAAACCAATACTTGTTAACGATATTTTCTCGTCAAGAGGAGTTAAAAGACTTTTTTAACCCTTCCAGAGCGACACTTTAACGAACCACAAAAGATTTAATTGACCAAAACCCTATTCGGTCCGAGCTGACTGATGGGGAAAAAGGCAGACTAATACTGCAGGTACCAAAACAATGGAGGCAGTAATTAAGTGTAGTGAAGAGTCAACATTGTGCCAGCCACCGACCCAATATGGTGGACAAAATGTGGATATGGGGGTCAGAGGGTCAGGGTGTAGGAGAGAATATGGGAAAAAAAGAATGTTGGGAGATCAGAAATTGAAGATCATTACTTAATACACACACACACACTAATGTTCATTGTCAAACAGACCAACAGCAGTACAACTTGAACTGAACAAGCTATCAGATGGTAGCTAAGGAAAACATGACGGTAAATACATAACCTAACTAATAAAATTAAAAATTGAAGCAAGTGACGAACACAGATCACTTTTCAATAGAACCGAAAGTTTCCCTCACGAATCCTTTATTTTCGTCAATACCTTAATGTAAAAGTACCTATAAATCTAACTAACCCCGTTGTCAGTCCTTAATCTTACAGTTTAAAGCCACTGCTCCACGATATGGAAAAATACAGGGGACAAGGGAAGGGGCTATGCTGCACCGCGCCTCTCATCACTACTAGCCAATTCCCACCAAACCGTACCCACTCCCTGGATGACCTACCCCACTCGTCGTTATTGCTACAGCCCAACACTTTCCTATGAACAACCCCCAGAATAAAAACCACCTCCCTCTATATGTGGCTGTCGTAACAATGATTAATATATACATAAACATTTCAGCTGTACACATGAATTAAATGCAGATTTACAAATATTCAACCACCAGTGTCACTCAAATCACTTCTATCACCTATTCTTAAAACTATCACTATCAAATTTAAGTCCAAAATAAAGCTGTACAAGTAGTAAATATAGAACATACCTTCATAAATGGTTAATATCCGACTACCACCTTCCCACTAGATACATCAAGCTTTAGTTCAACGGCTGGATCCACTGTCGATGTCCTCCAACATCAGTCACTAATTTATCCAACTTACTCCCTCACGTATGGACTCTGATCTAGCGCCGTGCAAGGTTATTCACGTCCCATTGCTCCTGGTTAACTAATTTCATGCAGGTTTATTTCACCTCGACTCTGAATGAAGCACCACAGCTTCATGAAACCATGAATATCAGTATGAAGTACTCGACTCCACAGAGGAGAAAAGATACGGAGTAACGACTCAACGTTAAAACTGCGAGGCCATTACCTTCACGCCATCTAGTGCACAAGCGAGATAAGGGAGAACGGGATATAAGAGAACGGTTACGGGGTAGACTATGTTTAGATTATGAATCGGGAATATATAAGCCTTCCACGTGACACTAAGTTAGTCTTAAATAATTATATTGTGCATGAGCATCCTTCACCATTGATACCATGAGGCTGGTGAATAGTGTCCCATATAACGTATTTTGAGACAAAGATTCATTCCAGTGATAAAAGTCTTTGATCCGGAATATACTGGATGTATTAATAATACAGACAAGAATATTATAGTGTATTTATTGAGTATATAGATGTACATGTTAGGTTACATTTTTATCCCGGAAACATTCACACGGGCAACACAAACCCATAGCCGTTTGTTGTGTTAGCTCTGTTAATCCTAAGTATCAGGTGGATTGGATTGGACTGGACAAAATTCCTTGCCATTGTTTTCAGACGCACTTCTACCACATTCCTGTGGATATCTGTGTATCTATATCGGCATCTGTCTATCTATCTGTCCATCTATCTATCTATTTGCGAGTGAATCACTTAACAACACGCGATTCATAAATATGCTAATACTCACAGGGAAAAAGAATACACGAAATATCCCATGTGCTTCGGCTATTTCCTGTTTCCTTTTCCCTGTGGATATCATCCCTCTCTCTCTCTCTCTCTCTCTAATATATATATATATATATATATATATATATATATATATATATATATATATATATATATATATATATATATATATATATATATATATACCTAGGCTGCTTCCCCCAGGGAAAAGGAGGTAGCCGAGACAGGACGACACACTCCCCATTTACTCATCCATTCAAACACAATCATTCGCATCTTAGCCCCAAAGGGGAGAACGGACAAATCCTCACCGCACCACACCTGCATATAATAGTAATTTCCCGTTATCGGTATACGAGTATTATCCTTTAATAACAGATGGTGCATATCTTCACTGTCATTTTCACAAGATCAATAATAAGGCACCATATATGAATATTGTCAATCAGTATTGGATGGGGTATATGTGCAGGAGTAGGTGAGAATGAGAGGGCAAAGGAAGGAGTATGTATAGTTGTGAGTAAAAGATGGAAGAAGAGCATAAGACAGTATGGATCAGTTGGGTCAAGGATTGTGTGGGTAAAGTTGAAAGTTGGAATACAAATGTGGGCGATTGTGTGTGTGTGTGTGTATGCGCCAACGCAAGATCGTGCTAGAAGAGTGAGAGAAGAGTTCTGGACAAATGTAGAAGTGTGCATGGAAAAGTTTGGAAGGAATGAGAGAGTGTTTTTGATCGGTGATATGAATGGTAAAGTTGGGAATGTGAAGGTGGATGGAATAGTTGGTGAGTGGGGTGTGCCTGCTGAGATGGATGAGAATGGGAGTGCGTTAGTGGACATTTGTGCTGGGAGGGGGTTGGTGATAGCCAATACCCTCTTCAGGCATAAAATGATCCACAGGTATACATGGCGAGTGATGAGAAGGGTGGGTGGTGAACTGAATGAAAGGAAGGCAATGATTGATTATGTGTGTGTTGATGAAAGGATGCGAAGATGTGTAATGGATGCAAAAGTTTATAGAGGTTGGGGGAGTGGACTTTCTGACCACTACTTGGTGGTGGCCAGAATTAGAATTCAAGTAAGATGGAGGAATAGAAGAAGGGAAAGACGAGAGGAAGGAGTAGTTGCAAGGAGAGTGGAAAGGTTACAAGAGGATGAGAAAAAGGCAGAGTATGAGAGAGAAGTGGAGGAACGATTGGGCAAATATGAATTGGAGCAGATGGGAGACGTGGAAGGTGTGTGTAGGATATTTACAGAAGAAATATGTGCAGCATGTGATGTGGTCTGTGGAAGGAAGAGAAGACGGAGGGGGGTGCAAGGAACAGCGTGGTGGACTGAAGAGGTGAAACAGGCTGTGGCACAAAAGAAGAAAGCATACAGTGAATGGATGAGAAATAGGGGCGTGGAAGAAGTTGAGAGGCGGAAGAGAGAGTTATATGTAGAAAGAAAGAGAGAGGTGAAAAGATTAGTAAGAGAGAGTAAGAAGAGAGTGGATGAGGAATTTGGAAGGAATTTGAGTGTAAAGTGGAGGGACTGTAAGAGAATGTTCTGAAAAGAGGTGAAAAGAGTAAGACAGGGTGGAAGTGAAGTTAGCAGGGGAGTGAAAGATAAAAATGGTAGATTACTAGTGGAGAAGGGAGAAAAAGTGAGCAGATGGAGAGAACACTTTAAGGAATTGTTGAACATAGAGGATGGAAGTAATGCGAGTATAAGTGGCCGGGGAATGGCTGGGAGAAGGAGGGAGGTGAGAAGACAGGAAGAAATCAGTAGGATAGAAGTTGTGGAAGCAATGAAATCGGGTGAGTGGACGGTACCTACTAGGTAGATAGACAGTAGGTCAACAGAGAAAGTAAATACTGACGACTTTTAATTAAATCTTAATTTATTTTTGCAACTATATATATGTACCAATTTAATAAATCTATCACTACATCGGAAGAGAGGATGGTACCTACTAGATACTGTAGATGGAATGATAAGACATAGAGGAAATAAATTTCATGCCTTTTAATCAACTTGCAACTATCTATAGGTATTTATCTAAAAGGTCTATCACTTCATCGGATGAGTGGATGGTACCTCCAAGATAGGTAGACAGGTAGACAGACAGATATGTAAAGAAAATTAGTACTGATGCCTTTTACTCATTTTTCAATCTATTTTTGCAACTATCAATAACTATATGATAAATTAATAACTACATCGGTTGAGTGGATGGTACCTAGTAGATTGATAATCAGGGTAGAGAAAATAAATGCTGAAGCCTTTTAATTAACTTATAATCTATCTGTTTCATAAATCTGTCACTACATCGAGTGAGTGGATGGTACCTAATAGACAGATCGACAGGTACGCAGACAGAGAGGTAGAGAAAAAAACTGTAATACCTTTTCGTCATCTTTTAATCTATTTTTGGAACTATCTATAGGTAACTATCTAGTAAATCGGTCACTACATCGGATGAGTGGATGGTACCTACTGGGTGGATAGATAGTAGGTAAAGAGTTAGGTAAAGAAAATAAATATTGATGCCTTTTATTGAACTTTGAATCCATTTATCCAACTATATGTACAGTACACACACACACACACACACACACACACACACACACAGAGTCATGTTCTTCCCTCCGTCCATTCTATAAACTCTCATCTGCCACCTCTCTCTCTTTGCTATCCCAAACACACACACACACACACACACACACACACACACACACACACACACACACACACAGTTCCCTCCCTCCGTTCTATAAACTCTCATCTGCCAGCTCTCTCTCTTTGCCATCCTTATCACATTCCAGTAGTTGAGTTAGTCTTCCAGCAGCTGCCCAGCATGGCCCAACCCGCCTACTGCAGTTGTCCTCTCATGTTGTTAGCTTTATACTCTCTCTCTCTCTCTCTCTCTCTCTCTCTCTCTCTCTCTCCATGCCATCATTGCCTCACCCTTCCACACATCAGCGTTAGCCTTAGTGCAATATAACCAGTGTATAACACACATCAGCGTCAGCCTTAGTGCTATACAGCCAGTGTATAACACACATCAGCGTCAGCCTTAGTGCTATACAGCCAGTGTGCTATACAGCCAGTGTATAACACACATCAGCGTCAGCCTCAGTGCTATACAGCCAGTGTATAACACACATCAGCGTCAGCCTTAGTGCTATACTGCCTTAGTGCTATACAGCCTTAGTGCTATACAGCCAGTGTATAACACACATCAGCGTCAGCCTTAGTGCTATACAGCCAGTGTATAACACACATCAGCGTCAGCCTTAGTGCTATACAGCCAGTGTGCTATACAGCATTAGTGCTATACAGCCAGTGTGCTATACAGCCAGTGTGCTATACAGCCTCAGTGCTATACAGCCAGTGTGCTATACAGCCAGTGTGCTATACAGCCAGTGTGCTATACAGCCAGTGTGCTATACAGCCAGTGTGCTATACAGCCAGTGTGCTATACAGCCAGTGTGCTATACAGCCAGTGTGCTATACAGCCAGTGTGCTATACAGCCAGTGTGCTATACAGCCTCAGTGCTATACAGCCTCAGTGCTATACAGCCAGTGTGCTATACAGCCAGTGTGCTATACAGCCAGTGTGCTATACAGCCTCAGTGCTATACAGCCAGTGTGCTATACAGCCAGTGTGCTATACAGCCAGTGTGCTATACAGCCTCAGTGCTATACAGCCAGTGTGCTATACAGCCTCAGTGCTATACAGCCAGTGTGCTATACAGCCTCAGTGCTATACAGCCAGTGTGCTATACAGCCAGTGTGCTATACAGCCTTAGTGCTATACAGCCTCAGTGCTATACAGCCAGTGTGCTATACAGCCAGTGTGCTATACAGCCAGTGTGCTATACAGCCTCAGTGCTATACAGCCAGTGTGCTATACAGCCTCAGTGCTATACAGCCAGTGTGCTATACAGCCAGTGTGCTATACAGCCAGTGTGCTATACAGCCAGTGTGCTATACAGCCAGTGTGCTATACAGCCACAGAGCTATACAGCCAGTGTGCTATACAGCCTCAGTGCTATACAGCCAGTGTGCTATACAGCCAGTGTGCTATACAGCCAGTGTGCTATACAGCCTCAGTGCTATACAGCCTCAGTGCTATACAGCCAGTGTGCTATACAGCCTCAGTGCTATACAGCCAGTGTGCTATACAGCCTCAGTGCTATACAGCCAGTGTGCTATACAGCCTCAGTGCTATACAGCCAGTGTGCTATACAGCCTCAGTGCTATACAGCCAGTGTGCTATACAGCCAGTGTGCTATACAGCCAGTGTGCTATACAGCCAGTGTGCTATACAGCCAGTGTGCTATACAGCCTCAGTGCTATACAGCCAGTGTGCTATACAGCCTCAGTGCTATACAGCCAGTGTGCTATACAGCCTCAGTGCTATACAGCCAGTGTGCTATACAGCCAGTGTGCTATACAGCCAGTGTGCTATACAGCCAGTGTGCTATACAGCCAGTGTGCTATACAGCCTCAGTGCTATACAGCCAGTGTGCTATACAGCCAGTGTGCTATACAGCCAGTGTGCTATACAGCCAGTGTGCTATACAGCCTCAGTGCTATACAGCCAGTGTGCTATACAGCCTCAGTGCTATACAGCCAGTGTGCTATACAGCCTCAGTGCTATACAGCCAGTGTGCTATACAGCCTCAGTGCTATACAGCCAGTGTGCTATACAGCCAGTGTGCTATACAGCCAGTGTGCTATACAGCCTCAGTGCTATACAGCCTCAGTGCTATACAGCCAGTGTGCTATACAGCCTCAGTGCTATACAGCCTCAGTGCTATACAGCCAGTGTGCTATACAGCCTCAGTGCTATACAGCCAGTGTGCTATACAGCCTCAGTGCTATACAGCCAGTGTGCTATACAGCCTCAGTGCTATACAGCCTCAGTGCTATACAGCCAGTGTGCTATACAGCCAGTGTGCTATACAGCCTCAGTGCTATACAGCCAGTGTGCTATACAGCCAGTGTGCTATACAGCCAGTGTGCTATACAGCCTCAGTGCTATACAGCCAGTGTGCTATACAGCCTCAGTGCTATACAGCCTCAGTGCTATACAGCCAGTGTGCTATACAGCCAGTGTGCTATACAGCCTCAGTGCTATACAGCCAGTGTGCTATACAGCCTCAGTGCTATACAGCCTCAGTGCTATACAGCCTCAGTGCTATACAGCCAGTGTGCTATACAGCCAGTGTGCTATACAGCCTCAGTGCTATACAGCCAGTGTGCTATACAGCCTCAGTGCTATACAGCCTCAGTGCTATACAGCCTCAGTGCTATACAGCCACTGTGCTATACAGCCTCAGTGCTATACAGCCTCAGTGCTATACAGCCTCAGTGCTATACAGCCAGTGTGCTATACAGCCTCAGTGCTATACAGCCTCAGTGCTATACAGCCAGTGTGCTATACAGCCTCAGTGCTATACAGCCTCAGTGCTATACAGCCAGTGTGCTATACAGCCTCAGTGCTATACAGCCTCAGTGCTATACAGCCAGTGTGCTATACAGCCTCAGTGCTATACAGCCTCAGTGCTATACAGCCTCAGTGCTATACAGCCTCAGTGCTATACAGCCAGTGTGCTATACAGCCAGTGTGCTATACAGCCTCAGTGCTATACAGCCTCAGTGCTATACAGCCAGTGTGCTATACAGCCTCAGTGCTATACAGCCAGTGTGCTATACAGCCTCAGTGCTATACAGCCTCAGTGCTATACAGCCAGTGTGCTATACAGCCTCAGTGCTATACAGCCTCAGTGCTATACAGCCTCAGTGCTATACAGCCAGTGTGCTATACAGCCTCAGTGCTATACAGCCTCAGTGCTATACAGCCTCAGTGCTATACAGCCAGTGTGCTATACAGCCTCAGTGCTATACAGCCTCAGTGCTATACAGCCTCAGTGCTATACAGCCTCAGTGCTATACAGCCTCAGTGCTATACAGCCAGTGTGCTATACAGCCTCAGTGCTATACAGCCAGTGTGCTATACAGCCTCAGTGCTATACAGCCTCAGTGCTATACAGCCTCAGTGCTATACAGCCTCAGTGCTATACAGCCTCAGTGCTATACAGCCAGTGTGCTATACAGCCAGTGTGCTATACAGCCTCAGTGCTATACAGCCAGTGTGCTATACAGCCAGTGTGCTATACAGCCTCAGTGCTATACAGCCTCAGTGCTATACAGCCTCAGTGCTATACAGCCAGTGTGCTATACAGCCAGTGTGCTATACAGCCAGTGTGCTATACAGCCTCAGTGCTATACAGCCAGTGTGCTATACAGCCTCAGTGCTATACAGCCAGTGTGCTATACAGCCAGTGTGCTATACAGCCTCAGTGCTATACAGCCAGTGTGCTATACAGCCAGTGTGCTATACAGCCTCAGTGCTATACAGCCTCAGTGCTATACAGCCTCAGTGCTATACAGCCAGTGTGCTATACAGCCTCAGTGCTATACAGCCTCAGTGCTATACAGCCAGTGTGCTATACAGCCTCAGTGCTATACAGCCTCAGTGCTATACAGCCAGTGTGCTATACAGCCAGTGTGCTATACAGCCTCAGTGCTATACAGCCTCAGTGCTATACAGCCAGTGTGCTATACAGCCAGTGTGCTATACAGCCTCAGTGCTATACAGCCAGTGTGCTATACAGCCTCAGTGCTATACAGCCAGTGTGCTATACAGCCAGTGTGCTATACAGCCTCAGTGCTATACAGCCTCAGTGCTATACAGCCAGTGTGCTATACAGCCTCAGTGCTATACAGCCTCAGTGCTATACAGCCAGTGTGCTATACAGCCAGTGTGCTATACAGCCTCAGTGCTATACAGCCAGTGTGCTATACAGCCAGTGTGCTATACAGCCAGTGTGCTATACAGCCTCAGTGCTATACAGCCTCAGTGCTATACAGCCTCAGTGCTATACAGCCAGTGTGCTATACAGCCTCAGTGCTATACAGCCAGTGTGCTATACAGCCTCAGTGCTATACAGCCAGTGTGCTATACAGCCAGTGTGCTATACAGCCTCAGTGCTATACAGCCAGTGTGCTATACAGCCAGTGTGCTATACAGCCAGTGTGCTATACAGCCTCAGTGCTATACAGCCAGTGTGCTATACAGCCTCAGTGCTATACAGCCTCAATGCTATACAGCCTCAGTGCTATACAGCCTCAGTGCTATACAGCCAGTGTGCTATACAGCCAGTGTGCTATACAGCCTCAGTGCTATACAGCCAGTGTGCTATACAGCCTCAGTGCTATACAGCCACAGTGCTATACAGCCAGTGTGCTATACAGCCAGTGTGCTATACAGCCTCAGTGCTATACAGCCTCAGTGCTATACAGCCAGTGTGCTATACAGCCAGTGTGCTATACAGCCAGTGTGCTATACAGCCTCAGTGCTATACAGCCAGTGTGCTATACAGCCTCAGTGCTATACAGCCTCAGTGCTATACAGGCACAGTGCTATACAGGCAGTGTGCTATACAGCCTCAGTGCTATACAGCCTCAGTGCTATACAGCCAGTGTGCTATACAGCCTCAGTGCTATACAGCCAGTGTGCTATACAGCCTCAGTGCTATACAGCCACAGTGCTATACAGCCAGTGTATGGTCTGATGCTTAAGTATTAACTATGCTCCGTTTTTTTCATCGAGGCTAAGATGCACTAAACAGATTGGTTGTTATTGGCTGGTTGCAACATTACTTCATAATCCAGCATTATTAACTGACAATAAATACCTGAGGCGGAAATTTGGGTTAATAAATAGTTTTTGGACATGTTGCATTCAGCCAGTCATCATCAACCTGCCAAGTGCATCTGCGCCTCAATTAAAAAAAAAAAAAAAACGGAGTATAGTTCTTCCTTCCTTCCTTCTTATTTATTACTTTTCAGGAACGGTCCCTTTCTTACTCCCAGAACGGTCCTGAACGTCTTACCTGAGAATAATTCAGGAATGGCCCTACTGACCTCTCACTGCCACAGCCTCCCACACCTCACAGCAAACTCTCTCTCTCTCTCTCTCTCTCTCTCTCTGTTTATCCTTTATACTTTTCTGTCTTTCATTCTACGTTGGTTCTTAGTTCAGAGAGAGAGAGAGAGAGAGAGAGAGAGAGAGAGAGAGCTATCCTTCTTACCTGCCACATCACTAATGAGGCCCAGACAGGTGTATTACCACATCCCCAGAATGTGTGTGTGTGTGTGTGTGTGTGTGTGTGTGTGTGTGTGTGTGTGTGTGTGTGTGAGAGAGAGAGAGAGAGAGAGAGAGAGAGAGAGAGAGAGAGTGTGTGTGTGTGTGTGTGTGTGTGTGTGTGAGAGAGAGAGAGAGAGAGAGAGAGAGAATGTGTGTGTGTGTGTGTGTGTGTGTGTGTGTGTGTGTGCGTACAAACAATAAATCAAACTTCTGCCATTGACAAACAATACAAACACACACAAACACTCACCACACACTCACAAACACCAAACACACCTGAAAAAAACACATGATAATTAGAACATCATCATCATCATCATCATCATCACCATCATCATCATCATCATCACCATCATCAACATCACCATCATCATCATCATCATCACCATCATCATCACCTTCACCATCATCATCATCATCATCATCATCACCATCATCATCACCTTCACCATCATCATCATCACCATCATCATCACCATCATCAACATCACCATCATCATCATCATCATCACCATCATCATCACCTTCACCATCATCATCATCACCATCATCATCATCATCATCATCACCATCATCCTCATCACCATCATCATCATCATCACCATTTGAACAAGAGATGAGGAAGAGGAGGAAGAGGAAAAAGAGGAAGAGGAAGAACACAAGAGATGAGGAAGAGGAAGAGGAAAATTATGAGGAAGAGGAAGAGGAAAAAAGAGGTAGAGGAACAGGAAGAGGAAGAAGAAAATAGGGAAAAGAAGAGGATGAGGAAGAGGAAGAAGAGGAAGAAGAAAATAGGGAAAAGAAGAGGTTGAGGAAGAGGAAGAAGAGGATGAGGAAAATAGGAAAAAGAGGTCGAGGAAGAGGAAGAAGAGGAGGAAGAGGAAAAAAGATGCACAGGAAGAGGCAAAGGATGAAGAGAAAAAGGAAAAAGAGGGAGAGAAAGAGGAAGAGGAGGAAGTGAGGAGGAGGAAGAGAAACAAGAAGAGAAAGAGGAAGAACAAGACGAAGAATAATAAGAGGAACAAGAGGAAGAATAGGCAGAGGGAAATTAAGAACAAAAAAGGAAGAAGAGGAAGAGAAAAAGGAAAGGAAGAGGAAGACGAAGAACAAGAGGAAGAGAAAAGAGAGGAAAGGGAGGTAGAGGAAGAGGAAGAAGATGAGAGAGATGGACAGGAAGATTAAGAGGAAGATCAAGAAGAAGAAGATTAAGAGAAGAGGAAAAATAAAAGGAAGAAAACGAAGAGGAAGAGGAAGAAGGAAGAGGAACAAGAGGAATATAAGGAACAGGAGAAAGATAAAGAACAAGAGGAAGAGGGAAACGAGGAGGAGGAAGAGGGAAAGGAAGAGGAAAAAGAGGAAGAAAAGATGAAGATGAAGAGGAAGAGGATGAAGGGGAAGAAAAGGAAGAGGAATAAGAGGTAGAAGAAAAGGAAGAGGAAGAACAGGAAGGAGAGGAAGAGGAAGAATATCAAGAAAGAGGAAAAACAGGAGAAAGAAGAGGAGGAGGAAGACGAGGAAGAGAGGAGGGAGAAGACGAGGAGGAAGAAGAGGAAGACGAGACAGAGGAGGAAGAAGGATGAGGAAGATGAGGATGGAGAGGAAGAGGAGGAGGAAAAAGGGAGGAGGAGGAGGAGGAAGTAGAGGAGGAGGAATACGAGGGAGAAGAGGAAGAGGAGGAGGAGGAGGAGGAAGAGGGGGGAGGGAGAGGGGGAGAAAGCTAGGAAGGAGGAAGAGGAGGCTGGAGGGAGGAGTAGGAAAAAGAGTAGAAGGAAGACAAGGGAGAAGAGGAACAGGAGGAGGAAGAGGAGGAAGAGGGGGAGAGAGAGCGGGAGAAGGCTAGGAAGGAGGAAGAGGGGGAGAGAGAGCGGGAGAAGGCTAGGAAGGAGGAAGAGGAGGATGGAGGGAGGAAACTGAAAGGAAGAGGGGTGTGGAGGAGAAAGAGGAAGAAACAGATAAGTAGAGGATCTGAAAGAGGAAGAGATAATGCCGATGGAGGAAGAGGAATACCATGGAGGGAAGAGGAGGGTGTGTGAGCCGCGTGCCTGGCCTGCCATCACATCACCAGCCTACCCACACACTGTCTACACAACATAATATCCACCTGATTATCTCAAAGTCATCAGGTTTAGAATGTGACCTGCACGACACAAGCCAGCAGGCAGGTAAGCGTTAACTATCGTCATTGAAGCTGTATTTAACAATACAACGATAATAACACCTTCCCTACTCCATATAACATCCAAATAAACACATCTAGAAAGCAATCAGTTTAAATCGGAAAGAAAATAACTGTAAGAGGTAATTATCAAAATGCATGCTCCCACAAACTGGAGGACGAAGATCTAAATGGCTGACCTTGCCGGTGGCGTCAGGTGTCAGGTACGTGGCCGGGCAGTGCACCTCGCGTCTTGTAGCACCGCAGCCTGGCCTCCTGTCTCCCCCACACCTTGACACCCACACCAGCGCCAGGCCACCAGCGTCCACAGCCACTCGTGTCCTCGAAGATCACGCTGAGACGCAAATCACACACAAAAATAAATAAGACTTCCTTCTGCGATGCTTCTTTGGGGAAAAAGACGGTGGCAAGTGTGTGGCAGCAGGGCAGGTGGCAGGTGATGGGCAGGGCAGGTGTGCCAACCGTGCTGTGTCAACGCGTCACTAACCACCTGCCACACACCACTTGCTACGTAATCCATAAGCATCAAACAACCACACAGGGTACTAGCTAATCTGTCAGCTTTCTCGGGCTTGATATAAAGTGGTTCTAACAGTTTCGCATGCCTAGACAACTAATCTTATAGGAAATAAAATGAGAATATCAGATCTGGATCTGTGAGTGCATCTGAAGTATTGGTACACCTGATGCTGCACACATGCACGACGCACCACCTCACCTGAAGTTGCCACCGATCCGATTTAAAGCATCACTAACTACAATCTATGAGCCACTTTGCACGGCTCTGTCATGTATAAGTTTTAGCTTGTGTAATTATAACAAGCGAGTTTGCTAAGAAAAAATGATAATGAATACTACAATTCACTATAAAATCACACTGAGCAACGCACTTGTCCACACACAGCTTATGGAAGAAGAGGGAGAGGAGGGGGAGAAGGAGGCTCTTGTAGGGGAGAGAGGAGGGGGTTGTCGTCGTCTGTTTCAAAATTAATAGTAAAAAAGGTACTTGGTGCTGTGAGAAGTGAATGATAAAATCAGCATCAAGGCATTCTGATGGAAAAGAAGGACAAAGAGGAAGGCCAGCTGCAGAGATGAACGATCAGTATCCAAATGCGAACGCTAAGATGAGGAACGTGTACTTTTCATGCAGTCTTATTTTTCATTATGGTTCGCACTTGATACACTTAATATTGGAAATAATGTAAGCTTTATATCAGTTTAACAAGATGCTAATGCGCTTATCATACACCGATTCATATGAGAGAGAGAGAGTGAGAGAGAGAGATGGTGCCGGTGCCTTTTTGTTTCGATATTTCAGCAATACACCCACGTTTCATCGCCTGTTATGATATTTTTCAGAAAGTTTTCATCTGCATTGCAACAATCAAAAAGCTCCTGACGGACTGTGACGCAGTTCTCTTTCGTGATACAGTTTTTGCGGCAACACTGTGCATCTTCAATTTCTTTGTTAAAATCATGTGGCAGGAACTTTTACAGATGCCAACTTCTTCGGAAACTTCACGGACAGTCAGGCGACCACCTTGGTGCATCACAGCACGCACTTTCCCAGCGTGATCGTCGTCTCTTGACATGGAAGGCCGGCCAGATTTGGGATCGTCTGTGGTGGATGTTCTTCCGATTTGAATCGCTGGAGCCGCTTGTGACATTGTGTACAGCTCAAACATTCCTCCCCAGAAGCCTGCTGGAACATCTGAAAAGTTTCTGCAAAAGGTTTTCCCAATCTGAAACACAATTTCACACCAACACGTTGCTCTTCAAGGTCCTTCATTGTTCAGTCTGCAACAAATCAAGTGTACTAAATACACATTCACTCAGGTATGTGTATCTCGGTGACTTCATGGAGTGATGCGGCAATGTTAGACTAAAGCTCAAAGTTGCCGCTACACAACACTCCCACTGCAATCACACGAAACCGGCTATAATAACTCAAAGACAAACGGCCACCCCTTACCGGATTATGGTGTCTGGCTATAGATAGATAGTGGTAATAGTAGCTGTTGTTGTAGTTGTAGTATAGCGTGTCACATATGCGCACTTTCCCCATTATGGAACAGTTCTCTACAATTAAGGAAGTCAGTAATGGGTCTACGTGCTGTATACTGATGTAGGCAGTGCACTGGCGTCATTGCCTTCGTATTATTTTTAGGTGCCAAGGGGTGGTTAGATTTTATTGTTCATGGAATGCTTCTTGCCAAGGGGCGAGTACCTGGTCAGAGAGAGAGAGAGAGAGAATTATGTACTATGACAATGTCTTGTTCTATATCCACCCCTGGGGAGTGGGGAAAGAATACTTCCCCATCATCCCTGCTTGTCGAAAGAGGCGACTAAAAGGGGCTTGTTTGTCTCCAGTCTTTCTCTCCGTAATGTCCTCTTCTCCTCTTCTGTCCTATCTCTCATCTTGATATTTCTGTGTTTCTTCTGGCAGTTTATTTTCCCTCTACTCCTACAGTGTCATATAGCCATATTATGGCCTGGTGTTAATGCTCCACTATTCCTTGCTCTGTATCCTATATTATGTACCATGACAATGCCTTGCGCTATAACCTATATGATATGTATAATAGCAGAGAGAGAGAGAGAGAGAGAGAGAGAGGCTTTTAAATCTCGCGGGTCAACTCATCTTTTCTCAACCTCTGTTTCTCTAATATCGATTAGTTTCTTAACATTTCCGTATAGATATTGATGTATAGAAACGTCCTCTTGAAGAAATTAGGCAGTAAATAAGTATGAGAACTACATTACCAAAATTTAATTTTAAAAAAAATAGTACCTCTACAACAATAAATACCTATAGTTGTGTGAAAAACATTATTTTTTTTTTTATATTTATGAAACAAGCACGTGTGATGTGAATTTAGTGATGATTATGGTAAGTCAAAAGTCGTATGTAAATGTTATTTATATTGAAAAATCGGTAAAATTATGAGTTCGTCCCGAAGGCGAGATTCTCTAATATATACCGATATACACCGTAAGTCAGCTCTGGAACTCCATCTGTTTTTCCTTCTGTCTACGACCTCCAATCTTTTAAATGCAGTGTGTTCAGGTATCTTGAATTAGACGAATCTTAAAGTTGTATCTCCTTTTTTCTCTTTATTTTTAAAATGCCCGCCGTGCCCGCCGCCGCACCTCCCACTTCACCCCCCCCCACCCCACCACCGGGCCGCCACCGCACCACCACCCCAGGAGGACACAACGGTGGGGTTAGTGACCCCGATCAAGAGGGTCACCAGGACATCACGATCCTGGGCCCTTGTTGCCCGCCAACCCCAGGTGACCAGGGAAAGGAAACTACATTGCGGGCGGAGCAATGGTCGTCAGAATAGGGGTGGGACTGAACAAGATTCAGTCCCAGGTAACACCGTATTGACGGCTTTGTTACATCCTTTAGGGCAGGAGGCCCAAGGGCAGGAGGCCCAAGGTTACGGCCTAACAAAGTGTACAAAGGGTAAGGCGACCCAAGTACACCAGAGAGAGAGAGAGTTGCCCCAGTGCATCCCTCTCTTGCTGTTCTCCCCTTCAGAAGCAACACCGCGCCGACGGTCTGTATACGTGGCGGGGAAGGAGCGGCCTTGTACGCCCTTCAGTTGTTCCTGATCGGACAGATCAGCTTCCTGCTACGGCCAGAGTACGGACCAGGGTAAAGAGCCCCTGCTACCTTACGTGTAGCCCTTCCCTATTGCGGGAGCAACACTGCTTCGACGGTCTATATACGTGGCGGGAAAGGAGCGGCCTTGTACGCCCTTCAGTTGCTCTCAGTAAAACGGGTAGGCACTCGGCTCCGGCCGGGGCACGTACCAGGGTAGAGAAGCCCCTGAAGGTAGTTTCAGTTTGTACTGGAGAGAGTGTGGCCTCTGTGTCCCTCACTCCGGCTTGTCCCCTACTACGGGAGCAACACCGCGCCGACGGTCTATATACGTGGCGGGGAAGGAGCGGCCTAGTACGCCCTTCAGTTGTTCCTCGTACCCCGGGCAAGTCCACGGCTACAGCCAGAGTACGTACCAGGGTAAGGCGACCCAAGGCTCCGGCCTCAGGACGTACTAGAGAGGACACGAGTGACGTGAGTCCTTCTCCAGCCTCTTTCCCTTGTGGAAGCCCTTCGTCACCACCCGGGAATATAGCCCCGGAGGAGACGCTAGAGTGGTGGCAAGGCCCGATATCGGACTTACCGCCCACGCCCGGGAGTTCCTTGTTCCTGCCCGAGCCCCGAAGGAGACGCTGCCGCAGCCCAGTCCTGACGGCGCCTCTCCCCTTTGGTGCCCCCAGTCCCAGGACACCCAGGCTCCTGACGAAGGCGATCCGGGCTCCCTCACTCCACGGAGCCAAAGTCGACAGGCCCGACTACTCCGGCTGTTTGGTCCCAGTCCCGAGGGCCACCTATCAGGTCGAGGCCCCCAGACCAGAGGGCCTCCCTGCACCACACCGACGCGGCCCCAGCACGAGGGCCGCCTATCAGGTCGAGGACCCCAGACGGGAGAGCCTCCCTGCACCCCACCTACGAGTGTGACCCAGAGTGAACGTTAACCAGGATATCGATATAGGAAAATAGTGACTCTACCCCCCTGTGTCAAGAACAAGTCGGAAAACAAGAACAGTGACTAACTGAAGAACAGTGTACCAGATGTAAACATCTCCAACACACTGGGCTACGAGATGGCCCAGCCCCCCCTCCCATCTTCTCTAACAGAGGGGGGGGAATCAATTACTACTATCTCCAACATCTCTGGTGATCAGAATAATTCAAACGTGATCACGGATTATGGACATGAAGGTAAGCTGTTATGAGGAAACGGTAGCTTGTTGTAGTTGCCAATTTTAGTATTAATAATGCCAGTTGGCAGTTTGGAGGTTTCAATTTTTCACTCAAAATAGTTTTCTATCATTTTCAGCACATTTTTACAAACCCGCCAAATTCCCCGCCAAACCGCCATACACGAATTATCCCGCTGAGTAGAGGGAAAAAAAAACAAGCCAAATTTAGCGGGAAAGCCGCCAATCTGGTAACCCTGGTCGAAATCATAAGCATCTGAGATAGCATCTGCCTGGGTCAAGAGGCATCTGCTATATGTTGCACTTGCGAATTTTGAAAATTGAAGAAAAATACATAAAAACAGCAGTGAAAAGACGTAACAAAAAATTTAAGATAACTGAGATATTTTTCTCACATATTTTCAGTGAAAAGTCAGCTCATTAATGTCAAGTTTTAGAAATTATTTATTTACCGCTTTGTTTCAATGTGGACGAGGACATGTTGCCTCACCGCACCATCCTGTAAACAAACACCACATTAAAGGAGATACTTGCCTCCCATTAGTTTTCAATGTCCATCTTAAGAAACTTAGCTGTATACTAGATGTTCTGCAAAGCTTTGTAATATTCTAGAGATTAACACTTTTTCTGGATTTTTTTTTTTTTTAGCAAGTTTTAAAAATATTTTTGAAATAGGCTGATAACAACTGTATTGCATCTTTTCTTGATATTTTCAATTTTCGTCTTTATATATTTGGAAAATAACACGTTTTGGAGCTGCTTCTGTTTTTTTTTTTTTTTTTTCTAGCAATTCCTGATTTTAGCAATGTTTTGATTTGGCAACTTTGCCGGCGTCAATGCTTTGTAAACAATTATGGCTGACGAGCAGGCGGTATCTGATATGGTCTGATCATAAAATTACTATAAATCTTTGATTTATAGTATGTGTTAGGCTTAGGTAGTTACAACAAGAGAGCGAAATTGCCTCCATAGGCAGACTACGTTGGAAGAGACTATAATGCAGTTGTTAAAGCCGCCTTGGATCAACCATGAAGGTATGTTTTGAGTAATATTTAACTTTGATGGAGTTTGAATTTTATTTTTGTCAGTTTAGTTGTCATCCAGTCGATGTCATGGATGTGCATAGGATCATGTGGAGTCATATGGAAAGAGATATATAAGGAAGATGTGACTGAAAAGAGTAAGAAATCTGTTTGAGATGGTTTATTCATGTGAAGACAGAGAATGAGAAACTGACCAGAAAAGAGGGTAAACATATGCATTATTTGAAGCAGTAGAAGCACCTTACCAAATCAGTTCTTCCTGATAGTCTGTTATATTTTTCTGATTATTTTTGGGATGGTAAATAAATGTTTCATGTGAAATTTGTTTCCCCTGTTGTTTTTAGCTACATTCTGTTGTGTCAGCTTGTTTGACTGGTCAGCTGTAATGGCAGAAGGATTGTCCTAACCCAAGTGTTTAACTAAATATAACCCAGCATAGCAGAACAATATCTACTTATTAATCTGATCTAACCTGACCTGACCCAACCTAACATAATCTAACCTAACCTGGCATCCATTTGGGAAGTTGGGAAACAAAGTCCACCTTTCAGTACGTTGATTAAGATTTCTTCTATTACGTTGTAAACAAAAAATCGTAGGGACGGCTTAAGGAATGTGATGATTAAAACAGTGGGAATTTTTTCTGAAGGAAATGGTAAAAACCACTCTGAAAATAGTCAGAAAATACAGAAAACAAACTGGAGGAAAATGAATTGAATTGGCAAGGTGCTTCTGCTACCTCAAATAAAGTATATGTTTACCGAAAAGAGTATGAGTTAGGAGGAGGGGGAGACCAAGGATAAGACTGAGGGATGCAGTGGAGATGTATAGCTATGAGAGGGGGTGGATGGAGTGGAGATGTATACAAGAGAGGGGGGGGAGTGAGTTGGAGAAAGAGCATCCAGTTGGCAGAGGACATGGTGTTGTGGAGGTGATTAGTTGAAAACCAGAGTTAGGGCTGAAGGACTGTAAGATTAGGGATTGTATTCTTTGTGACATGGAGGCACTGTAGCACCTCCGGCCATATGCTTAAAGCTAATGTAGGGCCTTTCCTAAGGGCCCTATATCAAAGTGTTATGCTAAGAGTTTAAGTAGGGAAAGGCTTCCCTCAATTTGTGGGGGTTGTTCCTATATTTTTTTAAGGGGAGACATGCTGTGGCTTTCGCAAACCCTGTACTTAATTATTCGTAACAAAGTAACTCTGTATCTCCAGAAGATACCTATAACAAAATGTAAATAATTTATGTGTAGATTATTTTAACTTGCTAAAAATGCAATGCAAACATACAGTGGAACCGAACTGTTGGTTATTAAAACCCGCGGGCTGTACCTTACTGAGTAGTAGTTCAAGCGGGTAAGCTCGGGCCCTTGTCTACCATAGTGATGATACTTTTTTTTGAGTAGTTAATAGTAGGCAAGGTCCTAAAATTGACATGTGTAAACCACTTTTATACATTTAACTGAATATCGGATGTTCAGTCAGTGCTGCAGATAATAATATACGTTAATATATACTGTATAACGAGAAAGGTACAGGTTCATTGCTCATACGCCAAACTATGAAGCATCATGATAGCATCAGATCATCCTTGTGTTTTATTCTCAGGTACTGTGGACTATTTTTCTTTATCTTCTAATACCATTTTTAATTATTTATCAGCAGCATCCTATTCATATTTCTTGGTAATCGGTGAGGACACATAGGACCACCTTATTTTGCAGTTTTTTTCTTTTCCTTGCTTTAGCCCTTCATGGAATTCTTCTAGTACTCTGGAATTGTATTTTCAGGTTTCAGTGTTTTTTATTTCTTTTAAATGTGGTAAAGGGCTTTAAAAAGCAGTGTTTGTTCACAAACAACCACTGTCTTGCGGTGCATGAAGACAGGCAGATGTCATCTTAGAGGGCTCTTTATGAGTGAAATTACCCTCATCAGTGCCTACTTATCCAAACCTAACCTAAACTTCCGTAACAACCCAACTTTATTTATCCTAACCTTACCTAACATATTTTAGACTAACCTATCCAGTTTTATGCTAACCTAACCAAACTTATCCCAGCCTGTGCACAAAGACTGACGAACGCCATTTTTCAGCCCTTTATCTGTGCTCATTTACCCAAACCCAACATAAGTTTTTGTAATTCAACCCAGCTTTATTTATCCTAACCTATTTTAAGCCAACCTAACCAATTTTAGAGTAACCTAACCAAAAATATCCTAACCTAATGTAACCTATCTCCAGAGCTAACTATCATATTTACAGCATAAGTATTGATTGAAAAGGTTATTACTAAAATAGTATATGAAGTATGCGTACAAACAGGTGCTCATATATATAAAAAAAAATGACGGGAAATTATTTTGTTTTGTTGTTGATTGACATCATTTGGACAAAGAATAGTCAAGGCGACTCCCACGGGAGCACTTCCGACATATCAACTGGTTACACAGGGCTACCAACTGCCCCCTTTCCCTTAATGCTCTCTTAGCATGCCATGTAAACACTGAGGGCTTGCTTGTGCTTTCCCTAGTATGTAAAGTAGGGACAAATGTAGGGCGTTTCCATTTGTGTTTAAGCATATGGCTGCAAGTCCTTAGTGAAAAATTTTGCATATTATCCCTTAAGTATTGGAATTTTTAAAACTCCACAGTCTCAGAATTTTTCAAAAATCACCTTATCCCCCATGCTGTGTTCACAAAAAGTAGTTATCAAGGCAGTAAAAAAAAAAAAAAAAAAAAAAAAAAAAAAGAAGGTAAAAATGCATTTCTGATGACAGTGCCATAGAGAAGATCCCCATAATTTGGAGAAAATGTTGTAGAATATACAGTACTAGACAATCTTTTGAGCCATTTTAAGTCAAAAAAATTACGATCTCTTTACGCATAGCTATAGTGTCAGACCCCTACTTACGAAGGAACGACTTACAGAAAATCCGCTGATATGAAAAAAATTGTGTGTGTGTGTGTGGGGGAGGGGGTCAGTCATAGCAAGGAAGGATGGAGTCAGGTGAAGACACTGACAAGGAAGTGAGGTGATAATTGGAGTTCATGGAAGGGTAGGGGATAAGTGGAGGAGTGGAGACAATAATGGGCTTTAATCTGGGAGAGAGAGAGAGAGAATAGCACAGAAGTAGGTAGCCTATGGTATAAAAGGCGATGGGGTAGAGGGAAAAACTTTGACCTCAGCAATTATGGGATTAGGGTTGGGCTGGAGAGAGAGAGAGAGAGAGAGGATAACACAGAAGTAAGTTTGGTGTAGAAAGGCGATGGGGTAAAGGGAAAAAACTTTGACCTCAGTAGTTATGGGATTAGGGTTTGGTTGGAGAGGAGAGTGAGAGTATAAGAATGAGAGATGGACATATGAAAAAAAAACACTTACGAAAGACCTTTAAGAACCAATTGTTTTCGTAAGTTGAGGACTGCCTGAATATATTTTTTAATCACTCTGGTATGCATTACTTATTACTTACTAAAGGATGCTGAAGTATTAAGATGTAATGTGCAGAGTATATTGCCAAGTAAAATGTTTCATGAAGTTCCCAAAACCATTTTGATTACAAACCTAATGTTTTGTTTTGTTTTGCTATAAAGGCTACAGCATGCGTGCATGTGTTGGCCTTGGTCACTAAATGGTGACTTTCCATGCTGCTCAATCTCTGGCAACCTCCCTGTTCAGTCCCTTATCCCTGAGGTCACACTCAGTGACCTTGTCCTAGGTCTTTTTTGGTCTGCCTCTCACAGCCCTACCTCTAATGTTAACACTTCTCGCTTTCTGCACCTAGTTGTCATCCTCCATCCTCTCCACATGCCCAGACTGTCTCAGACTGCCTCTCCTCATCACATCACCAATACACTTTAGTCCCAGCCAACCTCTTAACTCTTACACTGTAAACCTAGCCTCCCTAGGCCTCACATTCAAGGATGCACTGCACATCCACCAAATCATTATCATTTCTTTACCTTTGAACCTGTGAATGTCCTCTTCCTTTACTGCCTAAGTCTCGCTACCATACAACATCACACTCCTAACGCATGCCACGTACAAAGATCCATTAGCACTGAGGGAGAGCCCTCTCAATGTCAGGGGATGCAGCAGCTCCATGAACTTCTTCCAGCCACTCCTCACTCAAGCCGCAGAGCTAGCTCCAGCCCCACCTCCAGCACGTAACATATCACCTAAATAACAAAACTCTTCCACACATTCAAGAGTCTCACCAGGAAGATCAATCCTTTCATGCCTGACAACCTCCTCATGCTTTCCCCGACACTACACACATGAAATCAGCATTATATTACAATCTACCTCTAATACCACTATATCTCTTAGACACCCACTTATCACAAGTACTGCACAAGATGGAATTACTTCCCATGCCCTTGTGGCAAACCGCACATTGCCACTCTCCCTCATCTTTGTCAGTACCATCAACAACCCTAGATACCATCACTTTTGTTTTGTCTGCATTCACTCTCAAGCCCTTGTGTCCCATACCATCTCTCCACTTCCTAAATCTTTCCTCCATCTCCCTTTCATTTTCTGCAATCAGCATCAAATCATCAGCATACAACATCTCCCATGGGAGTCCATCTCTGAAGTCACATGAGAGGGTTTCAGGCACCATGATTAACAACAAGTGGCTCAAGACTGACCCCTGATGTACATGAACATTCACAGAAGACTCAACTCTCAGATTTCCATTCACATTAAGGAAAATCTCTAAAAGCCACTTGCAGTAGCTGTAACCATAGTTTTAACCCGTTGACTGTGAAATACCTTCTTTGCATTTGATGCAGTTTTGTTTCTTTATACAGTAGAGAAGAAACCTAGAACACAAAGATGTTAAAACAAACATGTTTAACATTTTGACGTGGAATAAAGAATTTCGTATTTTATTCCAGTTTATGACATTATTTTATTCACCTTTGAAACTCACCTTAGCCAGAGAGTTAGCTATGTGAAATCTCCAAGCCTAGTCAAGGTTACATTAATAAAACTGAGAGCCTGGAGGTGTAGGCAGCCTCCCAGTTCTTGGCAGTCATATATGAAACACCAATAATTTTTAGATGGGATCAGCATGCATTCCACATTACAGTGTAGTCAGCACTGACACAGGAAAGTTATACTGTAAGTGCTCTATCATCGTTACAGTCTTAGGGAATTATAATAAAAAAATTGAGGGTTTTTCCACATCTTTGTGCTTGCTTTTTCAGAACCATCAGCCGAATGCCACATTATGTATGTTTGTTCTTACTACTTTCACATTATTACATATGATGCAGGAAAGGCCATTTGTAGTTAAGGGGCCATTGAAGTCCTATTTAACAACTACAGTTTGATAGCTAAGTCTGTTCCAAACTTAACAAGGTCATGTGAAAGTAGCAATAAAAAAAAAAGAAAAAAAAAAAGAAAAGTGCATCATCTGTGAGAAGAGATCAATAATACAACTCAGAGAAGTAACCCTAACATTCCCAGGCAGTGCCATCTTCATTATTAACCTCCATCCCAATAGATATTGTAGTTTGATGCAGATAGATAAAAGGACTTCGATATATAGATAGACTCTTAAAAACTTTCCTCCCATTCCCAGAGAAGGCCTTATTCATTGTGAACTTTCGTCCCAGTATATGCATGCATACATTGGTAAGTAGATAGATAGATAGGTAAAAAGATAGATAGATAGACAACACTTAAAAACTTTTCTCCCATTCCCAGGCAAGGCCATATTCAGTGTGGATCTTCATCCCGATGGGTCAAGATTTGCGACAGGGGGTCAGGGACAGGATTCCAGTGGTCGGGTTGTGGTGTGGAACCTGCAGCCCGTTGTCCATGAGAAATATGAAGAGGATGACGCGGTAACTAAATAAAATTATGTTTGTTTGTTTTCTCCTGGTGGAGCTGGGCCACTACCGTAATATTGATACTGTGTTAAGTCAGGGTTACATGAAATTCAGTGGCTCTTAGTTTTGAATGAGTCTCTTTGGAGCACCTCTTAATGGGTAGCACCAGATTTAATGTTACTCTCATGTTACTGCTAAGTTGCAGAGTAAGGCAAAGCATATCTTCTAAAATATTTACTCTTTTAAAGGAAAAAAAAAATCTTATTGAAGGCCATAAATATTTGTCAAAATGTACCATATTTACGGTGTGATTGGATGTGTGTTGTGTCATTCATAAAGGCTCCAGCACGCTTGCACACATTGTCCTTGGTCACATAATGGCAGCTCTCCACGCTACTCTATCTCTGGCAGCCTTCCTATTCAGTCTGTTACAAGCATCCCCGAGGTCACACTTTGTGACCTCCTTCCAGGTCTTTTTCAATCTGTCTCTCACTCCTCTACCCCAGCATTCACGCTTCTCACTTTCTGCACCCAATTGTCATCCTCCATCCATTCCATGTGCCTAGACCATCTCAACCTTCCCTTCCTTTTACAGCACCAGTACAGTGCTTTCCAGTCCCATCCTTCTTCTCAACTCTTCCATTATAAACCTAGCTTCCCCGGTCCTCGCATTCAGGGATGCACTACACGTCCATCTAATCATTTCTGTATATTTGAACCCACTAATATCCTCTTCCTTTGCTGCTCAGGTCTCACTACCATACAGCATTACTTTCCTAACACGTGCCGCATGTAAAGATCCCTTAGCACAGACTGAGAGCCATCTTAATGTCAGGAGAGGCAGCAGCTCCATGAACTTCCAACCACTCCTTACCCTAGCCATAGAGTTAGCTCTGGCCCCACCTCCAGCACATAAAATGTCCCCCAAATAACAAATCTCATTCACACACCCAAGAGACTCACCAGCAAGATCAGTCCTTTTATGCCTGACAATCACCATATGCTTTCCCTGGCACAATGCACACATGAAATTAGCATTACCTTGCAGTCTACCTTTAATACAACATCTTGTATGCGCCCATTTATCACAAATGCCGCACAAGATAGAGTTAATCCCATGTCCGTGCAGCAAATCACACATGGCCACTCTCCCTCTTCTTTGACAGTATTGCCTCCAGCAGACATCATCAATTTGTTGTATCCACATTTACTTCCAAACCCTTGTGCCGTATCCCATCTCTGCACTTCCAAAATTTTTCCTCCATCACCCTTTCAGTCTCTGCAATCATAAGTCATTGCCATGCAACATTTCTCTTCAGAGTCCATTTTTGAAGTCATGTGAGAGAGCTTCAGACTCCATAACAGACAATAAGGGGCTCCAGATTGACCCTTGATGCATGCCAGCATTCATGGAAAGCTCATCACTCAAATCTCCATTCACTCACACCAGGGTGTGAGAGCACCTGCTTATGTAGCCATAACCACTCTAACCAGCCATTCCTTGATCATGAGCGTTCTCATTGCCAACTTCATCACCTCCCTAGGAACTCTGTCAAAGGCCTACAGATCCCTTTTCTTTCCTATATATTTTTCTTGAAGTTGGTGGACAGTGAATGTGACATCAGTGTGGTCCCTTTGCTTGCCATAAACCCAAACTTCATCTTATCAGTATTCACTCATTCCCTAATCATACCTTCTAGGATGCTCTGCATTACCTTCATTACCTGGTCCAAAAGTTTTAGCTTCAATAATTTCCACTATCTAGGGTATCACCCTACCCCTTGTACACATTTACAGTCACACTCTTTGACCAGCCATCAGGAACAACACATAAATTGTAATTATATCTATCAAATCAGTAACTAACCCTACTGCCTATATCTGTTGAGGCCATCAGCATATCAGCAGTCAGCCCAGACACTCCTGCCATCCTCCCCACCTGCATCCTGTCTATTGCCTTGCTCACAGTGGCAGATTCAATCAAAGACCAAGGGCCAAACATTATATCTGCTGACAAACCTTCCCTGTTCCAGGCAACCTCCTCATTCAGCAACTGGATACAGTGCACTCTCTAGGTAGCTTTAATATCCTCATTCTCCACTACTGCCTTTCCTTCATCATTCTTCTCACAGTTCTCACCTAGGATATCCCTTTTTTCCCTTTTCATCTGATTTGCCACCTTAAATACCATATTCTTCCTTTCAGTGCTCTTTAGGTTATCCAGTAAAAGTCTCTGAGACTCAGATTTGGTACTGTGTACCTCCTTTCTATCCTTACACCTGGCAGCCATGTACAGTACCCTCACATCCAAGACAGTAATATTGTTGCCTGAGGGTCCCATCTTGGATGAGAAATGTCTTGGACCAACACAAGACCTCATGGAAAAAATTAATATTGGCACAAAATCTTCGAAAAGTGCCCTTAAAAACATCAGCCTACACCTATTTTGGCACCAAAACAAATTTCCTCACCTTGAAAGTGTGTGTTTCTGAGCTTGTTTTCTCCAGCTTAATAGCTCAGTTATTTCAAGCTTAGTAGCCAGAGGTAGATGGCAGCGTTTCAAGTGGTTAGCAGATGGTTTCCTAGGCATGGTTACATAAGGTGAGGCAATAACCTTGGAGCAAACGCTGAGTGCAACACACGGTAAGTGTGTCCACGATGCTTTGGTGAGGGAGACAAAGGAATCCCTGCCTGCTCATCACGTGACCAGATGCCAATATTTAATTGGACAACATTATAACCACATCACTCTCCCAGGCGTGGGAGCTGTGGTGGACCAAGTGAGACCTCATAGCTATATTCTCATTGGATATGGGCTGCTATGATCTATTGGTTCCATATTGACTTATTCAACTGTAATACAGCAATATATTAGATTATTATTTATGGTCTCCCTCTTGGATGCGAAACATCTTGGACAAACCCATTTTGGACACGAGGGTATTGTATTCCTCTCTGTTACCACTCCTTTTCCATTCCTGGAAAAGCTGTCTTTTCTGCTCCACTGCTATTTTGACATCCTTGTCCCACCACCATGTATGTAATTCCCAAGAACTGCAAGTCTCCCGACTGTCCCCCCACCTATATTCCGTTTCCAATTTTTCAGTTTTCACCAAGGTAAGTTTTGGTCTTATAGATTTCAAGAGCTTGAATTTACACACCTGAAAATGTATAATTCACTCTCAAATGTAGAATGGGTGTAGGATAAAGGGTTGAGGCAGATAATAATGCAAAAACCAGCTCAGCGCTGAATATTAATCCGATGGGGGTACCTTACAATGTAGTATCTTGCGTTTTGCAATATCTGGCGTAGGGCATGGCTGAATTAAGCCAGATAATTGAGAGTTTACTAGGTCAACTCCAGTTTACGATGGGATGAGAAAAAAAACATTGTTAGGCAGGGTATCGTATATCAGGGTAGATTTAGCATGTATAGGGATGCGTTTTTGAGCCTTGGGATTTCTCCCAGCCAAATCCTAAACCCACTCAAATGAGTCCAAAAACAAGCTTCTAGCTAACCTAAACCCCCAAGTAGCTTTAAAACATGCTAAACTAAGCCTAAATGCAGTTTATAACCCACCTAAACCCAAAAGTAAAATCTGAATATCATCAAAATTAAGTCTGGAAAAAATCAAATACAGGAGGCCGTAGCGCGGGCCTAACAGGGTGGTACTCCCGAGGGGAATGGGAATGCTGGTGATAGGGAGAGCTGGAGCTCCTGTTTCACTAGCTATCTAACCATCCCCCTTTGCTGACCTTTTCAGTGTGACAGTAACATGGAGAGTAGACCAGCATACTCTCCCAAACATTTCCTCTAACTATCTATATGCACTACACCACATGCACTGTACGTTTCACACAACGTATCCCACTACGTTACAGGGGTTGGCGCCAGCAAGGGCATGCGGCCAGAAAACTTGGCCCTGCTACCTAGTGGCGGACTTCTGGGGGGAGGCGTGGTGGGGGTTCCGCCAACATAGATCGCGGGTCCAGGGCAAGATGGGGCTCGGGCCTGTGCTAGAGGGTACAGGGCATTGCGGTTCCCAGGCTGCCGCTTCCGCCCAATAGAGAGGGGCCCGAACCTGGGAGTAGCGCCCCAGGAGGCTGCCCTTTCAGTGGGTGTATAATGGCGGAATAGTTGCAGTGCCAAGGTGTGCTTGGAGGGTGTCCCTGCAGCTGTCCTGGCAGGGTGCCCCGAGGCCACTACCACAGCCACCGGTAAGCTGATGGGCTAGGGGTCCCAAATCCATTGCCTGGACCTGGGACTGTGCAGTGAGTGGAGCCTGTGGTATGTCTATCCCCCTTTATTAATACTGAATATGACAAAAAACAAGAATAAGTTTCAAAGCAAGCCTGAGGACAGTAAATCACCCAGGTTGATGAGGGTGGGTTCATGGAATGTGGGAAGTTTGTGGGGAAGAGCGGGGGAATTTGTTGAGGCATTCAGTAGGCAGTGGGTGGATGTGGCATGTTTGCAGGAAGTCCGGTACAGGGGTGGATCAGCCAGAAAGATTGTTGGGAAGGACTGTTGCTATAAGTTGTTTTGGCCGGGTGGGGTGGCAGACTGATATGGAGGTGTTGGTGTGATGCTTGTGGAGAAATGGGTGGAATATGTTATGAATGTTATGAGAGTAAGCGATAGGATATTGGTATTGAAATCTCTGTTCGGTAGAAAGATAGCTGTGATTATATCGGCATATGCTCCACAGGCAGGATTGAATGAAGCAGAGAAAGATAGATTTTGGGATGATTTAATACATGTAGTGGGTGGTATGCGGGATGATGAGATAGTGGTTTTGGGAGGGGACTTAAATGGTCATGTAGGTGAAGCAGCACAAGGTTATGAAGGAGTGGATGGGGGATGTGCGTATGGTATAAGAAATGCAGAAGGGGAAAGGATACTCGAGTTTGGGGAGGCAACGGACATGATTGTGTGCAACACATATTTTAGGAAAAGAGACAGTAGGTTAATGACATATTAGTCTGGGGGAAATAGCAGTCAGATAGATTATTTTCTGGTTAGGAGGGCCAATAGGAGGTTAGTGAGGGATGTTAAAGTTATAGGAAGTGAGGAGCGTGTGCAGCAGCACAAACTATTGATTTGTGATATGGTGCTTAAAGAACATGTGGTGAAAAAGAGGACTAATGTACCTAGGAGGAAAATATGGAAGCTGAAAAATCAAGTAGTAAGGGCTGCCTTCTATGGCGAGTAGAGGAGAGTGGTGGCTGAACAGGGAGCTGTAGACAGAGGCGTTAATGAACAGTACAGAGCCCTCAAGAACAATCTCTTGAGAGTTACTGATGTAACATGCGGATGGACAAGAGGACCACCAAGATATAAAGTAACTTGGTGGTGCGATGAGGGTGTAGAAGCTGCAGTTAAGGAGAAAAGAAGGCTTTTCTGGGAATGGAAGAAGGGTGGTAGCAAAGAGGAATATTTGGCTGCCAAGCGTAGGGCTAGAAGAGAGGTATACAGGGCAAAGGCTGAGTCACAGAGACTTTTACTTGATAACCTAAATCATGGGGAAAGGAAAAATATGATATTTAAGGTGGCAGGTCAGGTGAAGAGGGATAAGTGGGATATTATAGGTGAGCAGTGTGTGAAGAATGATGAAGGAAGGGTAGTGGTGAACAGTGAGGATATTAAAGATGCATGGAGAGAGCATTATAACCGGTTGTTGAATGAGGTATTTGACTGGGACAGGGAAGGTTTGGAGCCAGCAGATCCAGTGTCTGGCCCTTGGCTTTTGATTGATGCTGCTACTGTGAGTAAGGCAATAGGCAGGATGAAGGTGGGGAAAGCAGCAGGTGTGTGTGGGTTGACTGCTGAAATGTTAAAGGCCTCAGGCGATATAGGGGTGAGGTTAGTCACTGACCTGATAAATAGGATTATTTATGAGTGTGTTGTCCCAGATGATTGGCTGAAGAGTGTAATTGTAAATGTGTATAAAGGGAAGGGTGATGCCCTGGAAAGAGGAAATGATAGAGGTATAAAGCTTTTAGATCAGATAATGAAGGTAATGGAGAGAGTTTTAGAAAGTATGATTAGAGAAAGAGTGAATATTGATGAGATGCAGTTTGGGTTTATGCCAGGTAGGGGGACCACTGATGCCATATTCATTGTTCGACAGCTTCAGGAAAAATATATTGATAGGCAAAAGGGATCTTTATTTTGTTTTTGTTGATTTGGAAAAGGCCTTTGACAGAGTCCCTAGAGAGGTGGTGAAGTGGGCAATGAGAAAGTTTGCCTTGGAGGAGTGGCTGGTTAGGGTGGTTATGGCTATGTATGTGGGTGCTCACACCAAGGTAAGACTGAATGAAGATTCAAGTGATGAGTTTTCCGTGAATGTTTGGTGTGCATCAGGGGTCAGTTTTGAGTCCCATGTTGTTTATCAAGGTACTTGAAGCCCTTTCACTTGACTTTAGATACGCACTCCCGTGGGAGTTGTTGGATGCAGTTTGCCGCAAGAGCGTGGGAAGTAATTCCATCTTGTTCGGTGTTTGTGATAAATGGGTGCATAAGAGATGTAGTGGTATCAGAGGTAGACTGCGAGATAATGCTGATTTTATGTGTACAGTGTGTCGGGGAGAGCAGGTGGAGTTTGTCAGACGTGAAAGGATTGAACTTGCTGGTGAATCTCTTGAATGTGTGGAAGAGTTTTTTGATTTGGGAGACATGTTGTGTGCTGGAGGTGGGGCTGGAGCTAGCTCTGTGGCTAGGGTGAGAAGTGGTTGGAAGAAGTTCTGGGAGCTGTTGCCTCTCCTGACATTGAGAGGACTCTCCCTATGTGCTAAGGGGTCTTTGTATGCAGCATATGTTAGGAGTGTAATGCTGTATGGTAGTGAGACCTGGGCAGTGAAGGAGGAGGATATTCGCCGGCTCAGACGTACAGAAATGACAATGATTAGGTGGATGTGTAGTGCGTCCCTGCGTGTAAGGTCTGGGGGGGGCTGGGTTTACGATGGAAGAGTTGAGAGGTAGGATGGGACTGGAGTGTATTGGTGTTGTGATGAGGAGAGGTAGATTGAGATGGTTTGGACATGTGGAGAGGATGGGGGATGATAATTGGGTGAGGAAGGGGAGAAGTGTTAATATTGGGGGGTGGGGTTATGAGGAGTAGACTGAGAAAGACATGGGACGAGGTCATTAAGTGTGATCTCAGGGTTAAGGGACTGAACAGAGAGGCTGCAATGGATCGTGCGGCATGGAGAGCCGCCTCTAGGTGACCAAGGCCGATGCATGCAAGCATATTGGAGCCTTTAAAAATGAAACAAAAATGAAGCGAATGAAACGATGAAATGAGTAAACTGTACCCCAAAATGACAATGTTCACCCACCTGTGACTAAAACACATTAATCTAAGTCTAAAAACAGTTTATAAATCAACCTAAACACAAAATTTAAGTCTAAAATATCATAAAAATTGGTTAATAAAATAAAACAAAACCCATGTGCATACCAGGGTTCGGCCATCGTTAGTTATTGCTAATCCGGGGTATTGCATATAGGAGTATCGTATATTGGGGTTTACTGGTATTTTTCTATGCCTATGACCTCCACCCCTGTGTAATATGTTCTGGCTGTTAAATGAATGAATGTTGATTTTGGCTCTTGTGTCAAGTTTTTTGTGGAAAGAGGAACTTTTTTTTGTAGTAATCTAGCCTGTGGCTCTTTCTCTTTTATTAATAAAGCGAAAGCATGTCAAATGAGGAATTACTGTATGGTGGTGGTAGGTAAGGATAAAGGTGTTCATGTAGAAGGTAATAATAATTATGAATACTGTATAAGTGATATATACAACCCAACAGGTACCCAAGTTACTGTGCCAGCTGGACCAGCACTTGGGGTGTGTAAACAGCGTGCGATGGTCATGTTCGGGCCGATTCCTGGCCTCAGCTGGGGATGACAAGGTCATCATCATTTGGCAGCAGAGCAGCTATGGTGGTGAGTAAGGGTTTAGGTCAGTGGTGTCAAACTCAGTCCTTCCTAAGGGCCACACTTCATTTCTATTGATTATCAGAGGGCCATGTCTTCCTAACCTTATCAGAATCAGCATAGGTATATAAAAGGGGTACATAGTGAAGTGAGATACAGTATTTATTATTTAAAAACAAACATGATTTACAACTTTACATGGTTCAGAGAAGTTCAGTACGCCTGTTAACCCTTTAGTGGCATTGGATTCTGCTTCATGTTATTGATAATATTTAGATAGAAGTTTTGTGACATATTAGTTTGCCAATAAATTATTTAAATGGTATTTTTATCAGTTAGATATTCAATAAATATTTCCTAACAGTGCTACAGTATTTGTTCACTTGATCATATGACAAATTTTGTGGGATTTTCTGTTTATCATTTTTTGTTAAGTCATTGTGGATTGCTCTTCCTCTTCAAAGGCCACCAGTTCGTCACCTCTGGTTTAGGTCTTGTGGGTGGTTGGCTGTGGTGAATCATTTCCCATAATTATTTATCCCATAAGTGTTCAAGTTCAAGGAATTTATGGCTCTGGGGGTATGAGAACATAAGGGGATGGTTGGGGTGAGTTAGTTACACATTTAATTACTTATTTAGCTTATAAGGGTTTAAGTCTAAGGAATGGTGGGGGTGAGATTGATTTTTTAGTCCGTAAGGTTTGAAGTCCATTTTCTCTCTCTCTCTCTCTCTCTTGTAACATAATGCCATGTGCTTCAGCCAGAGATGACAAGAGTCATTACCATTTGGCAGTGGAGCATCTTCCTATTTCTTTCATGTCTTCTGTTACTTTTTCAAATTCTTCTTTCCTTTTCAGGTGGCATTACATTGAGTGACAAGCCAAATGGTATCCTGTAGGCCAGGAAACCAATTACAGCGCTGGGTGGTAACCTTATAACCAACACATATGAGTTCCCTACATCTCATCGAGTGGGTTGGCAGAGGGTTAGTGTCCTTCCCCATAGAACAACTAAAAGTTAAACAGCCACCCCTTACGAGATTATGGCGTCTGGATAGAGGTAGATAGATAGCATCTATAGTGGTGAGTGAGTTATAGGTAGTATCCTACTTAATCGTATCGTATCATATCGTATTTCATTGTAATGAGTCCAGCATACTTGCATGCATTGGCCTCGGTCATCTGATGGCAGCTCTTCACACTGCTCAATATTTGGCAGCCTCCCTATTCAGTCCTTTATTTTTGAGGTCACACTATGACTTCATTGCACATCATTTTCCTCTTGCAACCCTGATGTTCACACATCTCACCTTCCACTCTCAGTTGTCATCCTTCATCCTATCATCATGTCCATATCATTTCAGTCTACCTCTCCTCTTCACAACATCAAGACCGATACCCCCCAGTCTCACTGTTCCTCTCAGCTGAGATGTGGGCATCATCCAGCCCTCTTGAGTTATCAGAAGAGGCTGGATGACTCAGTCACTGATGCTTGTCCAGGATGCAGCACAGCACCTTATACTATTGAGCACATATGAAAGACTGCATTGCACACAATCGCCTGTGCCAACAACACAACATTCACTCCTCGAGAGCTCTGTGGGAAAGCCTGGTCTCGGCCGTGGCCTTCCTTATGGACTCGGGGCTGTTCTGCCAGACTGTCTAGGGAACAACTACTACTACTACTACTCCTCTTCAGTCATAATCCTTGCTCCCTCAGCCCTTGCATTCAAGGACACACTACACACCCATCTAATCATTGTCATTTCTGAATGTCTGGAGTCTACAAAAAGTCTCATGTTGCTGTCCAGGTCTCACTACCATACAGCATTACACTTCTAGCACATGCCACATACCAGGATTCCTTACAATGGAGGGAGAGCCCTCTCATTGACAGGAGAGGCAACAGCTCCATGAATTTCCTCCAACCACTTCTTACCCCAGCCACGGAGCTAGCTCCAGCCTCACCTCCAGCACATATGTCCTCCAAATAACAAAATACCTCCACACACTCAAGAAACTGAGCAGCAAGATAAGTCCTTTCATGCCTGACACTCTCCACATGCTCTCTGTGACACATGGCAGACACAAAATCATCATTATTTTGCAGTCTGCCTTGACCACTATATCTCTTGTGCACCTGCTTATCACAAACACTGCACAGGATGGAGTCACTGCCCACACCCCATTGGTAAACTGTACATGGCCACACTCCCTCTGCTTTGACAGCACTGACACCAGCTCTAGATATCACCACTTTTGTTTTATCTTCATTTACTCTCAAACTCTTGTACCCCATTCTATCTCTCCATGTCCCGAATCTTTCCTCTGGCTCCCTTAAGTAAGAGTTAAGTTCGTCAAGAGACTATCTAAAATTGATTTGTATGTAGAATGGAACACTGTAGAAATGGTAAAATAATTATGCTACTACATGTAGAGATACCACTCAGCATGACTTCTCATATGTATGATTTAACCTGTTGTATAGAGTAGCATAAAGAAAAGGCAAGGTAAAAATAATAAGGCATTATTATACAGTAAATCTCACTATAATGGACTGATTGGGGACAAACCTGATCTGATAAAGCCAAAAATCTGAAATATGCAGTGGTCCTGCTCTAGGTTGGATTTCAAGCACTATCCACCCTTCTATAGCCAGACACCATAATCCTGTAAGGGGTGATCATTTGTCTTAGAGTTATTTGTTTTATGAGGAGGGGCACCAACCTTCCGCCAAGGTGCCAACCCACTTGCTGACATGTATGAAACAAGTGTGGGTTTTATGGTTACTACCCAGCATTGTAAATGGTTTTCTGGTTTACAGGGAACCATTTGGCCTGTCACTCAATGTAATGCTGCCTGAATAAAAAGGCGAGTAACAAAAAGTGATGAGAAAAACAGGAGAAATAGGATGAGAAAGGACAGACACCGAAAAAGAGTGGTAAAGGTGAAGGAAGAAGTAGGCTGCACTGGATCAAGTGAGTGGATGATGGTTGCCACCTCCTACCACCTCTTCAAGCACATATTTAAAAATACATGGGAACTATAGCCAACATGTAGTACTAAAAATGAACACAATACCCATTTTACAATAGCTTGACCTTGGCCCACAATTTTGCCCTTTTGTAGTTTATTTCACATCCTTGTCATTGCATTTCTTATTGAAACACATGAACTGCACCCCATTGTGCCCCATTTAGTGGGCATTGTTCATTATAGCTGACGAAAGTCTGGTGGCTTCCTAGTGTCCATTAAATCCAATACACCCATAACTTGTTGTCCGGTGGATTGGTAACTGGCGCTTTGCTAGCTGGAACACAAGAAATAGGAGAACATTCTCACTATCCGAACAATTTGAATGTACAATGCCTCGCCAGCCCAACACCCCGCCTCTCCCTGGGTATGAAAAGAGGCTCTCCCTCTCCTTCCTTCCTCCCTCCATCCCCTCTCTTTCCCCCCCGCTAGTCCCTCCTATCCCCTTCCATCCCTCCTCCATCCCCCACCACACTCAGCACTGCCAGGCATGTCTCCCTCCCTTCCCTCACCCCTGGTTGTCTCCCTCTCCATCCCCCTCATCCTGCCCCACCCCTGCTTGTCTCCTGTTTGGGAGTGATTGTGCGAGAGTGGTGAGTGAATGAGTGAGTGAGTAAGAGTGGTGAATGATAGTGGTGAGTGAGTGTTAGTGAGTGAGTGAGAGTGCATGAGAGTGGTGAGTGAGTGAGTGAGTGAGAATGGTGAGTGAGTGAGCAAGTGAGTGGTGAGTGAGTGTGCAAGTGAGTAGTGAGAGAGTGAGTGAGTGAGACTGGGGGAGGGGGGAGTAGTAGGGCTGTTTGGCTTTCTCGCCTCCTTCCCCGTGCCCTCCCCCTCCTCCCTGCTTGTCTCCCCATCCCCTCCCCCTCCTCCCTGCTTGTCTCCCCATCCCCTCCCCCTCCTCCCTGCTTGTCTCCCCATCCCCTCCCCCTCCTCCCTGCTTGTCTCCCCATCCCCTCCCCCTCCTCCCTGCTTGTCTCCCCATCCCCTCCCCCTCCCTCATTCCTGCTTGTCTCCCCATCCCCCCACTCTCCCCCACCCCCAGTTGGAACACTGCCAGCAGGCTGCTTGGGTGTTTAGTTGCCCTAAAGCGGTGTTGAACACCACACGTCCCGCCATCCCACCAGTACAGGGAGTTTCCAAACACTATCCTCTCTCACCAGGGCCACTCCAACATCCACTACCCTACCTTGTACCTCTTTTATTATGCCATTCATGTACAGATTGAATAACCATGAAGACATGACACATCTCTGTTTCAACCCAACTTTCAAAGAGAAAAATTCACTTAGTTCACCATCCACACGCACTGCAGCCTTCGCACCATCGTACATACTCTTCACAGCATTCAACAACTTCCCATCTACTCCATATATTCTTAACACTTTCCACAATCCTTGTCTATCCACCCTGTCATATGCTTTCTCCAAATCCATGAAAGCCACATACAACTTCTTTCCCTTCTCTAGAAACTTTTCCACTAAAGATCTAAGAATGAATATCAGATCTACACAACCTCTTCCCTTCCTAAAGCCTCCCTGTTCTTCTCCAACTAATTTCTCTGTTCTTTCTCTGACTCTGTCAATAAGTATCCTACCATACACTTTTCCTGTTATACTAAGAAGACAAATACCCCTATGATTACCACACACTTCTTTTTCCCCTTTTCCTTTGTACAAGGGAATAATTATACCTGACTTCCAATCCTCCGGGACTCTACCTTCCTCCCAGGCCAATCTGCACATCTTCCACATCCATTCTACTTCTAACTCTCCCCCATCCTTCAGCATTTCACCACACACTCCATCAGTTCCCGGGGCTTTCCCCGATTTAACTTTCTTCATTGCTTCCACAACTTCTATCCTACTGATTTCTTCCTGTCTTCTTACCTCCCTCCTTCTCCCAGCCATTCCCCAGCCACTTATACTTGCATTACTTCTATCCTCTATGTTCAACAATTCCTTAAAGTGTTCTCTCCATCTGCTCACTTTTTCTCCCTTCTCCACTAGTAATCTACCATTTTTATCTTTCACTCCCCTGCTAACTTCACTTCCACCCTATCTTACTGTTTTCACCTCTTTCCAGAACATTTTCTTACAGTCCCTCCACTTTACACTCAAATTCCTTCCAAATTCCTCATCCACTCTCTTCTTACTCTCTTACTAATCTCTTCACCTCTCTCTTTCTTTTTAGATATAACTCTCTCTTCCACCTCTCAACTTCTTCCACGCCCCTATTTCTCATCCATTCATTGTATGCTTTCTTCTTTTGTGCCACAGCCTGTCTCACCTCTTCAGTCCACCATGCTGTTCCTTGCGCCCCCCTCCGTCTTCTCTTCCTTCCACACACCACATCACTTGCTGCAGATATTTCTTCTGTAAATATCCTGCACACACCTTCCACGTCTCCCATCTGCTCCAATTCATATTTGCCCAATCGTTCCTCCACTTCTCTCTTATACTCTGTTGTATGCTGATGATTTGGTGTTGATTGCAGAGAACAAAAGGGAGGTGGAGGAAAGATTTAGGAAGTGGAGAGATTGTATAAGGGAAAATGCAGACAAAACAAAAGTGATGATATGTAGGGTTGGTGGCGGTACTGTCAAAGACGAGGGAGAGTGGCCATGTGCAGTTTGCCACAAGGGCGTGGGAAGTAATTCCATCTTGTGCGGTGTTTGTGATAAATGGGTGCATAAGAGATGTAGTGGTACCAGAGGTAGACTGCGAAATAATGCTGATTTTATGTGTACGGCGTGTCGAGGAGAGCAGGTGGAGATTGTCAAGTGTGAAAGGATTGAGCTTGCTGGTAAATCTCTTGAGTGTGTGGAAGAGTTTTGTTATTTGGGAGACATGTTGTGTGCTGGAGGTGGGGCTGGAGCTAGCTCTGTGGCTAGAGTGAGAAGTGATTGGAAGAACATCAGGGAGCTGTTGCCTTTCCTGACATTGAGAGGACTCTCCCTATGTTCTAAAGGGTCTTTGTATGCAGCATGTGTTAGGAGTGTAATGCTGTATGGTAGTGAGACCTGGGCAGTAAAGGAGGAGGATATTTGCAGGCTCAGACGTACAGAAATGACAATGATTAGGTGGATGTGTAGTGCGTCCTTGCGTGCAAGGTCTGGGGGGGCTGGGTTTACGATGGAAGAGTTGACAGGTAGGATGGGACTGGAGTGTATTGGTGTTGTGATGAGGAGAGGTAGATTGAGATGGTTTGGGCATGTGGAGAGGATGGCAGATAATAATTGGGTGAAGAAGGTGAGAAGTGTTAATATTGGGGGTGGAGTTATGAGGGGTAGACCGAGAAAGACATGGGACGAGGTCATTAAGTGTGATCTCAGGGTTAAGGGGCTGAACAGGGAGGCTGCAATAAATCATGCAGTATGGAGAGCCGCCATTAGGTGACCAAGGCTGACGCATGCAAGCATGTTGGAGCCTTCAAAAATGAAACGAAATGAAACAAAACGATTTCAATGTGGACCGTTTACCAGCCTTTGGTTTCCCCCCAGACTAGTCCAAAACCCACCCAAACGAGCCCAAAAACAAGTTTAGCCCCTTAACCACGGGGATGTTGGGAGTGCGCTGTGCCTGTCCCGTGGGGATAATCACGCTCCGACTGACTTTTTAAAAATATTTGCCAAAAATCAGTTATTAGTCCTAGATTATTATTATTATATATGCATAAGGCACATACCTTCAGCTTTCTCCTGGGATGTTTGTTGAGCCTTCTTCGACTACCATAGGGCTTGTGGAGACTTCTGAAGTTGGGTAACGAAGTCTTCACTTTACACTTCCCGATAGCCTGTAATATGGTTACCACTGCCTGACATTATCACTACAAACACTATTCAGTGAGTTTCAAGTAGTTTGAAATCCATTAAAAAAAAAAAAAACTGTGAAAACAATGTAAATTACGAGCGCCTACTAGCTTTCCACCTGCGCTCGTTCCCCGCTGGTATTCTGAGGCGGAGCTGTCGTTTATTATTCATAAACACACTCACACCTTGTATTCCTAGTACTTTATACACTTATTTATATATACAATATTTATCCATAAGTTTCCTGCAGTACTAAAGTCTCACCAATCTAAAACCAAAGTTTGGGTGGAGTCCAGCCGGGGATTTCCCGGCGTACAGCGTTGCCTTGTTTCCTATACTCTGATTAGCTAGTGGCTGACCTGACACCGTTAGAGCTCGCCGCTCACATCTCGCCACCTGGCCTGACATGACTTCACCCACTTGTGTGTGTTTGTGTATGTGTGTGTGTGTGTGTGTGTGTGTAAAGACAAACTAATTTAAGTTATAAATATAACCAAAATAATGAATTTAAAAATCGCATTCTCTCTCTCTCATATAATTTATGATTCCTAGTATGGGCCTGGATGTTGCTGCTCGTGAGTGTTTTAACTTATTTATTTCTATTAAGAAAATAGCGTAAGTTCTACTGATTCCTTCAAATTATATTATAAATGTAATTGTTACATTACTTACCCAACTTAGAACTACCGTGAAAGTCAGTAAAAGTAACTACATGTTTTTCAGCACCACTGTAAAATATGTACGCCACGTTTCTTTATTGATGTACAAGAGCCATATGCATTACAAGTTTACCTTCCTTTGATATGCTAGAATACTTACGTTTATATTGTATTAGTATATGTGTACCTATCTGTGATGCCTATTACATATATAACAGAATCTACTCATCGCTCGTTTAGGAAGTATGGCATGGCTACACCCAGCGCCAGACCCCACCCAAACCTTGGTTTTAGATTGGTGAGACTATAGTAGTTTATTTTCACTCCAGGCATAGGGATAAAGGTCACAGGGCCCTTTGCAGTGGGCTCAGAAGCAGCGGAAGTGGACGGGCATGATTCCGACATGATTTCACCTCGAGAGATGACAGTAAACTGAATGATGTGGCGTATATGGGTAGGGAAGGGTTGATAATGTCGGTGTAGTGACAGCTGCTAATTTATATGCTATGAATTGATTGGCAGAAAATCTAGACAATACATAATAAATTAGGTCGTTCCAGGTGAATGTAAATATCACTTAGGCTTCTCCCTTCCTTTCTTATGTATTTTTTTTATTATGAGAACAGGTCATACGGCATATTTCCAGGGGAAATAAACAGGGAAAATTAGCGAACGAGTGCACGTGGGGTGTTGCCAGGTGATAATTAGCCCATTCCAGATGTATGGAAGTATCAATTACCTTATCTCTTTCTTTTATATATTATTTTGCAGAAGAATAGGGCATAGGGCACATTTCAATGGGTCAAATGAGTGGAAAAATCCGTCCAGGATTTGCGTAGCTTAGTGTGGCTGGGCAGGCGGGAGGAGAAGGTAATGGAGGGGAGTCAAGGACAGGGGAAAAATGGCTAAATTGTCAACAATGGAAGGGAGTACAGATGACATTAGCAGCGCTGACTATAGCTGGACACTGGTAGTACTGATAGATGATACAAGCCACCACATGAAAGCCCGGGCAATTCAAAATAACACAGAATTACAAAAGTGACACCCCGTGGTATGATCCCTTGCGCCTGAGCGTCGGGGAAGTGACGCTTCGCAGTTAAGGGGTTAAAGCCAATCTAAATGGCTTAGCTGTCAAGGAAGCTAACCTAAGCCCAGCATCTGTAAATAACTCCTAAAACCAACAAGTAAAATCTAAAAATCATCAGATATAAGCCTGGAAAAAGTCAAACATAGTAAACTGTACCCCAAGATGATTATGTTCACCCCACCTGTGGCTAAATCACATTAATTTAAATCTAAAAACAGTTTATAAATCAACCTAAACACACAATTTTAGTTTACGATATCAAAATCAGTAAAAAAAAAAAAATCAAAACCCATCGTTAAACTGGGGTTTGGCCATTGTTAGGCGGGGTATGGTGGTATTTCTACCCCCATCATTAAGCTGGGGTATCGTGTATTGTGTATTACTGTATATCAAATTGCGATGTACATGTACGTCAGTGGCACTGTCCATGCATATAGGGGTCGACATACATGTATGTCATTGCCACAGGGCGGGTGAAATTTCCGTCCCATGATTCCCATCCCACCCATTCCCTTGCACACCATGCCTGTTGGCAGTGGAGAGGGATAATCTTATGTGGAGGGAGGATATAACCGAGTGGCAGAATGGCCAGCTTACTGTATACATTTGTCCTTCAGCTCTTTCCCTATCACTCAAAAAAAGGATGGACTGCGGGAAAAGGGTACTATAACATCAGTCTGTAGTCTACCTGGGGTCTCAACAATAACAACCATACCCATTTATTTATCCCCCCCTCCATACCTCATGACAGATTCATGGCAAGACAAAGACCACGCTGTTGATGAAAGTGCTTGTTTCATCAGTGGTGATAGTGATGAGAATTGATGCTGATGATGATAATGATGAAGATGAGGTTTGATCTGTACATGATGTTCAGTACTGTATTCGTGATGATGATGGTTATCACTGTTATTGTTTGTGCTTTCTGGACCTTGCCTCATTCCAGCTTTGGGTGGAAAAAAAGAGCCAGGATGATTATGTCAGTGTATTGTTGCTATTACTGCATTGCAGTATTATTATTTATTATTATTATTTGCAGGAGGTGTGGTATTCGGATCCAATGTTGTGAATCACGAGTCCTGGCGAATAGTGTCAACCTTACGTGGCCATGAAGGTGACATTCTAGACGTTGCTTGGTCACCTGGTGATGTTTGGCTTGCGTCTGCTTCAATCGACAACAACGTTATTATTTGGAACACTGCTAAGTGGCCTGGTATGCATTTCTCTCTCTCTCTCTCTCTCTCTCTCTCTGTCTTTCATTTCATTTCATTTCATTTCATTTATTAGGGTTCCCACTTGCATGCATGTGTCGTCCTTGGTCACTTAATTCATGCTGCTCGATCTCTGACTGCCTCCTTATTGAGTTCCTTATCCCTGAGTTCACACTCTGTGACCTTGTCCCAGGTCTTTTTCGGTGTGTCTTTCGCAACCCTGCCCCCAACATTCACACTTTTCATTTTCTCCACCCAGTTGTCATTCCCAGTCGTCATCCCCAGTCTTCTCCACATTCCCAAACCATCTCAATCTATCCCTCCTCATCCCAACACCAATACACTCCAGTCCCGTCCTTCCTCTCAACTCCATTGTAAACCTAGCTCCCCCAGGCCTTGTATTCAAGGACGCACTACTTATCCACATAATCGTTGTCACATCTGTACGTTTGAGCCTGCAGATATTCTCCTCCTTAACTGCCCAGGTCTCACTACCATATAGCATTACACTCCTAACACATGCCGCATACAAAGATCCCTTAGCACAGAGAGAGAGCCCTCTCAGCATCAGGAGAGGCAACAACTCCATGAACTTCTTCCAACCACTTCTCACACTAGCCACAGAGCTAGCTCCAGTCCCACCTCCAGCACAAAATATATCTCTCATTCGTAGTAAGATTTTGGCCTGATTGTTACTAAATTCATGTAACAGCAGGTTCATACAATAAAATACTGTACCTAAATCTTTATAACAGAGCAAGTGCGTACACTGCGAGGCCACACTGGACTAGTTAAAGGAGTGACGTGGGATCCAGTGGGAAGATACTTAACCTCACAGGCAGACGACAAGAGCCTTCGAATCTGGCGAACTACTGACTGGGCTACTGAGGAGAAAATAGTGCTGCCGTTTACTGAGGTTAGTCGTACAGGTATATTGCCATTCACGGTTAGTTATACAGTTGGCTAGTTCTCCCTTTATACCCATTTTATTTTAACTTGGTCCAGATTATTGCTGCTTTTCTGCTTATTTCTTGTAGGCCAAAAACAGAAAAAGACAGTACTACATCTCAACATCCTTTCCATTGCACATCTTTGCAACTAGCATCATAATCCAGTGCTAATCTCTTGTTACAGGTCTACACTCAAAATGGAGAGATGGCAGTTTTAGGCCAAGTTAGAATAAAAAGGTATAGTTCTCTACTGCACCCAGTCGGTTCTCCATTACAATTAGTTTTCCACTCAGCTTCCCAGTTTGTTATCCAGTTACTTGCCATCTCCAGTTAGTTTGTCAGTCAGTTTTTCAGTTAATTGCCTAATCACTTGTATTCTCCAGTTAGTTCTCCAGTCATTTCTTGAGTTAGTTATCCAGTTACTTTTGTTCTTCAATTACTGTATTTCTCACCATATAATGCACACCCATGATTTGGCAAAGGGTATTTAGAGGAATAAAACTTACTCAGTTTTATATACTAATTATTCATATCCAACATCCACCAGTAAGTTGTGAGGGAATATAAATACACGAATATACAGATCTTTCACCGCTGCCTTGCTTTTCAACAGCAAACAACTGTCTTTTGTTGACAATCTACTGATGTGTTTGGTGTGGTGCAGTTGCACAATGCATTTGCATGTCTAATCCACAGATTTTTTTATATTTATTTATTTTTTTATTTTTCTTTATGTGTCTGACTCTGGGCATAGGTTTCACAGCTTGCTCTCAAGGCCCAGTAGTCCTCCTACATGCCATAGACTTCTACATGTCACCACCTTGGCGCTACCACCCAGCGTCCATATTGAATACATGTTAGGGTTGTCTCATGCAGTATACAGTAGGACTGGTGTACTGGTATTAGCCGGAGTATTTTTATGATGTGTCAGCTGGTCGTCAGGTAGATTATTAAACTCAGCTTTCCGTAATTCAAATCCTTGAATGGTTCCCTGCCCCAGCAGGGATTCAAACCTGGGTCCATTAGGACTGCAGGCCACCTCTCAACCATTTTGGCCACTGTCCCCCGATATTTTCTTTTTATTTATGATAAGTCTGTGATAATGCTTACTCATCCAAGTCTCCATTTTGAAGTTCTAATTAATAATTAGTAAGACCATTTGTTTCTGACTCTTGGTGGCCTTTCTCTTATATTTTGAAGTTATTTTCATCATTCTGGCAAACAGGGTTTTGTGTATAGCAGGAGTGGCTGGTTAGGGTGGTTATGGCCATATATGTGGGTGCTTGCGCCCAGGTAAGAGTGAATGGAGATTTGAGTGATGAGTTTTCCATGAATGTTAGTGTGCATCAGGGGTCAGTTTTGAGTCCCATGTTGTTTATCATTATACTTGATGCCCTCTCACGTGGCTTCTGAAACAGACTCCTGTGGGGAATATTGTATGCTGATGATTTGGTGTTGATTGCAGTGAACAAAAGGGAGGCTGAGGAAAGATATAGGAAGTGGAGAGCTGGTATGGGGCACAAGGGCTTAAGGGTAAATGCAGATAAAACAAAAGTGATGATATCTAGGGTTTGTGACGGTACTGTCAAAGACGAGGGAGAGCAGCCATGTGCAGTTTGCCACAAGGGCGTGGGAAGTAATTCCATCTTTTGCAGTGTTTGTGATAAATGGGTGCACAAGAGATGTAGTGGTATCAGAGGTAGACTGCGAGGCAATGCTGATTTTATGTGTGCGGCGTGTTGGGGAGAGCAGGTGGAGATTGTCAGGCGTGAAAGGATTGAACTTGCTGGTGAGTCCCTTGAGTGTGTGGAAGAGTTTTGTTATTTGGGAGACATTATGTACTGGAGATGGGGCTGGAGCTAGCTCTGTGGCTAGAGTGAGAAGTGCTTGGAAGAAGTTCATGGAGCTGTTGCCTCTCCTAACATTGAGGGGACTCTTACTATGTGCTAAGGGGTCTTTGTATGCAGCATTTGTTAGGAATGTGATGTTGTATGGTAGTGGGACCTGAGCAGTAAAGGAAGAGAATATTTGCAGGCCCAAATGTACAGAAATGACACTTATTAGGTGGATGTGCAGTGCGTCCCTGTGTGCAAGGTCTGGAGGGGCTGGGTTTACGATGGAAGATTTGAGAAGTAGGATGGGACTGGAGTGTGTTGGTGTCGTGATGAAGAGAGGTAGATGGAGATGGTTTGGGCATGTGGAGATGATAGGGGATGATAATTGCGTGCAGAAGGTGAGAAATGTTACTATTGGGGGTGGGGTTGCGAGGGGTAGACCGAGAAAGATGTGGGACGAGTTCATTAAGTGTGACCTCAGGGTTAAGGGACTGAACAGGGAGGCTGTAATAGATCATGCAGCATGGAGAGCTGCCATTAGGTGACCAAGGCCGACACACGCAAGCATGTTGGAGCCTTCAAAAATGAACAAATGAACGAAGTCACCTCAATCTCTAGACCTATCCCAAACCATGACCTTTTTGGTATAATGTGCTGGGTGATATTTGAAGCAAAATTTTAGGGGGGGAAAGTGTGTCTTATATGATAGGACATATGGTAGTTGAAGTTAGTTCTCCAGTAGACAGATACCGTGTACTTAATCTCACAGACAGATGACCAGAGCTTTCAAATCTGGCACACTACTGTACAGACTGGACCATTTAGGAGAAGAATGTGGTAGCTCGTACAGAGGATGTTATAATTAAGTTTGTTCTCCAGTTACTGATTCAGTTATTTCTGTTCCTCATTTAGTTCACAGTCACTTCTCCAGTACAATCGTTCCATTAGCCAGTTATTTATCCAGTTAATTCAGTCTTCATGTAGCTAGTTCTCCAGTCACTTCTCCATTACATTCATTCCATTAGCCATTTGTTTAGCAAGTTCTTCTGTTAGTTCTCCTCTTATGTCTCCAGTTAGCACTCCAGTGGCCCAGTATCTCACCTCACAGCCTTCTAATTTGGTACACTGTAGACTAGATCACTGAGGAGAAGAGTGTGGTTTTGATTACCGAGGTTTGTTGTACAGTCATTTATACACTCTTTTCTCCAGATATTGTACCACTTTGTTATCCTTGTGATTCTCCAGAAGTTCACATCAGCTATACTATCAACTGGACCACTGACATTAGTATGTTTGCTGAGATATGTTAGCTAGTTCTCCAGTCATTTTTCATTTACAGTTAACGTAGTCCATTAATAAATCAGCTTTCCATTACAGTCAACTGCGAAATCTCTGAAGCCAGTTAAAAATGAAGTTGTTTCATTGAGGGCTATCTATATTGTCATCATATTTGGTTAGGCATGGAGTTAGGTGAGGTTAGATGATGCCTGTGCTTGTTTACAATGTGTAGGAACAACACTGGTGCAGTCGAGGTTTTGTGCCCTGACAGTTCATGCCCGGTTAAGTTAGGGGAGGTTGGGTTAGATTCAGTCATGTTGGGTTAGGTTAGCATAGTTTAGATAGGTTACCATATGTTAGGTTGTGATGATGATGATGTTGGTGGTAATGATGACATTTGTATATGATACTGAGGAACAACAGTGGTGCTGTTTCCCAGTTGGTCACCAGATGGTTAGGATAGGCTAGGTTGGCTTGGGTTAGGCTGTGTTCAATTAGAATGGGTTACAGTAGGTTATGATGATAATGATGATGACATCACTTGTTCACAGTGTGGGGGAACGACAACAGTACTTCGTCCAAGTTGGTCCCCAGATGGTCAGTATTTGGTGTCAGCCCATGCAATGAACAATGGAGGACCCACTGCACAAATAATCGACAGAGATAGCTGGAACACTGACAAGGATTTTGTTGGACACCGCAAACCCATTACCTGTGTAGTGAGTTTATTTCAGATTTATTTATTTATTTATGAATACCATGTGGTCTAGTGGGTTAATCCACTCAAATATAATGTGGCCCCACACCTCACTGGAGGTAAAAATGAGATTGACATAGATTTTTTTGTTTGTTTGCCTTATGGTTTTTATTGATTACAGGTATTGTTATTATTACAGTATTGGTATTGTTACCTCCACCCACGAAGTTGGAGGTTATGTATTTACCTATGTTTGTCTGTCTGTTTGTCCAGATGATATCTCCAAAAGTTCTTGATGAATTTCAATGAAATTTTGTGGAAGGGTGGGCCATGGGCCAAGGAAGAAGTGATTAAATTTTTGTGCGGATCCGGAGTATCCCGCACAATATCTCCAAAAGTTCTCAATGATTTTCAATGAAATATTGTGGAAGGGTGGGACATGGGCCAGGAAAGAAATGACCAAATTTGGGGGTGGATCAGGATCTGGATGGAGATCCTATCTCCACAGATCCAGATCCTCTTTAATGGCAATTACATTGGCTGAGGTATGTGTTTTTTGAGTGCTTTCTAATTATTATTGTGGTAGATGGGTGTGTGGCAGGTGGGGGTGCTCATTATATGTTCACTCAGTGTTGCTCTGAGGTGACTGCCCTTTTCTCTCTTCCTTCCTTCTCTCCTTCCTTCCTCTTCTGTTTTATATTCCTTCATTCTTTCCTCTTCCATCTGTGTCTGAGTGACTCTACAATGAGTGACAAGCCAAATAGTTCCCTGTACGCCAGGAAACCATTTACTATGCTGGGTGATAACCATATGACCAAATCATGGTGCTTGGAGGTTTAGTGGGCAATTAAGGTGCTCCAGTTGGATTGAGCCAGTGCAGGTATATGTCTAAGGTATGGTTGGGGTTTATTGCCCACATAACACCACTCAGGGATGAATAAGGCTGGTCACTTTTGTTTTAAATGTCAGGACCAACTTGCCTAGCCCTTGGCTCCTACATTCCTCATGGGGCAACACAGAATTATATGATGAACGAAAATTATTAATATTATTATTTTTATTATTTGTGGTGGATGGGGGTGCCCATCATCCACTCACTCAGTGTAGAGATGCCATATGATCTCTACACTGAGTGTCATGCCAAATAGTTTCCTGTACCCAGGAAACCATTTACTATGCCGGGTGGTAACCATATAGTCGGGGTTTCTGGCACAGGGTTAAGTGTCCCCCAGATTCCCCTATCCAAAATCACTTAATCATGGCAGACATTTCAGAGAGCCTCAGAGGGCCTAATACCTTCCCAGGGCCCCAACCAAATGGGCAGACTCACATGGCCATGTGGAATGTGAGAAATGTGAATGAGGAGTGCAAGAGGGTGAAAGTGGTGAATGTGTTCAAGAGTGCGAGATATGCCATGATGGCATTGTGTGAGATGAAGTTGAAAGGGTGTGAAGTGGAGGAGTGGGAGAGTGTGAAATGTGTAGTGGGTGGGCGAGGAAGATGCAAAGAAGGAGTTGCTTTGTTGATGAATGAGGTATGGCAGAGTGGAATGAGGGACTACAAATGTGTCAGCTCGAGGTGTGTGTATGTCAAGTTGAAGTCTGAGAAGGTGAAAGTGGCAGTGATTGTAGCATATGCACCGTGTGAGGACAAGAGTGAGAGAGAGATCTCAGGTTTTGGGATGAGCTGGATGAAGTAGTGGGAGAAAATGCCCAGGAGCTATAAAGTGATCATAAAGGGGGATATGAATGGCACTGGTTCTGAGGATGACATAATGGGTTGTTATGGAGTACCAGGAGAAAATGACAACAGGAAGCATCTAAAAGATATGTGTCAGGAGAGGAGAATGTGCATTTGTAACATGTATTTCAAACACAAAGATGAACATAAATATACATGGTACAGTAGAGTCTTCGTACAACACAAGACAGGTCATGCAGAACCTCGTGCAAAATTCAACTCACGCTAAAACATGACACATATTTACATGTAAAATAGGGGGTTAGGTTCTAGGAGCCTTATATTTTTTGTTAAAAATATATTATAGATTGATTATTACAAATACGTCTGCCTTAAAACACCCAAGACAATGTGTTTAGATACGATCTCACCGACTGAACACGTCAGTGCGTACTACATTCTAACCTAACCTAACCAATTAGTTTTGCCCCCTAATACTCCCCATAAAAATTTTAATCACCGAGGATTGCCACTAAGCCTCTTGAAAGTCCTCATTACCAGTCAAGCAAAAAAATTTTTGACCTAAACAACACGTGAATGATGGCCGTCCAGCATCAGGCATATTTCGCCATGAATCACTTTTGGCCCTCATTAACCCCTTAACCGCAGGGCGTCACTTTCGTGACACTCAGGTGCATTGGATCATGCTGCGGGGCGTCACTTTTGTTATTCTGTGTTGTTTTGAATTCTCCCGGGCTTTCAAGTGGTGGCTTGTATCATCTATCAGTACTGCCAGTGTCCAACAATAGTCAGCACTGCTAATGTCATCTGTACTCCCATCCATTGTTGACAATTTAGCCATTTATCCCCGTTCCTGACTCTCCTCCCTATCTCCCCTCCATTACCCTCTCCTCTCGCCTGCTCAGCTGCACTGCGCTAAGCAAATCTTCCCCGGAATTTTCCACTGATTTCATCCATTGAAATAAGCCCTATGCCCTATTCTAATACAAAATAATATATCCCCCCCCAAAAATAAGGTAACTGATAGTGCCATACACCTGGAATTGGCTAATTATCACCTGGCAACACCCCACGTACACTTGTTCGCTAATTTTCCCTGGTAATTTCCCCGTGAAATATGCTGTATAATCTATTCTTGTACTAAAAATTATATAAGAAAGGAAAGGAGAAGCCTAAGTGATATTTACATTCGCCTGGAACTACCTAATTTCCTGCCAATCATTTCACAGCATATAAATTAGCAGCTGTCACCTCGCTGACGTTGTCAACCCTTAGCGGCCCCATATCCGCCTCGTCATTTAGTTCAGTGTTGTCTCTTGAGATGAAAACACGTAACACTCGCGCCCCTCCATTTCCGCCGCTTCTAGAGGGCCCTGTGACCTCTACCCCTACTAAACCTCGTGTGGGAAGGGGTAAAGGACTAAATGACTCTGCTGTGGAGCGTGAACTGGCTAATTTATCCATGATAATGATGGACGGTGACTACAATCTTTCTGGTGAATCGTGTGATGAGCCAGTGTAGGAAATGGTGATAAACAACGTGTGGTTCAGTGTCCCAAGTTCATCCTGGCTCCAAGGGAAAGGAGCCCTTATTTATTGGAAGTGACAGTGTATAACATAGTGTAAATAAAATAGAAATTTAAATAATTACTAATATAAGAATATGAGTACAGTACTCGTCAAAATTACTCAGCGCCTTCCGCCGGGCGTTCAGTACTTATGGCCAAAAAAGAATCACCCATTTTTGGGAGTAAAAATTGAGCCACAAGTTTGCTTCGTGAGCATGACGTCACGGTATCCTGAGGCTTTCCGATGCTGTAGTTGGTTCCCACCTCACTTGCCCACGGGCTGCCTGAGAGAGAGGAGCTCCGCCGTGTCTCCCTTTGAAATTGCGCCATTTTTTACCGAGTGTCCCGCAGTGTTTTGGCTTTCGCCAATTTGTTATGGCACCTACCCGTGAACTATCGAGTGAAATCATATCCCAGATCATTGCTCTAAAGGAGGCAGGCCACCAGACAAAGGAAATTAGTGAATTGGTTGGTGTGGCACGATCGACAGTGCATCGTTGGTGTGCACGGTTTCAAGTGGAAAACTGGTGAAATTCCCACAAAGAAGCCGCGAGCTGGTAGGCCTAGGAAAACTTCCCCAAGGTCTGTTAATGTTTTAAAACGTGCAGTGGAGTTTAATCCTCGTGTGAGTGCAAGAAAAATAAAGGAAAGCAACCCGGAAGTGTTTGGTGAGGTGTCTGTGAGGACTGTGTCTCGTAGGGTTCATGAACTTGGTTACACAAGTCACAGGCCTGTGTAAAAGCCTCTTCTTACAAAGAACCAGAGACTTCACAGGCTTGCCTTTGCTAATAAATATCTCACTGGGGTGAGGAGCAATGGTTGTCAGTGTTTTGGTCTGATGAGGCAATGTTTAGTGTAACCTGTAACAGAGGAGCACGTGTGTACCAACACAAAGGTAGTGACCCACTTGACCCACAGCACGTAGAAAGCACAGTTAAACATCCTGATTCACTCATGGTATGGGCTTGTTTTTCGGGGCAGGGTTTGGGGAAGCCTGTTGTGCTTCCAAAGAACGTTAGAGTGAATCAGGATGTTTACCTGGAGCTTCTGTGTGATCATTTACCAGTCTCCTTCGAGCTAACAGGTGCACGAGTGTTTCAGCAGGACAGTGCACTTGCTCACAAGGCCAAATTGGTCACCAAATGGCTTCATGACTGCGAGGTCTCATTCATGAAAGACTGGCCCGGAAATAGCCCAGACCTCAATCCAATTGAAAACCTCTGGTACCTCGTAAAGAAGAGTCTCCAAGGGAAGGACGTGAGCTCTCTGCCTAAGCTGGAAGCTGCAATTCATGACTCCTGGGAGAAAATACCCCTCCAGCACCTCAGGAGCCTCGCCCTTTCACTTCCAAGACGTCTCAGGTCCGTGAAGAAGCGTAAAGGATACCGTACGAAGCACTAAAGGTAAATAAAATGCATTACAGTACTGGACAAGAACTTGGTAGACGTGCAGAGTTTTGCTGATGTCTGTGAGCATTGTTCCTTGAGAGTAAATGTTCAAAAGAGTAAAGTTATTGAAAAGAGAAGGTGACTTCCGGTGCGATGTCACAGTGAGTGGAGAGAGACTGAAATTGGTGAGAGAGTTCAAATACCTTGAGAGAGTTCAAATACAGTGATAGAAAAGAGAGGAAAATACGCAAAAGAAATGGAAAGTAGAGTGACACAATGAAGGAAAGTAGCTGGTGCTATGAAGGCCTTGATAAGAAACAGAGGCTTGAGTGTTGCATCTGTTCGAGGCTTATATGAAGGGGTGTTAGTGACAACTTTAACATACAGATGTGAGACTATTGTGTGGCATGCAAATGAAAAGTCAAGAGTAAGAGCAGTGGAGATGGGACTGCTAAGGAATGTATGTGAAGTGCAGAGAGTGGATAGGATGCGAAATAATGGGACTCATGAAAGATGTGGAGTGAGGAGGTCTGTGGACACTAGAATCTAAGTGAGTGTACTGAGATGGTATGGTCATGTGGAGAGAATGGATAACAATAGAGTGAGGAAAGGTATATGTAAGTGAATTTGAAGAAGGGAGGAGGCAAGGTAGGTCAAGGAGAAGGTGGAGGGATGCGGTGGATGAGTGTGTGAGGAAGAGAGGTATGGAAGTCGATGAGTCTAGGGGACTGACAAAAGATTAAGCTGGCTGGATGAATGTTGTGACAAGAAGTGCATGATTAGGGATTTGGCACCCTGTTCTAATCTGAGAGTGTCTGAATTGACTCTATCGGATGCATTTAGGTGAAGCTACAGAATGTGATGAATGTATTTGGCTTATCAGATAGAGCCAGGATTCCAGGGGCTTAAATGATAAGTTATTGGAAACGTGGCCCATTGGATTGGGCAGACTTGGGCTGTCTGGACATTGCTACTCCTCACCCTGCCTTAGGGTGGGAAAGGAGGTCCGGATGATGATGATGATCATGATGATTAATTTTACATTTGTTGTAGTTTTCCTTGCTCTTTTAACCTTATTTCACCACTCTCGCAGGTGAGAAAAATGAGATGAGGATGAGGATGGTGATGTTGGGGATGGTGATGATGAGGATTGTCATGATGATGATGATGATGATGATTTCTTTTCAGCACTTCAACTTATGCATTTTGAAGTTGATATTTGGATGGTGATGATGATGATAATGATTTCTTTTCAGCGATTCAACCCAAACATTCTGAAGAAAGTTGACAGCAAAACAGGAAAATCAGTCCAGTATTGTTGTGTGGCCATTGGTTCCCGCGATCGTTCAGTCTCTATCTGGTTCACCTCGCTCAAACGCCCCCTTGTCGTCATTCATGATATCTTTGATGACTCGGTAAGTCTGTCTGGCTATCTTTGTTTATCTGAAGTTTTCATCATTCTGTCTATTTGACTGTCTTTCTGCACTTCAGAGGGAGTATTGTGGAATTAAGCTGTTGCTGTTTTTAGGTTTGCCAAAATTGGGAAAGCCCCAGGAATTGATGGTGTGTGTGGTGAAGTGCTGAAGCATGGGGGATAAGTAGTAGTAGAATAGATGTGGATGATATGCAGATTGGTCTGGGAGGAAGGTAGAGTTGTGGAAGATTGGAAGTCAGGTATAATTATTACCCTGTACAAAGGAGAAGGGGGAAAAAGAAGTGTGTGGTAATCTCAGGGGCATTTGTGTTCTAATTGTAATAGGAAAAGTATATAGTAGGATACTTACTGATAGAGTTGGAGAGATAACAGAGGAATTAGTTGGAGGAGAACAGGGAGGTTTTACGAAGGGAAGAGGTTGTGTAGATTAGATATTCATCCATAGGTCTTTAGTGGAAAAGTGTCTAGAGAAGGGAAAGAAGTTGTATGTGGCCTTCATGGATTTGGAGAAAGCATGTGACAGAGTTGATAGACAAGGAATGTGGAAAATATGAAGAATATTTGGAGTAAATGGGAAGCTATTGAATGCTGTGAAGAGTATGTGTGAGGGTGCTAAGGCCGCAGTGTGTGTAGATGGTGAACTAAGTTAATTTTTCTATCTGAATGTTTTATTGAAATACGGATGTGTTATTTCTTCATGGTTGTTCAGTCTGTATATGGATGGGTTATAAAGGAGATAAAGGTAGGTCAGTGGAGGTTGGAGCAGCCCTATTGAGAGTGGGCAGTGTCTGGAAACTTCCTGTTCTGTTGTTTGCAGATGATACTGTATTTAGTGAAGATGAGGAGGAACTGTAAGGCTTGGCGGATGAGTTTGAGAGTGTGTAGGAAACTAAATCTAAAGGTGAATGTAAGGAAGAGTAAAGTTATGGTCTTTGAGAGAAATGAAGTCACTGAATACACAGTGAGGTTGGATGAGAAGGAAATGGAAAATGTGAGTGCATTTAAGTACTTGAGTAATGTGCTGAGTAGGGATGGAAGTTCGGAGGATGAAGTGCGTGAAAGGGTACAACAGGGAAGAAAGGTTGCCGGTTCTTTTGAAAGCAGTTGGTCGGTGCTCACTAGTGCTACTCTCAGGTGCCTGCGCTTTTCTCTCATCTCTCCTTCTTTCCATTCTTCCTCTGTCTTCTCTACATTCTTTTCTCTCTTCCTTCTGTCAGCAGGCAACTCTACAATGAGTGACAAGCCAAATGGTTTCATGTACACCAGGATGTAAAAAAAAGCCATTGTGTGATAGTATTGTGATACCAACTCTGACGTATGGAAGTGAAGTTTGGACCTTGTTGGAAGGACACACGTCAAAAGTGAGAGCAATGGACACGAGTTATTTGCGAGGACCATGTGGACTTACATGGAGTGACAGACTGACAAGTGAGGAAGTGAAGGAGCTTTGTGGTGTAAAATGAGGAAGTGAAGGAGCGTTGTGGTGTGAATGTGGATGTTATAGAAAACATTAGGAGAAATCCATTGAGGTGGTTTGGTCATCTGGAGAGGATGGAGAGTGAGAGACAAATGTGGAGAGTTTATGTGACTGAAGTGGAGGGGGAAGAGGGAGGGGGAGGCCAAGGATGAGGTGGAGGGATGGATTGGAGAGGTATGTGAGGGAGGGCATGTGAGTTGGGGGGGGAGGGCAGTGAAATGGTGGAGGACAGGGTGACATGGAGGCAATTTGTTTGTGGCCATCCCTTACAGAATTGAGATATCTGGCAGTAGATAGATAGATAGATCTACCCCTAACCCAGAAACACTGGGTATGTCATGCAGGTTAGGACTGAGCATTCTTGTGATTATGTTATATTGATGAAAGGCAGTTTCCTCATGTGTAATCTGGTGGTGAACTCAGTTACAACCCACCTCTACACCTTCCAGAGCTAGGTGAATCTGCTCCAGCTACCACTGAGCAGGAACTGCCTATTGCTGACAGTACTATACGTAACTTGTGTTTTTACATCTACACATTGCCAAATGCAGTTTTTCATGAAAAATCCCTTTCTTTTAGTTATTAAATACTGGTAGCAACATCAAGCAGGTTACCAGTGATTTTTCTTCTATTTACTGGTGGAGGAAAGATTGAATTTCAGTAAGGATGTCTTAGATTTCTGTATACAGTGACTTTTCCCACCATGGAATAATTGGAAGGTGAAGATAAGCAGTTTTTCGTAATGATGCCCATGTCTGAAGAAAGTGGTGCTCTCCCACCCATTATGTTTAGCAGTTGAGTGTACAGTAATTCCGAATTTGAAACACTCAATATATGTTTTGTCATAAAGCTGTTAATATACGTAGGAACGTGCCATTGTTCATATTGTATCAGTTATAAAGGCCCCAACATGTTTGCACGAGTCGGCCTTTGTCACCTAAAAGCAGCCTTCCATGCTGTTTGATCTCTGCTATCTTCCCTATTCGGTTCCCTAACCCAAAGGTCACACACTATGACCTCATCCCGGGTCTTCTTTGATCTGCCTTTCACAGCCCTACCCCTAATGTTCACACTTCTCACATTTTGCACCCACTTGTCATCTCCCATCCTTTCAACATGCCGAAACCATCCCAGTCTACCCCTCCTCATCACAGTACTAATACATTCAAGTTTCATCCTTCCTCTCAGCTATTCAGTTATAATCCCATACCCCCTCAGGCCTCACACTCAAGGATGCACTGCACATCTGTTTACTGTAATTGTTGTCATTTCTATGAATATCCTCTTCCTTTACTGCCCATGTCTACTACCATACAGTATTACACTCTGGCACACCAGTCCAGCAACTTCTCAGATACTAGTTCATCTATCTATCATCCAGTCCTATGCCTCCCCATGAGGAGCATAGGAGCCCGGGGCTAGGCAAGTTGGTCCTGACATTTAAGATAAAAGTGACCAGCCTCACTCATCCCTGAGTGGCATTCCGTGAGCAATAACCCCCAACCACCCCTTGAATATAAACCTACACAGGCTCAGTCCAATTGGAGGACCTTAATTACTCACTTCACCCCCAACATGGCACCACAACAGAAATGCAGTCAGTTAAAATAAGCTCTGGCAACAAATCACACATAACAGTCGCCAATACATACAGCCTCACTCAGTCATCCCCCACAGTACCACACAATTACTCACCTCAAATACAACACATCACTAACATACCCAGCATCATCCTGGGTGGTGATTTCAATGCCAAGGTGTCTGCCTGGCATGTCAACAACCCTGACACAGACAGTGGGCTGGTACCACAATCCCAGATAGATAATTTCTTTTCATCCTCAACAATCTCTATCAACTTACCCATATCCCACCTCAAGCCCTCTTCCTCCCGTCAACCTCAGACATCACCTTTTGCTCCCCAGACCTCAATCCCCCAACATCCTGGAGAGTGATTAAAACCTTTGGCTCTGACCACCTCCCATTCATCATCACTACCAAAACCAGAATCACCCCAGCTAGCCACAGACACACATACACTAATTATAAGAGAGCCAGCTGGGAGGCCTTCACAACTGAAACAGAACAACACTTTGAAACTAAACAGTACACCCATCACGAACATCAACACTGCTGTGCACATTTTCAGTACAATTATTCAAAATGCAGACAAAAGACACATCTCTAGAGGCAACAGAAAGAGACACAACCCCAACTTCACACCAGAACTTCAAGGCCTCATCAGTCGGTGCAACACACTATGACACTCCTCAACACCCCATTCACAAGATGCCATACAACAGATACAAGAACCCAGCACTCAAATAAACAATAAATTATCAGAGCAGCAAGCACTAAATTGGAACAATTATCTCCAAACACTTGACCGCAAAACAAGACACCAGCAAACTCTACAAAGCACCATACGGCATCACACTCTCCAACAGCAGCTCTTCACAATCACATGCTGCCATCACAACAATAGACACTGTACCCTCAAACAAACAACAATTAAACACTCTCATCGATCACTTTTCACATGTCAGTCATCTAAACCCCCATTGTGACAAACGACGTGTCATCCGATTCAAGAGACGGTTTCCCACAGACCCAGACTTTGCACCCTTCAGTTACAACCAGACGAAGCACATCATTAGCAACCTTAAGCACTCATCTGCCTGTGGCCCAGACAACATAAGCAACATACCTCTTAAACATCTTGGACCACAAGGCATACAACCACCCACCAACACATCAAGCAGCAGCTACTTACACAACATAATACCCAACATCTGGGAGCATGGTACTATCATCTTTATCCCCAAACCCAACAAAGACCCAATGTTACCTTCCTCACACCACCCCATCACACTCCTCTGCATCCCCTCCAAAGTTGCTGAACGATTGGTATTACAATTAGTAACACCTCACATCCCCGTAGCCCCATCACAACATGGTTTTAGGCCACTACACTCCACAAACACTCTTCTTACAGACCTTACACAGAGAGTTTTTGATGGCATAAATTCAGGTAGGTCGCTACACAGAACACTAGTAGTCACACTAGACGTTAGCATAGCTTTTGATGCCATCCCCTGCCACAACCTCACAGACAAAATATTGAACACAAACATGCACAGTAACACATAAAGATGGCAGACAAACTATTTAGGAGGCAGATGTTCATATGAAACTTTTGCCATTTAGTCATCAAACATCAGAAACTTCTCAAACGGCCTCCCTCAAGGATCAGTTTTGCCCCCTACACTCTTTAACCTATACATGCATGACGTATCCACACCCCACACACCACAAATACACATAGCTTCCTATGCGAACAACATAACACTCATATGTATGCACCAAAACGCAATCACAATGGCACACAGCCTCCAGTCTTACCTCAGCACACTACATGAATTGTTCGCCACAAACAGATTCACAATAGCCCTAGCCAAATCTACGGTGACCCTTCTCACAAACTGGACAGCAGAACATAGTCACATTCCACATCTAACCATAAACAACACTCCCCCATCACACACGCACACAGACATCCAAAATCCTTGGTGTAACATACATTACATCAGTGTCATTTAAACAATGCATCACAGACATTAAAAAGAAATTAACGCCAAGACTCAGTGCCCTAAGGTCACTTGCCCATACAACATTCGGATACAACAAAGAAACTATCATTACTGTATACAAACAATATATACATTTATTGATGAATTATGCAAGCCCAGCTTGGGCCTGTAACCTCACTAAAACACACTACTACACCCTACAGACCGTACAGAACAAGGCCCTAAAAATAATCACAGGCTGCACAGCCACAACACCTATAGACCTCCTACACCAGGAAACCACTCCTCAAAGTCAAGGATCATCTAGACGTGAGAGGCACAGCTCCGCAAACCCACACCATCCACTACACTACATGGCAGCACAACCATACACACCAAGGAACTTCAAAACAGCACCCAGCACATGATATCTTACACAAATGCTGTCATCTCTCCATCTTTGCCTGCCTCAAACCAGCTTCTAGAAGCATATCCTTGCTCATATCACTTGCTGCTCCATCCAGTCACTCAGAGACAACACATGCTGCATGCACAGCCTCCTGATATCGACCCTTCTGATTCCTGCCTCCCTCACGAGGACAGGGTCCACCTGGCCAGGCTGACATGTCGGCATCATCCAGCTCTCTTGTGTTATCAGAAGAGGCTGGATGACTCCGTCACTGATGCCAGTCCAGGATGCAGCACAGCACCCCATACTATGAAGCACATTATGGAAGACTGCATTGCACACAATTGCCTGTGCCAACAACACAACATACTCTCCTTGAGAGCTCTGTGGGAAAGCCTGGTCTCGGCCGTGGCCTTCCTTATGGACTTGGGACTGTTCAGCCAGACTCCCTAGGGAACACATACTGTATACAAAGATCCCTTAGCATGGTGGGAGAGCCCAGTCAGTGTTAGGAGAGGCAACAGCTCCTTGAACTTCCTCCAACCACTCCTAGCCACAGAGCTAGCTCGAGCCCCACTTCCACCACATAACATGTTCCTCAAATAGCAGAACTCCATCACACACTCAAGAGACCCCGTAGCAAAGTCAGTCCTTTCACACCTGACAACCTCTACATGCTCTTCCCGACACACTGCATACATGAAATCAGCATTTCATAGTCTGCCCATTATACTACTACATCTCTTATGTGCCCACTTACCACAAACACTGAACAAGATGGAGTTACTTCCCACATCCTCGTGGCAAACTGCACTTGGCCACACTCCATTAATATGGTACATTAAGCAGACAGTTAGGGTGGAAACAGTTCTCAGTAGCACATATTTCTTTCAGTTGCTGTGTACTTTAATGTATGCACATACATCCAGTCACATCATTTACAGTACTGTATATAGTAATTTGATACTTAAATGGAGACTTAGAGATGGTTAACTAATATTTGAGGAGATAATATGTCTTGCTGGAACACATCGCTCACTGATAGTGATTTTCATTTAACACAATATTTTTTAGAAACACATCTGCAGTATGAAATGAGGATTTACTATACCGGATTAAAGTAGCCCATCCTGGTGCTCAAACACCTCAAAGGAGGCAGTTGGCTGTTACTGTTCTTTTATTTTCTCAAGTATTGAGCTTATCGTAGAGTAACTATTACCTTTTTCGTTTGTGATTTATAATTTATTACTGTGGTACAAATTAATTTGTTTAATTGATAATTATTTCATCAGGCACTGGACTTATCCTGGAGTAGCTGTTAATGTTTAGTTAGCAGTTTGTTATTTAAAATCCTCACCCCATTCTTCATTGTAAAAAAGGTCAGGATGATGATTTATGACTCTTTATTTGTTTGTTGACATATATACTGTGTATATATTTACAGTATATATCTATCTATCTATCTATCTATCTATATATATCTATATATATACAGTAAAACCTCAATATAATGGAATTCAGTAGACCGGAATTCACTCTTTATTGGACTCGAGGAGCTACCGGACTAAATTCCTATATATTGGAAAAATTCCAATAAAACCAGAAGCGGTCCGGACTGCCTGACCTCTTCAGCTATGTTCACTGCAATAACGCAGACAAAAGACTTGTTTATCAGTGTACAGTACAGTATTATTATATATATTATACCAATTGATTAGTGTAGTGAAGTTATAACACAGTACAGTACTGCAATCTTAGTCAAAACAGTTTAATAACCATTCATGTGATCCGGACTAATGTCTGATATATCAGAAATAGTCCGGGTTAGCAGGGGGAAGTCCTGATGTCACTTTTATCGGAATTTCGCATTTTTCGGAATGGCTTGGGCCCCAATTAGTCCATTATAGTGAGGTCTCACTGTATATATATTAGGGTGGTCCTTATTACTAAGGGGGGAAGATTAAATCTGGAATATTTTGTTTGCTAGAAGTGAATATTGTGCGTTTGGGTGTAAACTCGTGAAACACCAAATTTTATTCAAATTGGATGACATTTACTGGTGCCGCATTTTACCCAAAATTTGAGCCTAATAAGCAAAATTATTGTTGTGATAATAATCCATTTTGTTATTTGAAAAAAGTGATAGCTTTAGGCCTGCTTCATTGGAGGCTGCATTCTAGTAACACCTGTATTTTTTTTCCTTTTTTCAGGGATTTCCCTTTTGAGTTATTATTAAGCTCTTATTTACTAAGACTGAGGTGATATTTTTAACACCAGTGATGAAAAGCAGGAACAGAACCAAGATTTGGCTTCTTGGCCAACCAAATATATATATATATATATATATATATATATATATACAGTATATATATATAAAATATAAGTATTTTACATCAGGTGCTGGACTTATCATGGAGTAGCTGTGGTCGTTACTTAATGGGCGTCTCTAAGGATGGAACTCTCGCATTTATAAATTTCTTGCACAGTGAAATCGGATACCCTCTCTCGCAGGATGAAACGGTGAGTTATTATGATTTGCTGTTATCATCATCATCATCATCATCATCATCATCATCATCATTGCCTTCACACTTTCCTAAGATGAAGTGGTAGTTAAGGCAAGAGTATTGCCTGTATCATCATCATCTTCATTTTCATAATCATCATCTTGTCATTATCATTATCTTCCCTACTTTGTATTGTCAGACATTTATTTACCTACTTTGTATTGTCACACATTTCTTTACCATATCCACCAACCTTCATCTTGGCTTATCATGCTTTCTCATATCTTCAGACACATTACTAACTCAGCTTTCAGTAAGTACCCTAGCCTCTTCAACTTCCATACCTCTCTTTCTCAAACACTCATTACCCTTTTTCATTTTTTACCCCTACCACCTCTTCCACCTTCAAACTCACATATACCCCTCCTTTCAGGTGATGAAGAGGGATGCCTTCGCGTGATGGCACCAGTGTAACTGGGTAACTTTAACTGGTATACAAACTTTTCTAAACTCTTCCTGTCTCTTGAAAGGAGGATGGTGGATTGCTGGAGAGTGGCAGTTTTAGCTTACAGTCCACTGGGTCAGTGTCCTAATGAACAACAACAATCATTTTTACATTGTCTCATTCATGTATACACTTTTCTCCACCCTGTTTATGTACTTTCTGTATGACTCTTCCATCTATGTACTGTACAATCTCTTTCACCTAGTTATCAACAGCTTTCCATACTCCACATCTTTCACAAATCACGTTATTTTTTACCTTCTTATTTCTACGCACCCTTCATAGGCACATTGAAAATAAAAAATCTTACCTTACAAATTTGAATGAGACCCTGATGAACTAGTGGTTAGATTACCTTAATGAGAATGATTGCCAGAATGAGAGTGACAGCCTTCTGTAGGTACAGTCCCCAAAAGGTGATTGGAAGCTTTGCAGTCATGTAAAGTCACCAAGAGAAGTACACTTATCACCTACCTTCAGTGTACCATAGTGTGGAGGGTTAGCTTTGGAACCCTCCACCATCAAGGGAGTAAAATGAGCTGGAGTGGTACCACTTTGTATACAGTAAACTGTATATGTATTATTGACAAGCTGTAATAACTTCGCACACACAGTAAGTTTACAATAACTCTGCATCCTATGAAGAGCACATCTTTATGATTAGCATTGTATTCTTGTGATAATTGTATTCTTGTGACATTATTTGATCAAGTGAAAATATAAAGTGCAGAACAGATTGACCCCTCAATCTGACCGCAACACTTGGCCATTATCTGAGCTGAAGGGGTTTAGGAATCTTTGTCATTGTAGAGTAAATGCACTGTTGGATATCAGAGGAAAGAGTAGAGGAGGAAGGATGATGGTGATGATGATGATGACATGTATTTATTATCAGAACACCTTGCACATCAAACTGTATGGCAAGTCAGCACACACATCAGCATCAACTGTCAATCCCACTATCATAGAGAACCCAGAACTACTGAGGCTGAGGGAAGAGGAGACTGCTCGAGCCAAGGCTGCATCACCTACCAGGTAACTCGTTATAAGGGTTGCATTATTAAAGCTGAGTGTGTGAAGATGTAAGCAAGTCCCAAATGAGACTGGTGGAGCTAAGGCTTCCTCTTGTACCAAGTAACTCAGTACAGTAAGCTGTATATTGAAGGTGGTTTAGGAGTTATGTTGATGGATTTTCAACCAAAGAAATTTTGTGAAAGGGAAATTGAGGATAGTATTGGTAGAGGCGTTGTGTGTGTGGTATGGAGAAAAAATGGAACAGATTATTGGTGAGAGAAAAGGAAGGGAAGTGTGTATATGTGAGTTAAAGAGGTACCAGAAAAAGAGAGTGGAGCAGTATATTTCTGAGAGAGAAGGATGAGTATGTTTGGGAGGCACCAGTATATGTAGATAAAGTATCCTGACTACAGTTCTGTCCACTCATGATCATCTCCTGTCAAGGGCTTGCAGAAGAGGCAAGAAATTATATGATGATGAATGTATTGTAATAGTGAGATGCATGATGTCAGTATATTGTGGTATGGGACCTGCATTACAGTGTAGGTGCAGTGGATTATTTTTGAGTTGTGATGATGAGGTGAGTAAGTAAATAAATAGCTACCATTTTTATCCCTCGATGAGCAGAGGCAAAGACCGTTCCTGGTAACCAAACCTAGGGTGTCTACACATCGGAGGGGGTAAATTAGGATTGGCTGTTACCTTTACTGTTTATTTTATCATCCATTCCTCTGGTGCCCCACCAGGAGCATGCAAGCTCAGAATTTGACCTCTTAGTTCTGGTGCTGAATAGGAGAGTGACTGTACCTGCCATCAGAGGACATGTTTCTTAAGCTGTTCCTAATCTGTGTAGCTCCACCATGAATACACAAGCCCAGAATGAGACAACTTAGTCCTGACATTTAATAGGAGTGTAATTATACCTAGCAACATGTTTCTAAAGTGGTGTCTCCTTCCTGAGATCTTGGTCTCAAGTCTGTGGCTTCCTACTCTCAGGGTGGTAGGTGAGGGGGTGAGGCTTATCCCTATAGATACGATATTCAAGTGTGGTAAAAAAAAATAAATAAAAAAAAGTATTCCCACGGTACAATATTCAACTACAGTCCACTTGTGTACAAAAACGTTTAGCCCCATATGGTGATCGACCAGTGTCCCAGGAGTTTGAAAACACTGCCTGGCCAGCAGTGGCACCAACTATCGGCACTCAGTGGAAGCAAAATGACTAGACACACACAGCCACTGATTAGCTGATGGCATTGTGGATGCACATAGGTAGGTGTTCCTCAGAGTTTCATGTATTTTTTACCATTTAATGTGAGAGAGATCAGCATTATAAGCTTCAGAGTTCAAGTTTGGTGTCTGGTGTCTTGTTTTTACATAAAGGAGAGTGCCGAACTTGGCAAACCACCTGCTATTGTAGAGATTGGCCAAGTAACCCTGCAGTGTGTGTCATACCATGCTTTCATGTATTTCATACCCAAAGAGAATACAAGAAGAAGTGTGGCTGCTCATAACCTGAGTGTATAACTGAATACCAAGAAGATACATGTTTGTTTCAAAAGCTGTCAAATTATTTTCATACTGCTGTATGTCCAGTTTTCCCGGTATAATAAAAAGTTTGTGTGAGGTATGTTGATGTGTTATGATGACCCTGATACATGTGGTACACTTTTTAACCCTTTGAGTTTTTCGATCCTCTGCCAATTGTGTCTGTGCCAGATTCAGCTGGGCATACATAGAGCGTGTCATCCCGCATCAATATTTATACTTAATCGGCCACAGTATACTTACTTTTTATGGTAGAGTAATGAATATGGTACCATTTTAAAGCTGAATAATTGCTCTTTATCGTAGTGTGGTTGAAAAGGTAAATGCGATAGCTAAAAGGCCAATAGGACAAGTAGAAGTTAGCTGAAAAGGAAAAATCACACACCCTTCCGTAGAAAAATATTTATGAAAAAGTAAAGTATTAGAGTTATGTGAAATTTGATAGCACCAAGTCAATCTACAGTAAATTCCCTTTTTATTGATATATAGGTTATGGCAATTTGTGTTAGTTTTTACAGAGAAAAACAAAAGTAAAGTGATAAAATTTTTTAGTATTCACACTGTGCGCTCACTGTGAAATAACTTTATATAAATGCTTCCTACACATTAACTGTTCATAGTAAAGTAATAAGTTGGGTGTCATTGTAAAGCTGAATAGATGCTCTTTATGCTAGTATCATTGAAATAGATAAAAATGATATATAAAAGGCTAATAGGATGAGTTGAAGTTAGCTGAGAAGGAAAAATTGCATACTTTTTCTGTAGAAAAATATTTGTAAAAAAAAAGAAATAGGTTCACATGAATTCTGATTGCACCATGTCAGTCTACTGTACAGTAAATTCCCTTTCCATTGATATATAGGTTACAGCATTTTATGCTATTTATCACTGAGATATGCTGACGGAAAGTTATACTTCTGGTTGTCGCATCAACATCGCGCTCTTGCTGTCATGCAGGCAAATATCCATGCTGGTAATACCGATATTCATTCATTGCCAGATGCCATGTATCCCAAACAGGGTGGCCAAGGGCTTAGAGTTAATTGTTTTACAGGGAGGGGCACTAATCCTCCACCAACCCCACTTGACACGTAGGGAGAACGTTATGCCAACAGCATCTAGTGTTCCCAGGCGGTCACCCATCCAAGTACTAACCAGACCCAACGTTGCTTCATGGTAAAAACCAATTTATTGTGCATATCTGTCTGATGTACTCATAACTGTAAAAACAGATACTGTAATTTGGAAAAAGATAAACAGGATAGTGTCTGTGGAGCAAAGCCAGATGGGGGGGGGGGGAAATACTGTTTCATATGACTCAAATTTGAGTCACCAGAATCACAATAGTTGAATTTATGATGACGCAAAATCGCATCATCGAAATCCCAAAGGGTTAAAATCATTCTCGGTCAGTGGAATGAAATGGGCCACTTTCTGTCATATTTATTTCAGAATACGTCATTACATTTTTTTTTTAGATATTCTTGACAAAAAACAGCATTTTACAGCACAAAATATTGGTCTGGTCAGCTGTTTTCACAGGTACAGTTGTCCCCTGATCCACTTGCACAGAAAAGGCAATTCACAAATTCATTTTAACATTTTCATTTTTGGCTACATTTAGACAGTCTGCCGGTGTCTGTTATCCCCACAGACTGTCGTATCTAAAGGATTAAGAGACATGTTCATGACAGCTGCTATAGTCACTTGTATCAGCATGGCTTCATTTGAGCAATAAACCCCAACCCTTATGAGTCTCATCTGGATGGATTACCATAATCCACTCAGTTACCCAGTGTGTTACCTTTATTAATGAACTATTTGTACCTCACAGTGAGCAGAGTCAGAGGCCATTCCCGCCAAGCTTACAGCGCGCACCAATAAACAAACAGATTGAGACCCGGACACCAGATGGCAAGCGCAGGATTACGCCAATGTTCATTCCGCCTATTGATGGGTATGTTATTATTGTCATCATCCCAACCTATGTCTCCCACCCAGGGATGTGGTGAGTTAAAGTACAGAGAGCAAGAAAAGAACCTGGTAGAGGTAGAATTGAATAAGCCACATTCTCATTTGTTCATCATTCAAGCCCACAGAATCCTGACTCCACCGCATAGGTACATCCATTCACAATTTCATTGTTATTGTGGTAATATTATTTATCATCATTATCATCCTAATCCTAATCTAGACCTTCTTTCCCACCCTAAGGTGTGATTATCATCATCATCATCATCATCATCTGGACCTCCTTTCCCACCCCAGGCCAGGGTGAAGAGTAGCAGTGTCCAGACAGCTCAGGTTTGCCCAGTTCATTGGGCCATGCTTATATACACTCATCATTCAAGCTCACGGAATCTTGACTCCATCAGATAGGCCAAAAAATTTTCACCACATTCTGTAGCTTCACATATACCTATCAGCCGTATGCTTAAAGGTAACATAGGGCCTTTCCTAAGGTCCTTGTATCAAAACTGTATGCTAAAGTTTAAGTAGGGAAAGACTTCCCTGAATTTGTAGGGGTTGTTCCAAAATTTTTTTTAGGGGAGCAGGTTATGGCTTTCGCAAACCCTATATTTAATTATTCATAAAAAAATAACACTGTAGCTCCAGAAAACATAGAATAATGTAAATAAATTATGTAAAAAATATTTTAACTTGCTAAAAATGCAATGCAAACATACACTGGAACCAAACTGTTGGATATTAAAACCTGTGGGCTGCACCTTACCGAGTGTGGTAGTAGGTCAAGTTTGGGCCCTACTCGGCCCTAGTGATGACAGTTTTTTTTTTTTTTTTTTTTTTTTTTTTTTTTTTTAATAAGAGTAGTAACGGTAGAGGAGATTCTAAAACTGACATGTGTAAACCACTTTTATACATTACCCATATGATTTAACTGAATATCAGATGTTCAGTTAATGCTACAGGTGGTAGTATACGAACATCTCATACAGCATAACCTCTCTACAACGAACTTCATTAGACCAGAATTTGTTTTTTTTGGAGTCAAGGAGCTGACCGGAATTATTTCTTATATATCAGAAAAACTCCGAAAAAGCTAGAAGCAGTCCGGACTGCCTAACCTCAAGGCGGAGTGGCCATATTGTCCGCACGGTTTGTGTGTTCGTTCATTGGTTGGTGGAAGGCTGGCAGCGTTACTATTGTTCCCCCATGCTCTGGCCTCAGTCTGACCCACATCATTTCCCTGGAAGTCCCTGATATACTGCTCAAGGGTGACAAATGATAAGTGAAATATACAAAGTGAACATCTTTAGTTTGTCCATCCATCCATCATCCAATCCTACATTTCCCCATGAGGAGCATAGGAGACCTGGTCTAGGCAGTTGGTCCCGACATTTAAGATGAGAGTGACCAGCCTCACTCATCTCTGAGTGGCATTACATGAGCAATCAACCCCAACCACCCCTTGGATATAAACCTTCACAGGCTCAATCCGATTGGAGTGCAATAATTACCCACTAAACCACCAGGCGCCAAAATTTGGTTATATGGTTACCACCCAGCATAGTACAGTAAATGGTTTCCTAGTGCACAGGAAACCATTTGGCTTGTCACTCAGTGTAGTCACCCACAGGCTGAAGGAAGTGGAAAGAATGAAGGAAAGACAGAGGAGGGAGTGTAAAGTCACCCGTAGGCAGAAGGACAAGGAAAGAATGAAGGAAAGAAAGACAGAAGAGAATGGAAGGAAAGAAGGATGGAGAGGAAAGGGCCGATGCCTGAGAGCGGCACTACATTGAATGAGTGGATGGTGAGTGCCCCCATCTACCACTTGTAAAATCATAAATAATAAGGTGCATAAAGTGTACAGTACAGTATTTGAAAAGCGTTTAAAATTAAGTTATAACCAATAAAGTACTTTCTAAATGCTAAAAAGTAGAAGAAGGGTCTGCATTAATAATAATATTTAAGACATCAATCTCATCAAAGCCTCATTAGTTAACCCTCCTACACCTCCCCATTCCGAACCTGTCAGGATGACCCGATGGCACTTTGACAGGGCAGACTGGGATGGATTTAGAAATTATCTTGCTGATGTTCCATGGCAGTCTTTCTTCTCTAGTGATCCCAATTCTACCCAGTCCCACATTTGTGATTTAATACTAGCTGGTATGGATTTATTCATACCAAGTCAACAATTCACTAAAAGATCAAACTCTCCAAAATGGTTTGATGGCAATTGTGCCAGAGCAACAGCCCAAAAGTCATTAGCATATAACTCTTACTTAAAATCAAAAACACCTGAATCACTCTCCCAATTTAAAATTGCTAGAAATCATGCAAAAGCTGTATTAAATCTATCTAAATCAAACTTCCTTCAAAAGCAAGCATCAAAACTACTTAACAACCCTAATGACAATAGAATATTCTGGTCAACTCTTAATTCTTTCAATAATAACTTTAACAAGTCATCTTCCATTCCCCCACTAAATCTCCAGATGGCAATATTACAAGTGACCCACGTGGGAAAGCAGATATCTTTGCTAGTACCTTTGCAAGAAACTCTACCATAGATGATACCAGCCAGAATGTCTCAGTACTGGAACTTGATTCTCCCGAAATTGCCCCACTTAAAATACAGACAAGATTTGTAAAATCCATCCTAGACAATTTACCTACCAACAAAGCTCCAGGTCCAGATGGAATTCCGCCAATTGTTTTGAAAAAGTGTTCCCCTGAACTTGCCTCTGTCCTAGCTAAATTATTCAGACTATGCATACGTACTTCTTTATTCCCAAATTCATGGAAAGAAGCCAATATCCACCCAGTTCCGAAGAAAGGAAGTTCATCTGACCCCTCCAATTACAGACCAATAGCTATCACATCTTCTCTTGGTAAGGTATTTGAAACTTTAATTAATAAGCATATTGTTAAACATCTTGAATCCAACAACCTAATTAATGATAGACAATACGGTTTTCGCCACGAAAGATCCACCATTGAGACAATACGGTTTTCGCCACGAAAGATCCACCATTGAGACAATACGGTTTTCGCCACGAAAGATCCACCATTGACATACTCAATCTCCTAACTCATACCATCCATCAATCAATTGATCTACATGGAGAAACTCATGCAGTAGCTCTTGATATCTCTAAAGCTTTCGACAGAGTATGGCACCGTTCCCTGCTGTCCAAACTCCCTTGCTATGGACTAACGTCTTTTGTTCCTTTGATTTCTTCTTATCTTAGTGACAGGAAAATAAGAGTAAAAGTAGATGATGTATATTCGAATTTCCACTCAATTAACGCCGGCGTGCCGCAGGGATCAGTTCTGGTGCCAACCCTATTTCTGGTTCATATTAATGATCTCTTATCAGTCACTCACAATCCCATTCACTCATATGCAGATGACTTAACACTACATAGTTCATTCACACTCAGACATCCATTTACAAAGTCTAATATCTCTACCTCTCAACTCAGTACAGCCATCTCCATAAATCAAGATCTATCTACAATCAGTGAATGGGGACAAAACAACCTTGTCTCTTTTAATGCTAGTAAAACTAAATATATACAGTTTACTAATAGACAGATATTGCCAGATTCGTACATTACCTTCAGTGCTACTAATATTCCCATCTCCAAAAGTATTGAAATTCTTGGTGTCTCACTTAACAGTGCCCTCAGCTGGACCTCTCATGTCGGATCACTTGCTAAAACCGCCTCAAAGAAACTTGGATTATTGTACAGAGTCCGTAACTTCTTTGCCGATGAGCAGTTAGCTATAATTTATAAGAGTCACGTGCGCTCTCAGCTTGAATATTGCTCACCCTTGTGGAATGGTTGTGGAGAGGTTGCATTAAGACAACTAGACAAAATTCAGAATAAAGCTGTTAGAATCATTAACAACCCTGCCATTACATATAAACTACCTCCTCTGCAAGTAAGAAGGAATGTTGCCTCCCTTGCATTATTTTACAGATATTTTTTTGGCAAATGCTCAGGCGAAGTTGCGTCCATGGTGCCACCTCTCCACGCCTTCCCTCGTGCTACACGGGCATCTGGTAGCGCTCATGACTGGAATGTCACTCAACCATATTGCAGAACTTCTGCCTATCAGAATTCTTTCATTCCCCGAACTGCATCTCTCTGGAACTCGCTTCCCCAGAGTTGTTTTCCTCCAAATTTCAACCCACAACTGTTCAAGTCTAACTGTTACAGATATTTTGTGAACAGAGGACACCAGTAATCTGGTGTATGGATAATTTTTTTTCTCCATTTGTTTTTCCTTCCTCCATTCTGTTAAAAAAAAAAAAAAAAAATTCACATGTGGAACAGTTTCTGTATTTGTGCGTCGGTTGGTGGCTGGCTGGCGGCGTCATTATTATTCCCCCATGCTCTGCCCCAGTCAACCCACATCATTTCCCCAAAGTCCCTGATATAC